>NC_057810.1:511884518-512203427 GCF_018294505.1 Triticum aestivum
GGGGGGGGGGGCGAATCCTACTTGGACCGGGAGTCCAAGTAGGACTCCCCCCTTGGTGTGCCCCCTCTAGGGCCGGCCTCCTCTTCCTCCCTACTTTATATATGTGGGCAAGGGTCACCCCAAAGGCACTCCAAGATTTTTGTTAGCCATGTGCGGTGCCCCCCTCCACAGTTACACACCTCGGTCATATTGTTGTAGTGCTTAGGCGAAGCCCTGCGCCGGTAACTTCATCATCACCATCACCACGCTGTCATGCTGACGGAACTCTCCCTCGGCCTCAACTAGATCAAGAGTTCGAGGGACGTCATCGAGCCAAACGTGTGCTGAACGCGGAGGTGTCGTACGTTCGGTACTTGGATCAGTTGGATCGCGAAGATGTTCGACTACATCAACCATGTTATTGAAACACTTCCGCTTTCGGTCTATGAGGATACATGGACACACTCTCCCCTCTCGTTGCTATGCATCTCCTAGATAGATCTTGCGTGATCGTAGGAATTTTTTTGAAATTACCGCGTTCCCCAACAGTGGCATCCGAGCCAGGTCTAGGCATAGATATTATATGCACGAGTAGAACACAAATGAGTTGTGGGCGATAATAGTAATACTGCTTACCAGCATGTCACACTTTGATTCGGCGGTATTGTTGGATGAAGCGGCCCAGACTGACATTACATGACCGTGTTCATGAGACTGGTTCTACCGACATGCTTCGCACACAGGTGGCTACTGGGTGTCTGTTTCTCCAACTTTAGTTGAATCGAGTTTGACTATGCCCGACCCTTGTTGAAGGTTAAAACAACACACTTGATGAAAAATCATTGTGGTTTTGATGCGTAGGTAAGAAAGGTTCTTGCTAGAAACCCGTAGCAGCCACGTAAAACTTGCAACAACAAAGTAGAGGACGTCTAACTTGTTTTTGCAGGGTATGTTGTGATGTGATATGGTTAAGACATGATGTGATATAAATTGTTGTATGAGATGGTCATGTTTTGTAACAAAGTTATCGACAACTGGCAGGAGTCATATGGTTGTCGCTTTATTGTATGCAATGCAATCACCATGTAATTGTTTTACTTTATCACTAAGCGGTAGCGATAGTCGTAGTAACAATAGTTGACGAGACGACAACGATGCTACAATGGAGATCAAGGTGTCGCGCCGGTGACGATGGAAATCATGATGATGCTTTGGTGATGGAGATCATGAGCACAAGATGATGGCCATATCATGTCACATATTTTGATTGCATGTGATGTTAATCTTTTATGCATCTTATTTTTCTTAGAACGGCGGTAGCATTATACACTACAAAAAAAATACACTTCTGTGATGATACGTGTTTGTCACAGTAGGTCACGTTTTTTGTCATGCATGTACATCCATGACAATTTTATGACAGAATCAAGATAGTCATACCTGTGCTATCGTAGAAGTGTTCCATGACATTACCAAAATTATCATCATGGAAGTGTCCACTTCCATGACGATAAATCGCGCGTCACAGAAGTGCTTTCGTCAAGGGTGACCAACATGTGGCATCCACCATAACGGAACACCGTTAAGCTATCGGGTCAAGTTTTGGATCCGATAACACGTTAACAGACCCGACCAATGGGGATTTTCCATGTGTAAAATCATCATTGGCTGGAGGAAACACGTGTCGGCTCATCGTTGGGATAGATGTCATCCACTCATTGGATAGAAGGCGCCTATGATACGTCAACATGTGGCACGACCCACTAGAGCCCATTCCTGTGAAAAGGCCAGCCTGTTTGACTTGGTCAAAAGGTGGCGAGCCGGCCCATGGTAAGCTTGTTAACGGCCTGTTCGCATATAGCTCATTCACAGCCCGCTAACCCAAGGCCCGTTATGCTCTATCCGAATTAGGTCCAGTAGTGTCATCTGGGCCATCCACTATGATTCCAGCCTGTTTTCACTTCTGGCCCATGTATGGCCCATGACGTCTTTCGGCCCATATGAGGCCCTTTGTAACTCTTGGCCCATTAACGACCCGTGGTGAAACTGGCCCGTAATGAATAGTGTATGACTTTATACCCATTAACGACCCATGGTGAAACTGACCCATAATTAACAGTGTATCACTTTATACCCATTAACGGCATGTTATTCCGTTGGGCCGTTTCCAGCCCATGTTATCTTTCGGCCTTCTCAGAGCCCATTTATTCTTGGGCTCATTTCCAGCATTCATTTACTTACGACCCGTTACTATCATTTTCTACTTGTGGGCTAAATTCAGTCCGAGGTTACAGCCGGCCCGTTTGTGACCCGTTAATACGTCGGGCCGTTTTCATAGCGTCATCAAATACGGCCGAATAACGACGGCCCGTTATGGTCGGCCAATGAACAGATGATTCCAACTCTAGCCCATTTATAGCCATAATGCGATCTGTTATTGGCCCTTGTTTGGCCAACCGATCATACGACCCATAGAAGGCCCATTTATGATACGGCCCGTAGAAGGCCCATTGTGTCTATGACCGGTATAAGGCCCATTGTTTCTATGACCCACAGAAGGCCCATTGTTTCTACGGCCCGTAGGAGGGAAATGGTAACTACAGTAAATATGTAGCCATGGTTATTGTGGCCTAGTTTGAAAAAATAGGTTATTGCGGCCACTAGCAAACCGCGGAAAAATAACTGCACTGACTACAAGCAAAGAAATAAACAAGACAATAAGGAAATAAATAAGCAAGCAACTTACGCTAGGCTATAAGGCTATTACACATATTATATCCACTAGGCATCAAAGTTCGCCACCAGTGCAAATATAGGGAACACAACAGCATATAAACACCGCAGCAAAACAAGTCCAGAACTGAAACCACTTCAGAAGAGCTCAAGAAACAATATCCTGGGTACCCATAATGCTGGCAACATGCTTAGCAAGCTTATTAACTTTCTCTTGTTTGGCGCTTAAGTCCTCCAGCACTTGCTGTTGCACCAGAAAGTATGCATCTGAATTCTGCAGGGACTTCCTCAGTCCATCGGCTTCCTGTCGCATAACATCTGATCGATGTCTTTCAACTTGAAGTTGAGACTCAAGAAGCCGAACTGATTCAGGCAACGAGTTCGAAGAGCTGGTGCCAGTAGTAGTAGCTAGTAACTCGAACACTACATCAACACAGGACTTTGGGGTTGTCTTACTGCCTTCAATATAGTTTTTATCAGCTTTCTTGGAGACCAACAGGGATGTCTCACTATCTTGAACCTTATCTGCATTACTTCCTTCACCATTGCATAACGGGGTACTCTTCTCTAATATTTTATCTGCGTTCTAAAAGTTAAACAAACAAACACATCACAGGTTTACAATGTAGTATATGAAACTCATTTTGGTAAACCAGTTCAGTAGTAAGGTGGACAGGATAACAGCATGAAACAAACATATATCTATGTAGCATGGTCACTGTATGGTCTATATCATTCTAGTTTATGTTGCCAAATCAAGATAGATACAGTTCGAATCATATCTATTTAAGACAAAGCAACATAGACATAATATAAGTGTGGGAAACTACACAACAATAACAACACTTGTAATGTGCATGGCATGAGAACATAATTGTTTATTCAATTGAAACTGAAATCAACATAGAGCAAGTTACAACAGCAAACACGTTAAAGAAACAGGTTTAAAACATACCTGTTGCGCCATTGGAGTTTCAATTGCATCTTTCAAATTTGAAATTAGTTGGTATGAGTAAATAGAGTGATGCAAGAGAAAAGTAGTATGAACCATAGCTACGGAACCTGACCTGAGAACAATTCTTCTTCTGCTTTAAGCGTTGACTTGGGGTTCGGAGTGGTGGTCCTCGTGCTTTGGGCACTGCAGTTGCCTTACTAACTGCTCGTGTTTGGGTGCTCTGTGGTGGAGACGGTGTTGTGTCAACGGGAACTGGGTTACTATCTGCTGGGGTTGGGGTTAGAAGGGGTGTAGCTGGTTCTCTATCCAACTGGGTAGAGGTACAATCTGCATGAGTCTGGGTTATGTGTGGTGCCTGGTTCTTGGGCAAGTACAATCGTGGTTCTATCTGTATCGACAGGTAGCACGATCTTTTCTGAAGACCGTGTTTTTACTCCCACAGATACTGCCATCACCCCCTCCAATTGAAATGGCTGATAAACAAGAAAAGTAATTGAATGTATAGACATTGTAAGATAGACAGGTGCAATGGATAGTAGGGAAGAAAACAAGGCATGAAATAATTCAATTTTATGTTGTCTAACCAAACAAAATAGTAGGACATAATTTTACATATATGATGGCTAATTAAACAAGATAGCATGGCATAATTTCACATGTATGATGGCTAACTAAATAGGATAGAATGACATACTTCAAAATATGATGACTATGTAAACATGATGACATGATATAACTATACGATGTGTCTATTAAAGTGGTTGGCATGCCATAAATCACAAACATGTTGTCGATGGAAACATGATGGCATGATATAATCCACGGATAGAATGACATAATTTAAAATATGATGACTATGTAAACAGGATGAGATGATATAACTATATTATGTCTTTAGAAAATGGGTTGGCATGCCATAATTCAGATACATGTTGTCTATGTAAACATCATGGCATGACATAATTCAAATATATGATTTATATACTAAGGAAGTGAGCAGAGGGAAATCGCATATATGATGTATCAACTAAGGAGATGGCATTCAATATTGTGTATATGTTGTAAAAACTAAGCATTGCAATACAACATATGCATGATATGAGTAATATAACCCTGCCAAGTTTGAGCATACACCTCAGGGGGTTAATAGGACTGGTCATCTGCCTCTAAATCCTCCTCCGAAGAGCTATCTGTAACCAGCAAGATATCTGCTTCAGCAGGTAGCATTGTCTGCTCTGAAGACCTTGTTTTCACTCCAGATTTCTCCATCACCAATTCAAATGGCTGATGCACAGGAAGATCAGTTAAATGTACAAACATTGTCGACAAAAGCAATGAGAAATACAAAAAAAGGACGGCATGATATAATTCACATATATGACGCTTGCCTAAATAGCATGGCATTGCATAATCCACATATATAATGCCTTGCAACAAGATAACATTGCATAATTCACATATATAATGTCTTGCAACAAGATGGCATTGCATAATTCACATATATGGTAATTAGACACTAAACAGGTGGCATTCACACAAAGCATGTCTAAAATAAGCAAATGACATAGCAATGCAAGATACCATACACACGATATGAGCAACATAACCCTACCAAGTTAGAGCATGCACCTCGGAGGGGGGGGGGATATGACTGGTCATCTGTCTCTGAATCCTCCTCTGAGGAGCTATCGGTAACCAGCAAGACATGCGCTTCGTCAGATAGCATTGTCTGCTCTGAAGACCTTGTTTCCACTCCAGATTTTTCCATGACCGTGCCGAATGGATGATGCACAGGAAGAGTAATTGAATGTACTAAAATTGTTGACAAATTTAACACATAATAAAAGAATGATGGCATGATATAATTCACATATAAGATGACTGGCTAACCAGGGTGGCATTGCAAAATTCACATATATGATGCCTGGCTAAACAAGATGGCATTGCATGATTCACATATACGATAAAGAAACTAAACAGATGGCATTGACACAAAACATGTCTAAACTCAGCAAATGACATCTTTAATGTATACAGTAAGCAATGCAAGGCACCATATGCATGATATTACCAAAATCAGCATGGCAAGTTAGAGCGAAGACCTCATGGGGTAAAAAGAAGTGGTCTTCTCCTTCTGAATCCCACTCAGAACAATTATCTTCCTCTTTATTACGATCTGAAATGGGTGGAGGGGGGCTACCTTTGCGCCCACCATGGAGCGACGTCTGCATGAAATTTTATTGCCACACAAGGCTCGTCTCTTTTGCTCTACATGATCGGTTCCATTGTGTACAATAGCTGGCATGCATAGGAATATAACATAGTGAGATTATGTAAGGAGTGCATGCGCAAATCCAGAGTGATGTTAGCAAACCGTGGATAGACCCAAAAACCAATGATAGCAGGCAGATAATAGCTTTAGTTAAAAAATACAGATAATGTCTCCTTTAATGTTTGTTTGCACCCAACATGAAAGTCATAGTAGACACCCGAGAGTAACCAGATAGTAGACAGATAGTACTGATTGCTGCCCCAATATGTACCCCACAACCATTAAAAACTCAAGTTTCAGCATTAGTTTGGACCTGACTCGGAGTCTAATAGGTGAACACGATGATAATGTAGCATGTCATCATATTAAGTGATGCATAACGTAAGCAGACATGGAAGAGTGTGACCTCTCTTGCGGACATGTGTAGTCCTCAAGGTCATCTGCTTAGTTGATGATGGTAATGCAGTTGTCGTGGCTGCCGGCGTTGGGGAAGAAGATCTGAGGCGGCGAAAGACAGTCTGGAGAGCGGATCCCTGCTATGATGAACCCTTCCGTCGTTGGAGCAGCTGAGCTGGGGTGGAACACAACGCCGCAGGAGCAGGACAAACCACACAATGTTTTCTTTGACACATATCTGTAACAGAAGTAATTGAGTAAGGGCTTGTTTGAATTTGAGGATTCTAACAATGCTGGGATAGGAAATAGACAGGAATAGGATAGGAATGCACATGCAAAACAGAGAATTTAAAAACACAAGATTTCTGCCAATCTGGGTGTTTGATTCACAAGAATTGGAAGATCACATGATGCAAAAAAGCATGGTGAGATTAAGTCAAACCACAAGAAAATGTACGATTATAATGCTATTATGCTACTATCTCTTAGTCTTGTGCTTGATGAATAGGACTATGAAAAGGAGGACAAGTGGAAATTAGAATTCCTACGGTTTTTCTTTCAAGGAGACACTAGAGGAACAAATCCTACATTTTTCCTTTGCTCCATTCCTTTGCACCAAATTCATGAAAAGTAGTACCATAGGAAACTTTCCAATTCCTATGTTTTTCATTCACTTTTCCTTTCAAGCACTAGCGATTCTAGTAGGAAGGCTTGATCAAGGAAAATCCTACACTAAAAAAAATGTTTTTGTGCTACTTCTATTACTTTGGACCCACGCCACTGCCATACTAGCTCAACTCCCAGGCCCATCGACAAATGCACAGCTCAAACGCGCAGAGATAAATAATGATGGTGTTTAAGAGAGTCCATCACGGATTACTAAGTTTCCTGGTACCTCACTGCTTGTCAAATAGTAGGATAAAATAATTGTATGTCACGTTACTATGTGTGCTTAGTGGACAATATATATAACATGTAGAGTAAAAAATAGATGCAACTAGTGTACAACCTCTCTGGCGAAGCCATGTCGATATCAGCGTGATTGGGTTGGCCGGTGAGGATGCACCGGCTGACTTGGCTGTCAGAGGAGGGGAAGAAGATCTTAGGCGTCTGGAGATGGAGCCCGAGGTACTGCTCCGCTATGATGGAGGGTTTCGTCGTTGGAGCAGCTCCGGTGAGTTGTACAACGCCGAGGCTGAAGCAGGACAAGAGAGACAACGTTAACCTGAGTGGAATTCTAATAGCATCTCCAATACATGACGTAAAATACATAACCACAAAGTGCTAGATGTAAAATACATCAGCCGCTCATCTCTGAACTTAACTGCCAAAACTGAATTTAACTATCGAAACTGAACTTAACTGTCGAAACTGAATTTTGCTATCGAAACTGAATTTTACTGTCGAAACTGAACGCACTAGCGAGGTGAGGCTACACGTCAGTCGACTGACTTTTTCATCTCTGGTCAGTCGATTTTGTAGCTGTTGGATATGAAATCAAGGGCCTGCAGTTCATCTTCAACCTCCACCCCCCTGAGCTGCCAGCCACCACCGTCCAAGCAGCACCCCGCCGCCCGCGGCCGGCGGTGCCCCGCCCCGCCCGCCCCGAAAACACTCCCCACCGCCGGTCCGCCGCCGCCCCGGCCATCCCTCTAGGCCCCCTGCACCGAGCTTTTTCTCCGACGATCCCCATGCCACCGCCCCACCATCGCCCCCACCCTGAACCCTAAGATAGATAGTGGGGTACCTCTCCGGCGAGCCCCCCTCCCTGCTGCGGCTGGTTCTTCTTTCACTCCGGCAAGCCCCCCACCCCCTGAAAATTGACTGACCCAAAAGTCGATTCAGTCGACTGAAGTGTAGCTAAATCGGAGCAGCATCGCAAGCAAGAGCAAGAGCGAGAGCAGCAGCGTGAGCAAGAGCAATAGCAAGAGCAGACCAGGCAGGGGACTGAGAGCAAGAGCAGAGCAGCAGCACGAGCGAGAGCTAAAGCAGCAACATCTCCTACTGATGTGGATGTCACCACCGAGGGAGCGACACCGTGGAGGAAGTGGCCGGCGACGCTGCCGTGGATGGAGCCGCGTCGTGTCGGCTCGGGACCGAGTGCTGGCAGCACCGTGAGATTGAATCAAGTAGAAAATGCGGCGATTAGTGTATAGCCTCTTTGGTGGCGCCGATTAGGACACAACTTCATCCGAGGAAACAGTGATGATGATGCTCTTCCGGTGGTGCAGGTGAAGATGGCGGTGTGGGAATGGAGGTGGAACGAAAGACGAGGGGAACATCGGGGCAGCTCCTTGAAGGTGGAGGAAGGGGTGGCTGAACCGGAGGAATGACGAGATCGACGATGGATCCTCATCCGATACGGTGGATGAGGGACGTCGAGGTGTTGTTGTGGACGACATCGTCGGGGAAGAGGCTCCGGCTGGGTGGCGAACGAAGGAGGGTGTGGGGCTTCGTCGCGGGTTTTCGCTGCCTCGGTGTACCAATGGGATGGGAGTGGGGAACCATGGCTTAGGGACGTGCTTGTCCGAAATGTGGGGTAAGTTACGAAAGTACCCCCACCGATTTGAGGCGGTTCTTTCGGTTCAGGGGTACCACGGGCATTTCGCGTGTCACGATTTCACAGGAGGTGGGAGTTTTCACGTGCGTTGTAATTTCGGAATAGCAAGGCACGGGTTGAGATGGAGGGAGTTGTCGGAGCACAACAAGACAAAGATATATCTTAAATATTTCGGGCTAACAAGGCGCGGGTTGAAGAGGCAGGAGGTTCGCAGCACGATAGACAGAGACGCTAGTTTGAAATTTCGGCATAACAAGGCGCGGCTTGAAATTTCAGGAGAACAAGCTTAACGTGTACCCCAAAAAAAGACAACTTGCACCTCAACTCGCACAACACACACACAAACACCATTTAGACTAGAGTAAGGTACACGTGCATTGCACGCATGAGATTTGGCAACCAAATTATGAATAAATACCACATTATAGCATCTAAGCTTTGAGTCATATATGCATGATGTAGATGTTCGTTTAATTCTTATAGTTCATTTCATTCAAAATCATCTAGTTTTTATAAGAAAGCTAATCTATTTTAAGATTCGTGGAATTGTGCATTGTAAGACATAAAGTAAAAACAAATAATGGAAAATCATGTAGAAAAACATTTGGGCAATTCTTATATGGAAGATTCTAGAACAAAGAAGAAGTGCTTGTGTTTTGATGTTTGTGCATTATGCTTAAGTTCAACCATGGAGTCTTCTAGATTATACATGTGGCGAAATCCGGTGGAATCTAGATGATATCCAACGGCCAGTAGTGCTCAAATTTGCCATCTTTGGACCATCGGATTCGCCTCATCCAACGACCATCTTTCAAAGTTAAAGTTACCCACACACAATATAAAAAACTATAAAATATAATATATATAGGGGTATAGATATAGATATGTGATGCGAAAGCCACCCATCACCTCCAATTAGAATAGTGTGTCCATGCACAGATGCGACGTAGCCAAACGATGTCTGCCAACGGCATCTCAAATTCAAATCAGTCTGACCTTGTTCAATGTGTATACATTACAACATGCTCGTTTCCAAACCACACCGCGCAGATCTCCGTTATATTCATGCATGCATGGGTTTCAAACATCAGGATCTCTTATTCAAATATTTGAATTCAACTTTACATTGATTATGACCTCACCTAGTCTTTTACACCCACATAGTCATCTTCTCTTTATAATTGTACCACTAACTTTCTCTCGTGCATGCATGCACACACACTACCAGTCGGCATTATCCATCACACACATGCAATCTTTTTCTTCGGGTCGGTCTCCCATGAAGGCACACACCCACACACATCCCCCTCTCCATCATATCGGGCATTCTTTATCTCTCACACGTGCATGCGCAACAATCGATGTTCCTCTATGTCTGTGTGTATATAGCTAGGTCTTTCATAGTTTTCCACACAAACCGATCAATCAATATATCCAGTGAGGTCTCACCTCTTTCCCACGTCCACATCGATCATTCTATACCTCTCTATATAGGATTAACATATATAGCTAATACACCCATATTAATTATATATCCAATGTCCCCCTTGTTGGGGAACGTTGCAGAAAATAAAAATTTTCTATGCTTTCACCAAGATCAATCTATGAGTTCATCTAGCAATGAGAGAGGGGAGCGCATCTACATACCATTGTAGATCGTGAGCGGAAGCGTTCAAGAGAACGGGGTTGAGGGAGTCGTACTCGTCATGATCCAAATCACCGGAGATCCTAGCGCTGAACGGACGGCACCTTCGCGTTCAACACATGTACGGTCAGGGAGACGTCCGCTCCTTCTTGATCCAACAAGGGGGAAGGAGAGGTTGATGAAGATCCAACAGCATGACGGCGTGGTGGTGGATACAGCAGCGATCTCGGCAGGGCTTCGCCAAGCGTCTGCGAGAGGGAGAGGTGTAGCAGAGGGAGAGGGAGGCGCCAAGAGCATGGGTGCGGCTGCCCTCACCCCCCCTCTTTATATAGGGCCCCTAGGGGGGCGCCAGCCCTAGGAGATGGGATCTCCTAGGGGGGCGACGGCCAAGGGGGTGGCTTCGCCCCCAAGGCAAGTGGAGGCGCGCCCCACCCCTAGGGTTTCCAACCCTAGGCGCAGGGGGCCCAAGGGGGGCGCACCAGCCCACCAGGGGCTGGTTCACCTCCCACTTCAGCCCATGGGGCCCTCCGGGATAGGTGGCCCCATCCAGTGGACCCCCGGGACCCTTCCGGTGGTCCCGGTACAATACCGATAACCCCCAAAACTTTCCCGATGACCGAAACTTCACTTCCTATATATAATTCTTTACCTCCGGACAATTCCAGAACTCCTCGTGACGTCCAGGATCTCATCTGGGACTCCGAAAAACTTTCGGTTTACTGCATACTCATATCTCTACAACCCTAGCGTCACCGAACCTTAAGTGTGTAGACCCTACGGGTTCGGGAGACATGCAGACATGACTGAGATGCCTCTCCGGTCAATAACCAACAACGGGATCTAGATACCCATGTTGGCTCCCACATGCTCCTCGATGATCTCATCGGATGAACCACGATGTCAAGGACTCAAGCAATCCCATATACAATTCCCTTTGTCAATCGGTACGTTACATGCACGAGATTCGATTGACGGTATCCCAATACCTCGTTACCGGCAAGTCACTTTACTCGTACCGTAATGCATGATCCCGTGACTAGACACTTGGTCACATTGAGCTCATTATGATGATGCATTACCGAGTGGGCCCAGAGACACCTTTCCGTCATATAGAGTGACAAATCCCAGTCTCAATTCGTGCCAACCCAACAGACACTTTCGGAGATACCCGTAGTGCACCTTTATAGTCACCCAGTTACGTTGTGACGTTTGGCACACCCAAAGTACTCCTACGGTATCCGGGAGTTGCACAATCTCATGGTCTAAGGAAATGATACTTGACATTTGGAAAAGCTCTAGCTAAACGAACTACATGATCTTTGAGCTATGCTTAGGATTGGGTCTTGTCCATCACATCATTCTCCTAATGATGTGATCCCGTTATCAATGACATCCAATGTCCATAGTCAGGACACCATGACTATCTGTTGATCAACGAGCTAGTCAACTAGAGGCTCACTAGGGACATGTTGTGGTCTATGTATTCACACATGTATTACGATTTCCGGATAATACAATTATAGCATGAATAACAGAGAATTATCATGATCAAAGAAATATAATAATAACCATTTTATTATTGCCTCTAGGGCATATTTCCAATAGTCTCCCACTTGCACTAGAGTTAATCATCTAGTTACATTGTGATGAATAGAACACCCATGGAATTCTAGTGTTGATCATGTTTTGCCCTAGGGAGAGGTTTAGTCAACGGATCTGCTACATTCAGGTCCGTATGTACTTTACAAATATCTATGTCTCCATCTTGAACATTTTCACGAATGGAGTTGAAGCGATGCTTGATGTGCCTGGTCTTCTTGTGAAACCTGGGCTCCTTGGCAAGTGCAATAGCTCCAGTGTTGTCACAGAAGACTTTGATCGGCCCCGATGCATTGGGTATGACTCCTAGGTCGGTAATGAACTCCTTCACCCAGATTGCTTCATGCGCTGCCTCCGAGGCTGCCATGTACTCTGCTTCACATGTAGATCCCGCCATGACGCTTTGCTTGCAACTGCACCAGCTTACTGCCCCACCATTTAAAATATACACGTATCCGGTTTGTGACTTAGAGTCATCCAGATCTGTGTCGAAGCTAGCGTTGACGTAACCCTTTACGACGAGCTCTTCGTCACCTCCATACACAAGAAACATGTCCTTAGTCCTTTTCAGGTACTTCAGGATATTCTTGACCGCTGTCCTGTGTTCCTTGCCGGGATTACTTTGGTACCTTCTTACCAAACTTACGGCAAGGTTTACATCAGGTCTGGTACACAGCATGGCATACATAATAGACCCTATGGCTGAGGCATAGGGGATGACACTCATCTCTTCTATATCTTCTGCCGTGGTCGGACCTTGAGTCGAGCTCAATTTCACACCTTGCAACACAGGCAAGAACCCCTTCTTAGACTGATCCATATTGAACTTCTTCAATATCTTATCAAGGTATGTGCTCTATGAAAGACCTATGAGGCGTCTCGATCTATCCCTATAGATCTTGATGCCTAATATATAAGCAACTTCTCCAAGGTCCTTCATTAAAAACACTTATTCAAGTAGGCCTCAATGCTATCTAAGAGTTATATATCATTTCCCATCAAAAGTATGTCATCTACATATAATATGAGAAATGCTACAGCGCTCCCACTCACTTTCTTGTAAACGCAAGCCTCTCCATAAGTCTGCATAAACCGAACGCTTTAATCATCTCATCAAAGCGAATGTTCCAACTCCGAGATGCTTGCACCAGCCCATAAATGGATTGCTGGAGCTTGCATACCTTGTTAGCATTCTCAGGGTCGACAAAACCTTCCGGCTGCATCATATACAGTTCTTCCTTAAGATGACCGTTAAGGAATGCCGTTTTGACGTCTATTTGCCATATCTCATAATCATAGTATGCGGCAATTGCTAACATGATTCGGACGGACTTTAGCTTCGCTACGGGAGAGAATGTCTCATCGTAGTCAACCCCTTGAACTTGCCGATAACCCTTAGCGACAAGTCGAGCTTTATAGATGGTAACATTACCATCCGCATCTGTTTTCTTCTTAAAGATCCATTTGTTTTCTATCACTCGCCGATCATCGGGCAAGTCTGTCAAAGTCCATACTTCGTTTTCATGCATGGATCCTATCTCGGATTGCATGGCTTCAAGCCATTTGTTGGAATCTGGGCCCGCCATCGCTTCTTCATAGTTCGAAGGTTCACCGTTGTCTAACAACATGATTTCCAGGACAGGGTTGCCATACCACTCTGGTGTGGAACGTGTCCTCGTGGACCTACGAAGTTTAGTAGTAACTTGATCTGAAGTACCTTGATCATCATCATTAAGTTCCTCTTCAGTTGGTGCTGGCACCATAGGAACATCTTCCTGAGCTGCGCTCCTCACCGGTGCAAGAGGTAGTACTTCATCAAGCTCCACTTTCCTCCCACTTACTTCTCTCGAGAGAAACTCTTTCTCCAGAAAGGACCCGTTCTTGGCAACAAAGATCTTGCCTTTGGATCTGAGGTAGAAGGTATACCCAATGGTTTCCTTAGGGTATCCTATGAAGACGCATTTTTCCGACTTGGGTTTGAGCTTTTCAGGTTGAAGTTTCTTGACATAAGCATCGCATCCCCAAACTTTTAGAAACGACAGCTTAGGTTTCTTCCCAAACCATAATTCACACGGTGTCGTCTCAACGGATTTAGACGGTGCCCTATTTAAAGTGAATGTACCTGTCTCTAGAGCGTATCCCCAAAATGATAGCGGTAAATCGGTAAGAGACATCATAGATCGCACCATATCCAATAAAGTGCGATTACGATGTTCGGACACACCGTTATGCCAAGGTGTTCCAGGCGGCGTGAGTTGTGAAACGATTCCACATTTCCTTAAGTGCGTACCAAATTCGTGACTTAAATATTCTCCTCCACAATCTGATCGTAGGAACTTTATCTTTTGGTCACGTTGATTCTCTACCTCATTTGGAAATTCCTTGAACTTTTCAAAGGTCTCAGACTTGTGTTTCATCAAGTAGACATACCCATATCTACTCAAGTCGTCAGTGAGAGTGAGAACATAACGATATCCTCCGCGAGCCTTAATGCTCATTGGACCACACAGATTAGTATGTATGATTTCCAATAAGTTGGTTGCTCGCTCCATTGTTCTGGAGAACGGAGTCTTGGTCATATTGCCCATGAGGCATGGTTCGCATGTGTCAAATGATTCATAATCGAGAGACTCTAAAAGTCCATCAGCATGGAGCTTCTTCATGCGCTTGACACCAATGTGACCAAGGCGGCAGTGCCACAAGTATGTGGGACTATCGTTATCAACTTTACATCTTTTGGTATTCAAATTATGAATATGTGTAACATCACGTTCGAGATTCATTAAGAATAAACCATTGACCATCGGGGCATGACCATAAAACATATCTCTCATATAAATAGAACAACCATTATTCTCGGATTTAAATGAGTAGCCATCTCGTATTAAATGAGATCCAGATACAATGTTCATGCTCAAACTTGGCACTAAATAACAATTATTGAGGTTTAAAACTAATCCTGTAGGTAAATGTAGAGATTGTGTGCCGACGGCGATCACATCGACCTTGGAACCATTCCCGACGCGCATCGTCACCTCGTCCTTCGCCAGTCTCCGTTTATTCCGCAGTTCCTGCTTTGAGTTACAAATATGAGCAACCGCACCGGTATCAAATACCTAGGAGCTACTACAAGTACTAGTAAGGTACACATCAATTACATGTATATCACATATACCTTTAGTGTTGCCGGCCTTCTTGTCCGCTAAGTACTTGGGGCAGTTCCGCTTCCAGTGACCACTTCCCTTGCAATAAAAGCACTCAGTCTCAGGCTTGGGTCCATTCTTTGACTTCTTCCCGGTAACTGGCTTACCGGGCGCGGCAACTCCCTTGCCGTCCTTCTTGAAGTTCTTCTTACCCTTGCCTTTCTTGAACTTAGTGGTTTTATTTACCATCAACACTTGATGTTCTTTCTTGATCTCTACCTTCGCTGATTTCAGCATTGAATATACCCCAGGAATGGTCTTTTCCATCCCATGCATATTGAAGTTCATCACAAAGCTCTTGTAGCTCGGTGGAAGCAACTGGAGGATTCTGTCAATAACCGCGTTATCCGGGAGATTAACTCCCAGCTGAGTCAAGCGGTTGTGCAACCCAGACATCTTGAGTATGTGCTCACTGACAGAACTATTTTTCTCCATCTTACAGCTGAAGAACTTGTCGGAGGCTTCATATCTCTCGACCCGGGCATGAGCTTTGAATACCATTTTCAACTCTTCGAACATCTCATATGCTCCGTGTTGCTCAAAACGCTTTTGGAGCCCCGGTTCTAAGCTGTAAAGCATGCCGCACTGAATGAGGGAGTAATCATCAGCACGAGACTGCCAAGCGTTCATAACGTCTTGGTTCTCTGGGATGGGTGCTTCACCTAGCGGTGCTTCTAGGACATAATCTTTCTTGGCAGCTATGAGGATGATCCTCAGGTTCCGGACCCAGTCCGTATAGTTGCTGCCATCATCTTTCAGCTTGGTTTTCTCTAGTAACGCGTTGAAGTTGAGGGTAACATGGGCCATTTGATCTACAAGACATATTGTAAAGATTTTAGACTAAGTTCATGATAATTAAGTTCATCTAACCAAATTATTTAATGAACTCCCACTCAGATTAGACATCCCTCTAGTCATCTAAGTGATACATGATCCGAGTCGACTAGGCCGTGTCTGATCATCACGTGAGACAGACTAGTCATCATCGGTGAACATCTCCATGTTGATCGTATCTTCCATACGACTCATGTTCGACCTTTCGATCTCTTGTGTTCCGAGGCCATGTCTGTACATGCTAGGCTCGTCAAGTTAACCTAAGTGTTTATGCGTGTGTAAATCTGTCTTACACCCGTTGTATGTGAACGTTAGAATCTATCACACCCGATCATCACGTGGTGCTTTGAAACAACGAACTTTCACAACGGTGCACAGTTAGGGGGAACACTTTCTTGAAATTATTATGAGGGATCATCTTATTTACTACCGTCATTCTAAGTAAAAAAGATGCAAAAACATGATAAACATCACATGCAATCAAATAGTTGTGACATGATATGGCCAATATCATATAGCTCCTTTGATCTCCATCTTCGGGGCTCCATGATCATCTTCATCACCGGCATGACACCATGATCTCCATCATCGTGTCTCCACGGGGTTGCTCACCAACTATTACTTCTACTACTATGGCTAACGGTTTAGCAATAAAGTAAAGTAATTACATGGCGTTAAATCATTGACACGCAGGTCATACAATAATTAAGACAACTCCTATGGCTCCTGCCGGTTGTCATACTCATCAACATGCAAGTCGTGATTCCTATTACAAGAACATGATCTCAAACATCACATATATATCATTCATCATACATCACAACTTTTGGCCATATCACATCACAATCACATGCTGCAAAAACAAGTTAGACGTCCTCTAATTGTTGTTGCATGTTTTACGTGGCTGCAATAGGGTTCTAGAAAGAACATTTTCTTACCTACGTGAAAGCCACAACCTGATTTGTCAACTTCTATCTACCCTTCATAAGGACCCTTTTCATCGAATCCGCTCCAACTAAAGTGGGAGAGACAGACACCCGCTAGCCACCTTATGCAACTAGTGCATGTCAGTCGGTGGAACCTGTCTCACGTAAGCGTACGTGTAAGGTCGGTCCGGGATGCTTCATCCCACCATACCGCTGAAGCAAAATAAGACTAGTAGTGGCAAGAAAGTTGACAACATCTATGCCCACAACAAATTTGTGTTCTACTCGTGCAAAGAGAACTACACATAGACCTAGCTCATGATGCCACTATTGGGAACGTTGCAGAAAATAAAAATTTTCTATGCTTTCACCAAGATCAATCTATGAGTTCATCTAGCAACGAGAGAGGGGAGCGCATCTAAATACCCTTGTATATCGCGAGCGGAAGCGTTCAAGAGAACGGGGTTGAGGGAGTCGTACTCGTCGTGATCCAAATCACCGGAGATCCTAGCGCCGAACGGACGGCACCTCCACGTTCAACACACGTACGGTCAGGGAGACGTCTCCTCCTTCTTGATCCAGCATGGGGGAATGAGAGGTTGATGAAGATCCAGTAGCACGACGGCGTGGTGGTGGATACAACAACGATCTCGGTAGGGCTTTGCCAATCGTCTGCGAGAGGGAGAGGTGTAGCAGGAGGAGAGGGAGGCGCCAAGAGCATGGGTGCGGCTGCCCTCCCTCCCCCCTATTTATATAGGACCCCTAGGGGGGGCGCCGGCCCTAGGAGATGGGATCTCCTAGGGGGGCGGCGGCCAAGGGGGTGGCTTGCCCCCCAAGGCAAGTGGAGGCGCCCCCACCCCTATTGTTTCCAACCCTAGGCATAGGGGGGCCCAAGGGGGGGTGCACCAGCCCACCAGGGGCTGGTTCCCCTCCCACGTCAGCCTATGGGGCCCTCCGGGATAGGTGGCCCCATCCGGTGGACCCCCAGGACCCTTCCGGTGGTCCCGGTACAATACCAGTAACCCCCAAAACTTTCCCAATGGCCGAAACTTCACTTCCTATATATAATTATTTACCTCCAGACCATTTCGTAACTCCTCGTGACGTCCGGGATCTCATCCAGGACTCGGAACAACTTTCGGTTTACTGCATACTCATATCTCTACAACCCTAGCATCACCGAACCTTAAGTGTGTAGACCCTACGGTTTCGGGAGACATGCAGACATGACCGAGACGCTTCTCCGGTCAATAACCAACAGCGGGATCTGGATACCCATGTTGGCTCCCACATGCTCCTTGATGATCTCATCGGATGAACCACGATGTCGAGGACTCAAGCAATCCCGTATACAATTCCCTTTGTCAATCGGTACATTACATGCCCGAGATTCCATCGTCGGTATCCCAATACCTCGTTTAATCTCGTTACCGGCAAGTCACTTTACTCGTACCGTAATGCATGATCCCGTGACCAGACACTTGGTCACATTGAGCTCATTATGATGATGCATTACCGAGTGGGCCTAGAGATACCTTTCCATCGTACGGAGTGACAAATCCCAGTCTCGATTCATGCCAACCCAACAGACACTTTCGGAGATACCCATAGTGCACCTTTATAGTCACCCAGTTACGTTGTGACGTTTGGCACACCCAAAGCACTCCTACGGTATCCGAGAGTTGCACAATCTCATGGTCTAAGGAAATGATACTTGACATTTGGAAAAGCTCTAGCTAAACGAACTACACGATCTTTGAGCTATGCTTAGGATTGGGTCTTGTCCATCACATCATTCTCCTAATGATGTGATCCCGTTATCAATGACATCCAATGTCCATAGTCAGGAAACCATGACTATCTATTGATCAACGAGCTAGTCAACTAGAGGCTCACTAGGGACATGTTCTGGTCTATGTATTCACACGTGTATTACGATTTCCGGATAATACAATTATAGCATGAATAACAGACAATTATCATGATCAAAGAAATATAATAATAACCATTTTATTATTGCCTCTAGGGCATATTTCCAACACCCCTCTCATCATCCATGCCTTCCGCTTCATCTCTCAGACGCGTGCACAATGGCGAAGATAGGGGGCAGCAAGGGTCCTGCCCCCCCCTAACATCACTATATATCGAGGCTAATATGAATGTGATCATTAGAAAATTGCTGCTAAAAATGGTTTAAGTTCATGAATTGACCCTCCTCGAAAATCATTAGCAATGCTTGGCCCTTAGCTCATTTATTTTGCATGGCTTCGCCACTACGCGCAACAGCGCACGTTCTCGCCCCCTCTCTCTAAATATCGATCTCGCACTTGTGCACTCCTCCATAGTCTCCCTCCACTCCGTCCCTTGAACCATCTTCTAGCCCCCCCCCCCACCGGATTTTGCCACATGTACAATCTAGCAGACTCCATGGTTGAACTTAAGCATAATGCACAAACCTCAAAACAATAGTGGTTCTCCTTTGTTCTAGAATCTTCCGTATCATAACCGCCCAAACTTTTTTCTAGTTGAATTGCCATTATTTGTTTTTTACTTTATGCTTTAAAATGCACAATTCCATGAATCATAAAATAGATTAAGGGCTTCTTTGATTCAAAGGATTCTCAAAGGAATTTTGGAGGATTCTAATCCTTAGGAATTTTTCCTATCTTGGTTGTTCAATTCGTAGGATTGTAAACCATAGGAATTTTTCCATATGATTCATTTGTACTAGATTTCATAGGAAACATCCCATCCACTCAAACCTCTTTGAAAGAATTCTGCATTTTTTCTATGCACAATCAAACACTCGTACATTCCTGTAGGATTCGAGACGACATTCCACTATAATCCCATGTTTTTCCTATTCCCGCCTATTGGAAATCCTATGAATCCAAGAGGCCCTAGCTTTTTTATAAGAACTAATTGATTTTGAATGAGATGAACTATAAGAATTAAACGAAGGTCTACATCAGGCATATATGACTCAGAGCTTACATGTTTTTTAGGGGAACTTGCCACATTTATTCATAATTTGGTTGCAAAATCTGATGCGTGCAATGCACGTGTACCTTACTAGTACTTCGAGTATGTGCAAAACACGTAAATTAGAATTCCAATGGCACGCTACACAATGTCTCTCTTACAGTTCATGAAGCCATGTGGCACATGTGGAGGCGTTGTCGCGACCTCCTTGTGTGGATTGATCACATTGACATGCTGCTGGTTCAAGAAGAATGTACTCGTCCTCCCTGAGCCATACTGCCGGTACATGCACGAAGCGAAGATGTGCACGCACGCCACGCACACACTCATTCCCTCACACGCACACACGGGTACACGGGCGGATGCAATTTTGTACCAAGATCCACCCCATGTGATAATTTGACACCTGTAAAGTCGTTCACTTCATTGATGGTCAATTAATACAGCGCATGCAAATTGAGTGGACGTGAGGGCGGAAGAAAGACATTACTACTCCACTGCGTGCATGTGAGTAGTTAAATCATGGGTTGCTAGTAGTATTTCCATTGGTCTCCTTCGTATTTTGTGCCAATTTTTGACAATAACATAATATTTACCCATTTGAGCAGTGTAGTCTACTTGAAATTTATGTTCCACTGAACTCATGGGGAGCCGTTTCGGGCCTTGAAACCAAAACCATCAATTAATATTTACCTTGTTTCCATCCCATTCGCAAACCTTCTCACACCTACTAGTACGTACCAAACCTAAACGTGTTCTCACTATGCAGGTATCAGTACTAGTGCTAGTACTTAGGTTATAAAAAGGGGAACTACCTAACCGAAAATTACTCTACCTTTCCTTCTCTTAAGTGCTTCTTCTTCGTCCGTCCTTGCCATGGCCGGTGAGCAGAGCTCTAGGTCGAGAACTACTTGTAACAAGGGAGCAGCAACCAGGGCTGCAGAAAAAAAAGAGAGGGCTTGCCGCCATGCAGCAATCTCAAAAGATCTCTCACGGGCAGGCGATGGCTCCCAGGAGCGCCCTAGCCATGGAGGCGAACATGCCGAGCCGGTGGCGCTGGAGTCGTTATCCCTCGACGGCATGCCCGATCAACTCAATAAGCACCTCAATAAGCTGAAGGAGTTCATCCAAGGCTTGGTGGATCTGCTGAAGGAGAGCCTCGACGACATGCCCGCTGAGCTCAATAAGCAGGGGGAGTTGACCGCCGGCTTGGTGATGCTGCTGAAGAAGAGCATTGCCTCGGAGAAGAAGGCGACCGGCGAAATCCTACAACTTCAGGAGGACAAGGCAAAGCTCTGCCACGAGCTCGACCTATTGAAGGAGAAGAAAGCTGGCTGGAAGAAGCTGCATGAGAATAGTAGTTCCTCGATGAAGATGCTGCAGGCCCTCGTCATGGAACAGCAGGAGGAGTTGGCGAAGCTCCGCATCGAGCACCCGGCTGCTGTCAAGGTACGTAATGTGGCCGTGGAACAGATGATGAAGGCTCGCGTCGAGAAATCCCGCGTCATGGACAGAATGAATAAGATGGCGGAGGCGATGCACAAGGAGATGGAGGTCGTGGAGGTGATGAAGAAGCAGTTACGACTCCGCGGCAAATTAGATCATTTGGGGTGATAATCTTCCTTCTTCTTTTGCTCCTGTGTTTCATCTTTTGCTTCGCGTGATTTGCCGCACGTGTCACGTTCTCTGTGAGGCATGAATAGAACAATGATTTTTTTGAGGGAATGAATAGAACAATGCTAACAATGAGATGATTAGCAAATTAGATCATTTTTACCGCCATATGGCACTGGGCTGCCGTGTTTCGTGCTCCTCCGTTGTAGTACTACTCCAGTGGAAACCTTGAGTATACTGTACGGTTCTTTGCTCCTCCTCAGGTCGTCGGCACATTTATACGAGCAGTCAAATCACAAGGCCCCGCCTTCCAGCAGTAATGAGCCTTCAAATCACAAAGGCCCTCGCCTCTCATGAAACCGACCAAGCTAGACTGCCCCACCCTCTAGCCTTTTTAATAAATGTATACTTTTGTACAGTAGTAGTATCGATGGATTGCGCCATGGAGCAAAACTTGAAATTTAAAAAGAAGGTGGTACATATAGAGAGCGCTAGTCACCAAATTATGCATATAGTACTATTAAAAAGGCTAGTCACAATAATGGTGTCCAGCACAACCCACCCCTCAAATAAAACTAAGCACCCTGGAATTCTTTGACAAAACTAAGCACCCTGAAATTCTTTGACAACTAAACTGCTAGCTATATGATGTTGGCCATATATATTGTACGTATATAATGTGAAGAAACGAGTGGTAGTACTATACCAACTAAAAGATGAAATGTAAGAAATACTAGTATGTACGTACTGAAGAGTTAAAGTAACGAGAAGAAACATAACATAGTTCTGCTGGGGGCACAGCACAACACACCCCTCAAATTAAACTAAGCACACCTAAAATTAAACTTTGCAACTAATCCGGTAGACACTGCATTAGAACCACCATGAGCAACGACACTGCCACATTACTCGTAGTCCTCATCCACGTCCTCGACTTCGTCCTTGTCCCTCTTCCTCTCGGCCGATACTTCTTTGCTTGACCCGCACACTTGGCTCTTGCTCTTCATCCAACCCTTGTAGATATTGAAACAAAGGTAGCCATCCATTGTAGCGTAGTGGATGTGGTCAATATCTAGTACATTCTGCTGCCATGCATGACGATGAAACGTGTGATGAGGTTTCTCCAGTTTACTGTACGAAGGATGAACCATGGCTCCTGCCAGGGTCAGCATTGAAGGCTGGACACTGGAGGGCAACAGCCGATTCTTCTGGAGGTCGAAGGGGTTGCCTACAACGAGGCCTATCTGACCAAGGACTCTTTTGTCGTTCATAAAGTCTACAGTAACGAATTTGACTAGGTTGCTCTTGAGGAAGTTCTTAAAATCCAGGCATTCAAGGTCGGCATGGCATATGTGGTAGACCAAGCATAATTCATGCACGCAAACCTGGATCATGGCGGGCTTCTTCCTCTCTTCCTCCTTTAGATCCTTCTCTCGTCCGAGGATTATGGTGTACTCAACATCTAGCCCAACGACCCACTCATCATCTGAGTTTTCGAACATGCGTCTGAAGCGAGAAAGGCATCCTTTCACCATCGCGGAAGAACGGGTGTAGATGACGTCGAACTCATCGCCGGTGATGGTTCTAACCTTGTACTCACCGCCGATCATGGAGATTTGGGACGCCATGGATTTGGGAGGAGGATTAGGATTAGTGGAACTGCCGTAATGTGAAAGGATGGGACGACTAGGAGCGAGCTGCCGTAATATTAAAGGACGTGCGGGGACGAGTAGGAGCGAACTGCCAGCATGCGAACGACAGGGTAGTAACTTTCCATTCTCCCATGTTACGGGCTTCCGAGAGCCCTTGGATCTAATATGGAACGGTTGCGTGGCGTGATTCTAGACCTATGGGTGAATATCCTATCCTGGAGGGTTATTCTGCAAATTTTCAGCAATTTAGCATGCGACCGTTTGATCTCAGATCCAAGGGCTGCCAGCAGCCCGTATCATGGTTGCGCCAATCACGACCGTCGCGTCGCTCGAGCCGTCGCGCCCTTGGAGATTTAACATGGTGCATTAGGCTATCGGATGTTGGCATGCCATCACATAGTCACTCATACTACAACAAGGTTGGCTATAATTGTATTTTTTTACTTCTCTCTATCTCTTTCTTCATACTCCCTCCGTCCCATAATATAAGAACATTTTTGACACTAGTGTAGTGCCAACAACGTTCTTATATTATGGGACAGAGGGAGTAGTATTTATTGCATTTGCCAAGGAGTGACCTCTTCCAATGAAATGGTGCTTTAGATGAGGTGCTAAGGGCATTAAAGGGATTAGCAATCAAGTCCCCAATGCATAGGTGCTTATTGATAACCCACAAGTATAGGGGATAATTGTAGCCTGAAAGTGCAACTATCCCTAGGTGGTTTTGGTAATTCATAACAACATATAGCTCATTGAGCTAATGCTATTCCAAGACTATTATTTCAAGAAAGCTCAATGAATGGCATGTCATGGATGATGAAAGTGGATCCCTCAAAATAGTAAGGACAAAGGATTGGCTCAAGCTCAAAAGTTCAAGACTCTACATTTTACACTTTAGTGATCCAAGATCACATTGAGTCTATAGGAAAAGCCAATACTATCAAGGAGGGATGAGGTGTTGCTTAATGAGCCTCTTGCTTCAAGTGCTTAGTGATATGCTCCAAAAACCCTCAACTACTTTCTCACATCCACATATGACCTAAACTCAAAGTCAAAATCGGTCCTACCGATTCTTTCTATCCGGCGCCACCGAGTTCAAATGTCATAGCCACTGCCACAAACCCTAGGCAAATTGGTCTCACCGATAGGGATCGCGGTCTCACTGAGATGGGATTGTAATCTCTCTGTTTCCCTTCGTAACATTTCGGTCTAACCGAAGTGAGTGATCGGTCCCACCGAGATTGCAATGTAAACTCCCTGTTTCCCTTTTGTAACATTTCGGTCTCACCGAAAAGAGCGAATCGGTCCCACCGAGTTTACCTGACCAACTCTCTGGTTAGATAATTACCAAAATCGGTCTTACCGAGTTTGTGTAATCGGTCTCACCGAGATTACGTTATGCCCTAACCCTAATCATATCGTTCCTACCGAGTTGTGTGTCGGTCCCACCAAAAATCCTAACGGTCACTAGATTTGCTGAATCGGTCCGACCGAGTTTATCAATTCGGTCCCACCGAGTTTGGCAAGTTTTGTGTAATAGTTAGATTTTGTGTGGAGGCTATATATACCCCTCCACCTCCTCTTCATTCGTGGAGAGAGCCATCAGAACAAACCTACACTTCCAACTTACCATTTCTGAGAGAGAACCACATACTCATGTGTTGAGGCCAAGATATTCCATTCCTACCATATGAATCTTGATCTCTAGCCTTCCCCAAGTTGCTTTCCACTCAAATCTTCTTTCCACCAGATCCAAATCCTATGAGAGAGAGTTGAGTGCTGGGGAGACTATCATTTGAAGCACAAGAGCAAGGAGTTCATCATCAACGCACCATTTGTTACTTCTTGGAGAGTGGTGTCTCCTAGATTGTCTAGGTTTCACTTGGGAGCCTCCGACAAGATTGTGGAGTTGAACCAAGGAGTTTGTAAGGGCAAGGAGATCGCCTACTTCGTGAAGATCTACCGCTAGTGAGGCAAGTCCTTCATGGGCGACGACCATGGTAGGATAGACAAGGTTGCTTCTTCGTGGACCCTTCGTGGGTGGAGCCCTCCATGGACTCACGCAACCGTTACCCTTCGTGGGTTGAAGTCTCCATCAACGTGGATGTACGATAGCACCACCTATCAGAACCACAACAAAAACATCCATGTCTCCAATTGCGTTTGAATCCTCCAAAACCCTTCCCTTTACATTCTTGCAAGTTGCATGCTTTACTTTCCGCTGCTCATATACTCTTTGCATGCTTGCTTGAATTGTGTGAAGATTGCTTGACTTGTCCAAAGATAGCTAAAATCTGCCAAAGTTTAAAATTTGGAAAAGGTTAAGTTTTTAATTGGTCAAGTAGTCTAATCACCCCCTCTAGACATACTTCAAGGTCCTATAAGTGGTATCAGAGCTTTGGTATCCATTTGCTTTGATTTCCATATCTTTTGGTGGTCATAGCCTTGGTTTCACAACCTAGGAGAGTATGGCGTCTAGCAAGGGAAATTATCACCGTAGAGGTCCTTACTTTGATGGTACTAATTTTGCTAGTTGGAAGCATAAGATGAAAATGCATATTCTCGGACATAACCCCGCCGTTTGGGCTATTATATGTATTGTCTTGCAAGGTGAATTCTTTGATGGGAGAGAGACGAACCATGAAGCTAATGCGGATGAATTGAAGATGCTGCAATACAACGCTCAAGCTTGTGATATCCTCTTCAATGGCTTGTGCCCCGAAGAATTCAACAAAATCAGCCGTCTTGAGAATGCAAAGAAAATTTGGGATACTTTTATTGATATGCATGAAGGTAATGACGACGTCAAGGAATCCAAGTTGGATGTGCTCCAAAGTCAGCTTGACAAGTTCAAAATGAAGGATGGTGAAGGTGTCACTGAAATGTACTCTAGGCTTGCTCTTATCACAAATGAGATTACCGGCTTAGGAAGTGAAGAGATGACCGACAAATTCATCATCAAGAAGATCCTAAGAGCATTGGATGGAAAGTATGATACCGTGTGCACACTGATCCAAATGATGCCAAATTACAAAGATCTCAAGCCAACGGAAGTCATTGGAAGAATTGTTGCTCATGAGATGTCACTCAAGGATAAGGAGGAACTTCACAACAAGTCAAGTGGTCCTTACAAAGCCTCATGTGAAGCCCCCACATCATCAAGTGAGAAACAAACCTTCAATGAAGAATTGAGCTTAATGGTGAAGAACTTCAACAAATTCTACAAGAGTAGAGGCAAAGAAAGAAGCTCCAAGTCAAGGTCCTACAATGACAAAAGATCTTCTAGTTGAGAGCGCAATTGCTACAATTGTGGGAGACCCGGACACTACTCCAATGAGTGTACGGCACCCTACAAAAGAAGAGAAGGTTCTCCAAAAAGAAGAAGTAGAAGAGAAGAATCACCACCAAGGGAGAGAAGGAGTAGAGATGATCGTTATGAACGAAGACCCTCATGGAGAAGCAAGGATTCGGAAAGGAAGGACAAGTCATCAAAGAGCTACACAAAACAAAGACATCAAGCTCATGTTGGTGAATGGGTATCTGGCTCTGACTCCGACAATCACTCGGGGAGAAGCTATCACTCCGACTCCGAATATACTCAAGATAAAGGTGTTGCCGGTCTAGCACTTGTGTCAACCAACTCCTACGACATATTTGATTCACCAAATGAAGGAATTGGAAGATGCTTCATGGCCAAAGGCCCAAAGGTAACACATCCCGAGTATGTTGATTTCAATAGTGATGAAGATGACTTGCTAGGTGATGATGATCTACTTATTGACAACTCTAGTAGTGAATACTATGATGAAACGTCAATTAATCATGCTAATCAAGATAAAACGAATGAAAATGATAAGGAGAAGATTGAGCTTCTAACTAAAGAACTAAACACTCTTAAGTTAGCTCATGAAACTATCTTCGAAGATCATCGAGAACTTTTAAGGGCTCACGAGAAGTTACGCTTTGAAAAGCTCAATCTTGAGCAAGAGCATGAGATCTTAAAGGCAATCAATGATGATCTTCGTAAGAAAAGTTCTTCTTACATTGCCAAGCCTTTATTCTTATCTACTTACATGCCTCAAGTCAAGTCTAGTAACAAGAACAAGAAGGATTCTTCCTCTAGTAGTAACAATAATAATGCTAAATCCAATATTGTTGCTTCTAGTAGTTCTCTTGATTCCACTAATGATTCTCTTAGCCAAGTTACACTTGAGTAAGAAAATAGCTTATTGAAGGAAATCATAGAGAAAGGTGTATACAAGAGCCTTGCCGGGAGTAAGCAATTCGAGGAAATTGTACGCAAGCAAGGAAGGCACCGGAAGAATCAAGGTGTTGGTTTTGAACGAAAGTTCAATGCCAATGGAGTTGAGTGGGAAGAAGATCAATACCCCAAGACGAAGTTTGTCCCTCAACAAGAGAAGTATGATCTTACTTCCTTCAAGGGAACACAAGCACAAGATGATCTTCCACCACAAGACCACAAGAACAAAGGCAAGGACAAGCTTCAAGAGGATATTGATGCATTTGAAGAAGCACCTAAGGCCTTGGTGAAGTGGGTTCCCAAGACTACGTCAAGTTCTACTTCATCAAGTACAACTACAACTCCAAGGATTCCCATCAAGATGATGTGGATCCCTAAGAAGAAGAACTAGAGAGTTCTTGAGGGTGACTCCGCCAACATTCTTCACTCATATCATTATGGCAAGGACAAGTGTAATCAACTTCCATATCTCGCACTAGTTCAAGGAGTCGCAAACCCTCATGTTGGTAAGGCAAGGGACAAGGTAACCTAATGTTCTGATGGACATCATTTTGTGTGTGCATCACTCTATGTCTATGGATATCCTTGTTTGTTCCTTGTGGGACTAACCCATGTAGGTATTGAAAGTGCAACTCACTCCAAAGGATTGCTCCAAATGATCTACATCAACATTGAGCATCCACATCTTCAACACCTACATGAAGTCATCATCGACAAAACCCAAGGTTAGTTCATCCCTCTAAGGGGGGATCTCACATCTAGGGGGAGCTTAACTCTAAGAATTGAGTCAAAGCAACTCTAATGATGTGAACACATCAATGCATTATGTAAAAGTGGTAACCCCACTTGAGCTTAAACGATGAGTATGACCTATGATCAAATGTTCTCATTTGACTCCTAAGTCAATATACACATATATAGATGACCTAGTCATCGCCAATTGTTTGATAGATGCTAGAATTGGTTGTGCATGCTCTGCCACATATTTTCATTTGCCATTTTATTGTGTGAGCATGTTGGTTGCATACTTTACTCATTCTAGGACATCCACTTGTTGCTTTGATTGATTGGCTTCTTTTTCTTTGGCCAAGTGGATGGACAAGAATGCCTAAGAACCTTCTCTAACTATCTATGCTTTTCTCGTCTCAAACTCTATTCATGCTACATCACAAAACTTGATCAAGTCAGATTCGAACCACTCTGTGTGAGGAGCACTCGGAGTCCCCGATTCGTCATAGACTTAAACTTCCAAAACTTCTTTGTGATTCCCGGTCTGACCGATTCCTCCATTTCGGTCCTACCAAGATCACTAAGTCGATCTAGGTTTTCAATCTCGGTGCAACCAATTTGAACTGTTCGGTCACAACGAGTTGCTGTAACTGTCAACAGTTATGCATCTCGGTGCCACCGAGTCGTTCCACTCGGTCACACCGACAATGTCGGGCTATATATACACACGGGCAAAATTTGGAAAACTTTCTCCAAACCTCTTCGCCCGCGCATAGCTTGCTCTGCCTACTAGGTCTCCTGATCGTCGACTTCGTCGCCAGCCGCCTCGTGTCGCTGGTCTCCGCTGCCGTCAATGGATTTCTTCTCCGCCATTACCGCCATAGCGAGTTCATCGCCGAACTAGGGTATGAACTCGATCACAGTGCTATCCTCATCTGATTCTCAGCACATTGTGTTCATTATGATTCTTGCCATGATTGAAACACCTCTATCCAGTCAAAACAATCCTTAGAATAGATGCGATTTGAAAATTTAGGGTTAGGTTTCCGCCGAAACCATCTCGGACCCACCGAGTTGAAAAACTCGGTCCCATCGATTCAGCTAACACCATTGCACTAGTAACTATCGGTCTCACCGAGAATTGCTAATCGGTGTGACCGATTTTAAAACTTTGTGAAACCCTAGCAGTCTCGGTGCCACCGAACTGTGACTCGGTCTGGCCGAGTTCACAAGTTTAGGTTCCAAAAATGCTTCGGTATCACCGAGTTTGAAAATCGGTTGATCTGAAATGCTTTCTGTGGGAAACTAAAACTAAGTTTTTGAATCATTCTTTTGCAAAAATCTCTGCATTTTGTGGTGCTCATCCACTCTATCTCATCTATAACTATTCACAGGGTCAGCACTCAGTAATTTCAGCATGTCAGACGAAAGTGATAGTCAGAACAGGGAAGAAGAGCAGATTCACATGAGTGAGGGCACTAGTCCCTCAAGTTCTTCAGATGATGGCAGCAGAAGCACTCCTAGCAATCTACCTAAAGCAGCCACAAGAGCCAGAAGGAAGAGAACCTCAGACTCTGAGGATGAGGACTATGTGGCAGTTGAAGATAAGGCTACTCCCAAGAAGGTAGTGCTCAAAAAGGAGTATGGCTCAGCAAAGACCACAAAGCCTAGACTTAATAGGAAGGATCTTGCCAAGAGGACACCTATGCTGAAGGTCAGAGGATCAACACAAGTACCTGAAAAGCCTGATCCCAAAGAGCCAGCTGCAGAAGGAAAGGGTCAAAAAGACCATGGCCAGAGTTGTCAGTCAACCTTCCATGATGGAAGAGGAAGAGGAAGAAGAGGTTGCTGCACCAGCACCCAAGGCACAAAAGCTGATGGGTGATGCTATAAGGACAGGGGCTGCAACATCGAAGCCCAAAGAAGCACCCAAAGCTTCCTCCAAGCCCAAGAGTGCACCAAAGAGGAATACCAGGAGTATACCAGCTACTGAGAAGAACAAGGCCCCAATGCCTGAAACAGTTGCTGAGGAAGAAGAAGATGAAGAGCATGTGTTGAGAAAGCTAAAGCCAAAGATTCCAGACCACAATGATGCTCATCCTGTGGCTGAGAACATGAAGCTAAGAAAGGATGCAGGACTCAAACAGTGGAGGTTGTCTGATCCCTATGCTATCAGGAGAAGGACTGTTGTTGACTACAGGTTCCACACTAAGGAACAACAGGATTTCTATGAGACAGTGTTGTTGGACAAGAAACCTATAGCTTGTGACATGAGGTGGGTCGACTGGACCTACATGAAAGAAAATGAGGAACACTATCCTGGAGTGCAAGACAGTTTCATTGCTTGTGGAGTTGCAGACTTTGTTGGGCAGAAGCTCACAAAATGGAATGACGAGCTCATTACAGAATTCTACTCCACAGCACATTTCTACCCAGATGGCAGGATAGTGTGGATGTCTGAAGGTACAAGGTACCAATCAACTATTGAGGAATGGGTAGATCTGATCAATGCACCCAAGGAGCAGGAAGATGACTTGGATGTCTATGCCAAGAAGAAGATGGATCACAATTCCATGGCTCATATGTACAAGGAGATCCCAGATGCTGCAGTTGAGACACATAAATTTGGATCTGTACACTATCTTCTGTCAGGACTCCCAACGATCAACTGGATCCTCAGGCATACTCTATTGCCCAAGTCAGGTGACCACAACATGATCAGAGGGCATGCTATAAGCTTGCTACACTTGTTTGATGTGCCACAAAAATTCAAGGTCATGAGCCTCATTGTTGAGACCATCAAGAGGACAGCAGCAGACCAGAAGAGAAGTTGTGGGTATGCCCCACAGATTCAAGAGCTGATTAACTCCAAGATGGGCACAGGCACATACTTGTTGGACAAGGAACATTTTGCTATCTATCCAGAATTTGAGGACAACCAAGTGGTTATGAATGAAGATGAACCATCTTCTGTGCATGCTCAAGACAAGAAGGAAAAGGCAAGGACAGAGAAGGAAACCAAGATGCCAACAATGGAAGAGGCATCTTAGTACTCTCTAAAAAGCAAACAAGATTAACTAGGCTACTTGATTGCATCCACTCTGAGGATTGAGAAGGGGCTGGCCACCTTGACTCAAAACCAGGAGAGCCTGGAGAGGATCATGGAGCAGAAGTTCTACAATTTAGATGTGAAGGTAACTGAGATCCAGTCTGTTGTTGAGCAGCTTCAGGATGACATGGAGGAGAGGAAGGGCAATACAACCACAGATGCATTTGCCAGAGTACCTAGAGCTTAGAGATTAGCTGCAGTGTCAGTGACAGACACCAGAGCCACTTCATCTGCACCAGCTACAACTCACAGCTCCAGTGCAACCAGCTTCAGCACCCACACCTCCAGCTCCATCTACATCAACTGATGCTTTCGTCCTTGGCGTTCTATCTACACCACCACCTGAAGACCAAGCCTGAGAGTCGATCTAGTACTATGCATTTTCTATGAACTTTTTGGTAACTTGTTGCCAAAGGGGGAGAAAAATGTATAGATCATAGGCTTCGAGAGAGAGTGTTGCTTTTGTTCTCTCTTGCTTTTGTGGTTGAACTTTATTTGCTTGTTTGAGATACTCTATGCTATTATCTGTGAGACATTGATGATCATGTGTTTGATCATAAGCTACACTTATGCTTGTTTGATGATATTATCTTACTTATCCTTATATGATCATTCACTTTGCTTGGTGATTAGTGCATGTATTCAATCTTTATTATTTTGAGCGCTCCACCAAGATGTATGTGACATGGAAGAGTAACCCTTGCGCCTAATTGCTTGTGCATTTGCAGTCCAAAGCAAATCTTAAACTATGCACAAATTTAGGGGGAGCTCTTGCTTATCACATACTTCTCAAAGCGACAATGTTTTTCAATCTTATTATCATTTGTCGAAGCTTTGATCTATATGTTGTCATCAATTACCAAAAAGGGGGAGATTGAAAGTGCAACTATCCCTAGGTGGTTTTGGTAATTCATAACATATACCTCATTAAGCTAATGCTATTCCAAGACTATTATTTCAGGAAAGCTCAATGAATGGCATGGCATGGATGATGAAAGTGGATCCCTCAAAATATTAAGGACAAAGGATTGGCTCAAGCTCAAAAGTTCAAGACTCTACATTTTACATTTTAGTGATCCAAAATCACATTGAGTCTATAGGAAAAGCCAATACTATCAAGGAGGGATGAGGTGTTGCTTAATGAGCCTCTTGCTTCAAGTGCTTAGTGATATGCTCCAAAAACCCTCAACTACTTTCTCACATCCACATATGACCTAAACTCAAAGTCAAAATCGGTCCTACCGATTCTTTCTATCCGGCGCCACCGAGTTCAAATGTCATAGACACTGCAGCAAACCCTAGGAAAATTAGTCTCACCGATAGGGATCTCGGTCTCACCGAGATGGGATTGTAATCTCTCTATTTCCCTTCGTAACGTTTCGATCTAATTGAAGTGAGAGATCTGTCCTGTCGGCGTTCTGGGAATGGGGGTCCCCAGACTTGCTTGCCTGCGGCCTGCGACGTGGCTCTAGGGGCCGCCCAGCATGGCCCATCTTCATCAACATGAGTTCAAGACCCTCGCGAGGGGCCAAGCCTCGCGGGGCAGACGACAAGAGGCTTCCTCGGGCACGGCCTCGTCAGGCTGGCTCACGAGGAGGCGGAGAGATCAAGGCGGGGTACCTCGCGAGGGGCCCATGATGCAAGCCATGACGACCAAGGCGGAAAAATCTGTGTCTCCAATTGCGTGTGAAGATTGCTTGACTTGTCAAAAGATAGCTAAAATCTGCCAAAGTCTAAAATTGGGAAAAGGTTAAGTTTTTAATTGGTCAAGTAGTCTAATCACCCCCTCTAGACATAATTCAAGGTCCTACATAGCCTCTTTCGATAAGTAAGAGTGTCAAACCCAATGAGGAGCTAAAGGTAGAACAAATATTCTCTCAAGTCCTATCTGCCACTGATACAACTCTACGCACGCTTAGTGTTCGCTTTACCTAGAACAAGTATGAAACTAGAAGTACTTTGTAGGTGTGGTAGGATAGGTTTGCAAGATAATAAAGAACACATAAATAAAAAGTAGGGGTTGTTTAGATAAAGAAGCAATAAAGTAAATATAGCGAGTGTGGAAAAGTGGTGGTAGGAGTTGTGGAATTGTCCCTAAGCAATTGACTATTTTACTAGACCGATAGCAAGTTTTATGTGGGAGAGGCATAAGCTAACATACTTTCTCTTCTTGGATCATATGCACTTATGATTGGAACTCTAGCAAGCGTCCGCAACTACTAAAGATCATTAAGGTAAAACCCAGCCATAGCATTAAAGCATCAAGTTCCCTTTATCCCATACGCAACAATCCCCTTACTCGGGTTTAAGCTTCTGTCACTCTAGCAACCCACTATAAGCGAATCATGAACATATTGCAACACCCTACAGCGGGAATCCCTCGCACTTGCGTGACACGGAGGGCACAATAGGACAGCAACATAACCACAAGCAAATTAAACCAATCATAGCAATTCATCAATCACCGGTAGGACAACAAAAATCTTCTCAAACATCATAGGATGGCAACACATCATTGGATAATAATATGAAACATAAAGCACCATGTTCAGGTAGAGGGTACAACGGGTTGCGGGAGAGTGGACCACTGAATATAGATGGGGGAAGGTGATGGAGATGTTGGTGAAGATGGCGGAGGTGCTGGTGAAGATCGCGGTGATGATGATGGCCTCCGGCGGCGTTCTGGCGCCACCGGAAGCAAGGGGGAGAGAGCCCCCCTTCTTCTTCTTCTTCCTTGACCTTCTCCCTAGATGTGAGAAGGGTTTCCCCTCTGGTCCTTGGCTCCCATGGTGTGGGAGGGGTGAGAGCCCCTCAGAGATTGGATCTGTCTCTCTGTCTCTCTCTGTTTCTGCTCTCCCGACATTCTGCCCTTTCACCGTTTCTTTTATATCCGGAGATCCGTAACTCCGATCGAGGTGAATCTTTCACCCAGATTTTTCTCATAAAATTAGCTTTCTTGTGGCAAAATAAGAGCGGCAACCACCTTACGGGGTGCCCACGAGGGTCCAGGGCGCGCCTGCCCCCTGGGGCATGCCCCCCGCCTCATGGCCCCCTCGGGCACCGTCTCGCGTTGATTTTACTTCCCAAAAATCATAAATATTCCAAAATAATTCTCTCTCCGTTTTTATCCCGTTTGGACTCCGTTTGATATTGGGTTTCTGCGAAACATAAAACATGCAACAAACAGGAACTGGCACTGGGCACTGGATCAATATGTTAGTCCCAAAAATAGTATAAAAAGTTGCCAAAAGTATATGAAAGTCGAATAATATTGGCATGGAATAATAAAAAATTATAGATACGACGGATACGTATAACTTATTAGTTTTTTGTTGCTAAGTTTGCTTCATTTAATTAGCTATAGACTCAAAATTCTCTTTTCACCTAGGTCAAGCTATAGACTCAAAATTAGTTGGGGGCACATGCACTGAGTTGGGCTAGGGTTAAATAGCAACAACTGAGTTGGGCTAGTCATTGGGGGCACATGCACGAAGACTACTCGGCTGCTGTTGGGGATATAACTATTTGAGTAAGCCGCCCCAGAGGGGCCGGGTTACGCAAAGAAGAATTACTAGAGAGAAGGCCCAAGACCAAAGCATGAAGATGGCGGTTCATAGAGGGCTTAAGGCCCACAGGCAACTTAAGGCCCGTTGTAGTAAACCGCCATAATGGCATGACTTGTATCATAAGATAGTTTTAACTAGTCACCGAGCCGGACACTGTTATAAGCTGGCCGGGACTCTGTAGGCCACAGGGCGTCAACCCATGTATATAAGGGGACGACCTGCTGACGGCTTAGGGCAAGAAACAACTCATCAAGAACCGGGCATAGCGTATCTCTCTTCCTGGTCATCGAAACATCAATACCAACCCAACTAGATGTAGGCCTTACCTTCACCGTAAGGGGCCGAACTAGTATAAACCCTCTCGTGTCCTTTGTCCCGATTAACCCCTTCAAGCTTCATAGTTGCAATGGCTCCACAACTAAGTCCTTTCACGAGGACATCTGACGTGACAATTGGGGCCAGCGCATGGTGGATTTGAGTTCTTGAAGGGCAACTTCGAAGGGCTCAAGGGATACGTAGTGGGCCGGATGACCAAGAGTCGTCGCGGCAAGATCTACATCGACGACGAAGGCTGGGGCCCACCGATGCTGGCTCAGTTGAGTACGGGTACCGGGTCCCCTTCGAAGGGATCCACATCTTCATCGTCCGGATTGACGAGCCGGGGCCTGAGCCGAACAATTGCACCGACCTCGTCGAGACGGCTCAGCGTGCGAAAACCGCCTGGGCTCAACCCGGCATGAAGCGTGTCTTGGTGGGCTGTGTCCACGGACAAGAGCTTTCCGAAAGTCCTGAAGATGGTGGTGAGACGGCCGTCCACTTTGACGGTGATTCGTCCGCCGGTTCAACAGATTCTCTGTATCAAGTTCAAGATGGTGTGCTCGGGGATGTTCCGATGGCTTCAGTATTCTGGACCCCTGTGAATCGCTGAATTGGGCAGGAGTCTTCATGGCTGGGACTCAACCTGGCCAAAAATTTATAGTCGCTACTGCAGTTATGTCCGGGATAGGAGCGGCCGGGGCTGGAGGCCCTGTTCGCCCGCCGGCTCAAGTGCTGATAGACCTCATGGACAAGCTTACGACCCTGTTCACCGCCACGGTTATCCCTGCAAACAAATATGAGCATGACGCGGAGGTGGCACAGGTACGTGAGGAGATAGCTCAGGCCAAGGAGGCCTTGGCAGCTGAGGATACCAGACTAGCTACGGAGTGGGCGGCTCTCGACGCCCGGGCACAACGTTTGCAGTCAGAGGCTTACCAGCTCACGATGAGCTTAAACGCGTCCAATGAGGTAATGAGGAGGAGACACCATAAGACCCAATCCCGGTTACCTCCGAATTACGACCCTCGGGTTCTTTTCGCTACAACCGGAGCCGACCCAAGTAACCCGCCAGATGCCAATCAGCTTATGACATCCGGAGCAGGAGGACCGACTCAGCATCGAGAGATGCCGCCTCCTCATATGAGCATGGCACCGCCACGTTATGTGCCGATACCGCCGGGTCACTTTTCCAACCCCATGGAGAACTTAATCGCAGCATCAGCACGTCTGGCGGCTCTCCCAGTGGATGGTGATGATCCAACAGCGGTGGAGACCCGGAGAATCAGGGAACTTGTCCAGACGGCCCTGGCTCCGCAAGAGACCTATTCTTATAGCCGGGATAGGATTCATTCAACTCCTCCGCCTTGGTTAGCACCGCCTCATCAGAACCGGAGTCCGAGTTACAGCAGGCACATGGAATCTGAAGCTTTGTCAAGCAATGCCCAACGCCGTGACCAACATGGTGGCTATAACCCGGTATAGGACCAAGTACGCCAGGAGAACGAGCGGGCGGCTCAGCTGGCGGCTCAACAGGCGGCACATCAGAATATTACAGAGTATCCAACGACTTCCACTGAGATGGGGGTAGCCACCAGAACCAGTGGTGTTCCTTGTTTGATACCAGCTTTGCGTAATGTGCGCCTGCCCATGGACTTCAAGGGACCTCGAAAGGTGCCGAATTACACGGCCGATTTACAACCTGGAGCCTGGATTGAGAGCTATGAGATGGCCATGGAGCAATTGGAAGTCAGTGACGTGGCAATGGCCAAATACTTTACCATGATGTTAGATGGAACGGCCCGGTATTGGTTAAAGAGTTTACCACCCAATTCCATTGGTTCGTGGGAGGAGTTAAAAGCCCGTTTCATCCAGAACTTCAAGGACACCTGTAAGCAGTCTATGTCAATCGTGGACTTGACGAATTGTAAGCAGGGGGAGGGCAAATCTACCACCCATTGGGTACGCCGGGTCAAGGAGATAATTCATTCATCTGATAAGATGGATGCCGGCTCTGCAGTCCTCATGTTGGAGAAAAATTGCAGCTTTGAACCCCTGAGGCAGAAACTGGGGCACCTTAAGCGTGACTGTAGGGATATGGGCACGCTGATGGCGGCTTTAGTCAAATATGCCGATTCTGATAGTACCAAGGATCCCGCGTCTGATGATGAGAAGACAGGGAAGGGAAAAAGGAATGGCAATGGAAAGGGTCTACAGCTAAACCCGGGGAATCAAAGTGGCAATAAGCGTAAGGCGGACGGAAACCCAGAGCTTGTAGCCAACGCTAATACACAGGGAAATAATTAGAGACGTAAGGGTAAGTGGCCTCGATCCGGCGGGTCAGGCCCTTCTCTTGAACAGCTACTCAATGAGCCCTGCCCGAAACACGGAACTCGGGAGCACCCCGCTACACACCTGTGGAAAGATTGCGCGATCATGAAGGCGTTTAAAAATTCCAATACCTTTGATGGTGGTCATGGATCGGGCGGCAGTTCAGGAGTTGGCGGTTTTCATGGTCCGGGTGGTGGTTCAAATTCCGGTTTTCAGGGACAGCCGGGCGGAAATAATCAGCAGCAATCTGGTCAAGGAGGACAACAGCAGCAGTAGTCGGGTTATCAGAGCCATCCAAAATAGTTGAGTGGTGGGCAGTACCACGTGTTTACCACTAGCTTATGCAAACATGACCAGAAGGTTCTTAAGAGGGTCGTAAATTCGGTTGAGCCGGCAATTCCTTGTTATTTGAGATGGTCGGAGCAACCCATCATATGGAGCAGAGAGGATCACCCTCCCCGAGTTGATAATCCGGGTCAGTTAGCCTTGGTGGTGGCACCCTAGGTTGGTGGATATAAATTCACTAAGGTACTCATGGACGGAGGTAGCAGCATCAATATCCTCTATTATGATACTTTCCAGTGCATGGGGTTGACTGAGAAGAATCTGAGAACATCCAACACTGTTTTCCATGGGGTGGTTCCAGGCAAGTCAGCTTACCCAGTTGGCAAGATTGAATTGGAGGTGGCCTTTGGAGATGAGTATGATTCCAGGGCTGAGAAATTGACGTTTGAAGTGGTCAAAATCCGGAGTCCATATCACGCTTTGTTTGGGCGACCAGCTTATGCTAAATTTATGGCACGGCCGTGTTACGTTTACTTATAGCTCAAGATGCCGGGTTACAAGGGCACCATCACTGTGCATGGGACTCGAAAGGTAGCTTTGGAATGTGAAGAAGGCGACGCGGCTTACGCTGAGACTGCCTGTGCCGTGGAGGAGCTTAAGTTTTATCAAGACAATGTTGACCCGGCAGATATGACCTCCCTCAAGAAACCAACCACTGAGCATGACCCGGCGTTGAAGTTTAAATCGGCCGCTAAGACAAAGCTTGTTGACTTTACCCCAGGAGACGCCTCTAAGCAGTTCAGTATCAGTGCCAACTTGGATCCTAAATAGGAAAGTGCGCTCATTGAGTTCATCCATGAGAATCGGGAGATCTTTGCATGTGAACTGAGGGAGTCCTGGATTAGGGGGTGTCCGGATGGCCGGACTATGACCTTTGACCAGACTCCCGGACTATGAAGATACAAGATTGAAGACTTCGTCCCGTGTCTGGATGGGACTTTCCTTGGCGTGGAAGGCAAGCTTGGCGATATGATATGAAGATCTCCTCCCATTGTAACCGACTCTGTGTAACCCTAGCCCTCTCCGGTGTCTATATAAACCGGAGAGTTTTAGTCCGTAGGACGAACAACAATCATACCATAGGCTAGCTTCTAGGGTTTAGCCTCTCTGATCTCGTGGTAGATCAACTCTTGTACTACCCATATCATCAATATTAATCAAGCAGGAGTAGGGTTTTACCTCCATCGAGAGGGCCCGAACCTGGGTAAAAACATCGTGTCCCTTGTCTCCTGTTACCATCCGCCTAGACGCACAGTTCGGGACCCCCTACCCGAGATCCGCCGATTTTGACACCGACATTGGTGCTTTCATTGAGAGTTCCTCTGTGTCGTCACCATCAGGAAGGATGCCGCACCCCGTCTTTAAAGACGGCGCTGTTGCTAAAGGAGCTTTGGCTGTCGGCCAAACTCTTCGGCTAGGCAGTTTTTTGATGACCGCCTGTTCGGCCGCCGCGCCGATGATGACCTCTCGGGCCATCGAAAGCAATCTCCACATCAGCTCGGTACTTGCCGAGCAGTTAGATCCGATGGAGCTCTCTTCCCTAAACGAGCTCTTGGATCGCATCGCCGCCCTGGGAGTCGCTACAGATTACGACCAGATTGGGCTTAAACCCAATCAGAGAGAGATCGACTCTCCCCAGGTCACCCACCACGTTGAAGTGGTGGAAGAACAATGCGGCGAATCTTCGCCCATCCTAACGACCAGATGTTTCCGGATTCCTGACCCCTCCAAGCCGGACACCCATGTAGGGGAGGTTGTTTCCCAAGCCCTGAACCTAAAGTCAGGAAGCAGGCCCGATCCATTGAATAACGTCCAAGAAAACAAGCTTCCGAATTCGGAAATTTCTTGGCCCCTGAGTCTTATATAGGGCGAGGTTCCGGATTTAAATTCACCCGCCCACCCAAATATAAGGGATCTATCCCAAATACGGCAAGAGCCCGGGGAAACAGTACACCACTACTGGGCCAGATTACTCCTGGTTATGAACAGGATAAAGGACTGCCGTGAGAAAGATGCAATTTCATTCTTCTGTAACAACTGCACGAACATCGGAATCCTCAACGCCATAAGTCGCCACGAAATTACATGCTTCGCCGACTTGACATCCATAGTACGAAAGTACTGTGCGTCAGAAAGCGTTCGGAAAATCGAAACAAAATTCTGGGACAATCCGGCCCTGAATACAATCCCAGTCCGAAACAAAAGGGCGCATTATCGCCAGGCACCTGAGCCAAACAGCAAAAAACAAAAACCCTCTACAGGGTATGGGACCGTATTGGAGGGATGGCTCAATGGACCCTGTAAAATTCATAGTCCAGGGGAAGTCACACCAACTCACATCCTTAGAGCATCTTGGATACTCCGGCAGGTGGCCAGAAGTGGCGAGGAGCTTCTAACTCCAGAATCCGCAGAACACCACCCCAGAAACGCCAGTACAATGTCAATAGTCTTCGAGACTTTCGCATCAAACAATGCGAGGAAACGAACGCTCCGCAGCCTTACCAAAGTCTACCAAGTAGCAACAATAAACCCATGGAGTGACACGGCTATTATCTTTAATGCAAGTGACGATACTAAATTCCAGACAGCCCGAGCACCAGCCGCATTGGTCCTTAGTCCGATAGTGGACGGCTTCCGGCTTACATAGGTACTCATGGACAGCGGCAGCGGACTGAACCTCATCTACGAGGAAACCCTGCGAAAAATGGAAATAGACTGGAGCCGCATTGAGCAAAGCAACACAACCTTTAGGGGAATAATACCAAGCCGGGAAGTGTGCTGTTCAGGGAAAATCACACTGGATGTGGTGTTCGGCATGACGGATAATTACAGATCCGAGGAGGTCACATTTCAAGTGGGCCCATTCAACAGTGGATACCACGCTCTGTTAGGGCGAGAAGCATTCACAATTTTTCAAGCTATACCCCATTATGGGTACATGAAGCTCAAAATGCCCAGACCTAGTGGAATCATCACTCTTGCTAGTGATCCGGACATCGCGCTCCGTGTCGAAAACAAGACAGCCGCACTGGCCCTCGAGGCATTATCTGAAGCCCTAGCGGCCAAGGAACTAACTGCGTTGCGCTCCACGGTGGACAGGGACGATGTGATACTAGATAAGAGATCCAAGTCCACCTCTTTTAAACCAGCGGATGAAATAGTCAAATTCCAAGTCCATCGAACGGACCCTACAAAAACGGCCTCTGTCGGGGCACAATTAAACCCCGGTGTAGACGCCGCACTACAAGAATTCCTACGGGAAAATTGGGACATCTTTGCCTGGCACCCCTCAGACATGCCAGGGATCCCACGCCGGCTAGCCGAGCACAGCTTAAATATCCTAAAAGGATTCAAGCCAGTCAAACAAACTCTTCGGCGCTTCTCCGAACCCAAGAGACCGGCCATGGGAGAGGAACGAGCCAAACTATTGGAGGCCGGATTCATCAGAGATATAAAACATCCGGACTGGCTAGCAAACCTGGTAATGGTACCAAAGAAGGACAAATCCTGGTGCCTATGTGTTGATTTCAAGGACCTTAACAAGGCTTGCCCAAAGGATCCCTTCCCCCTCCCCCACATCGATCAAGTCATCGACGCCACTGCAGGACACGATTCATTGTGTTTTCTCGATGCATACTCTGGCTACCACCAAATCAAGATGGCAGAGTCAGACCAAGCCGTGACGGCATTCATCACCCCATACGGGCCATTCTGCTTCAACACGATGCCCTTCGGGCTCAAAAATGCCGGCGCAACATATCAGCGCATGATTCAGACATGTCTGGCCAACCAGATCGGCGAAACAGTTGAAGTGTACGTAGATGACGTGGGTGTCAAAACCAAACACGTCGAAACTCTAGTAGACGACTTGAGGCTCACATTCGACAATCTCCAAGCATATGACATTAAGCTCAACCCGGAAAAATGCGTTTTCGGCGTACCAGCCGGAAAACTCTTGGGCTTCATCGTATCCGGTAGAGGAATTGAAGCAAACCCAGCCAAGATCCGAGCTCTGTCACAATTGGATATACCAAAAGACCTCAAACAAATACAAAAATTGACTGGATGCGTGGCGGCTCTAAGCCGCTTTATCTCCCGCTTAGGAGAAAAGGCATTACCCCTTTATCGCCTCCTGCGATGCACCGAACACTTCGAGTGGACGGATGCCGCCACAGCCGGACTCGACGAAATCAAAGCCATATTGGCAACAAATCCGGTCCTGGCCACGCCCAACACGGGCGAACCAATGCTATTATACATCGCGGCAACCCATCAAGTTGTAAGCATGGTGCTCGTTGTCGAACGAGAAACAGACGGACACAAGTTCCCTCTCCAAAAACCAGTTTACTACGTGTCCACTGTCCTAACCCCATGCAAGTCACAGTACCCGCATTATCAAAAGATAGCGTACGCGGTGTTCATGGCATCTCGGAAGCTGCGACACTATTTCCAAGAGTGTTCAATAACAATAGCCTCCGAAGTACCTCTTAATAAAATTATAAACAACCGCGATGCAACAGGCCGGATTGCCAAATGGGCCATTGAGCTCCTCCCGTTCGACATAACTTACAAGACACGGCGAGCTATTAAGTCACAGGTTTTGGCCGACTTCATCGCCAAATGGACTGAGGCCGAGCTCCCTAAAGAGTGCGACGCATATTCCAACTGGATCATGCACTTCGACGGCTCCAAAATGTTGGCTGGCCTGGGGGCTGGCGTCGTCCTGACGTCCCCAATCGGAGAAACAGTCCAATACGTACTTCATATAATGTACACGGACTCCAACAACGCGGCCGAATACGAGGCCCTTCTACACAGTCTCCGGATGGCAGTCACCGTGGGCATTCAGTGCCTAGAGGTACGCGGGGATTCAAACCTCGCGATATCCCAAATAAATGGAGACTTTGATGCCAAAGATCCGAAAATGGCAGCTTATCGCAACACCGTCTTAAAGATGTCAGCTCGGTTTGAGGGGCTCGAATTTCACCACATAGCCCGGGAGAACAACCAGGCATCAGACGTGTTGGCACGTATTGGCGCAAAGCGCGTTGCCGTCCCTCCCAACATCTTCCTAGAGAGGCTTTTCAAGCCATCCGTATCATGGGAAGGAGAGTCCGGAAACAACAGCCCGGACACAACCACACTACCCCTCACCGAACATTCTGACACAGTTGGTGGCTCTGCCAACGAAACAACACCATCAGCCTACACAATAATGGCAGTCATTGCCCCATGGACAGAACCATTCCTAGCCTACCTAACTAGGCAGGAACTTCCCGAGGACCAAAATGAGGCCCGCTGCATAGTGTGGCGATCTAAAGCCTATAAAGTCCACGAGGGAGAGCTTTATAAGAAAAGCACAACCGGAGTCCTTCAAAGGTGTATCTCCGAAGAGGAAGGGCGAAATCTTCTGGCTGAAATTCATGCCGGACTCGGCGGGCACCAGGCCGCAGCCCGGGCCCTTGTAAGCAAGGCCTTCCGTACCGGATTTTATTGGCCGACGGCCCGGGCAGATGCTCAGGACTTAGTGCAGCGATGCGTCGGTTGCCAATTATTCGCTAACCAAAGCCACATGCCGCCTATCGCCCTACAAACCATACCCATTACCTGGCCTTTTGCGGTCTGGGGGCTTGACATGGTTGGACCCCTTAGAGGAGGAACCCACAAGCAAAAATATCTACTGGTCATGGTGGACAAATTCACCAAATGGATAGAGGCCAAGCCTGTAAAGACGGCCGAATCCGGACCGGTGATAGACTTCATATCTGGGGTCGTACACTATTACGGCGTCCCCCACAACATCATAACTAACAACGACACAAACTTCACGGCCGACGAAGTTAAACTTTGGTGCAAAAACATGGGCATTAAGCTCGACTACGCTTCAATCTATCACCCTCAAACAAACAGTCAAGTCGAGCGAGCCAACGGTCTCATCATGAGCGGCATCAAACGCATACTAGTGCGATCCCTCAAGGAATCTAACACGCACTGGGTAGAGGAGCTTGACTCCGTACTCTGGGGGCTGCGGACCACGCCGAATCGCACTACCGGATTCACACCATTTTTTATGGTATACGGCGTAGAGGCAGTCCTGCCCTGCGACATAATTCATGACTCACCTCACGTGCGCATGTACGAAGAAAGAGAAGCTGAGCGCGATCGGCAGGACAGCTTGGACGCATTGGAGGAGGAGCGCGATGTGGCAAAAGCTCATTCCGCATTCTATCAACAGCAGGCTCGAAGATATCAAAGCAGAGAAGTACGGGCCAAAACTTATAACATTGGCGAACTAGTTCTACGCCTGCCAGACAAGAAAAAGGACAAACTAAAGCCCAAATGGCAGGGTCCCTTCATAATCGACCATGTCCTGACTGGTGGAGCGTACCGTCTGCGAAACGCATCGGACAACTGACTCGAGCCAAACCCATGGAACGCAGCACGCCTACAAAGATTCTACGCCTAGCGCCGGACTCCGTGTTCGTCTCCTTCCTCTATCTCTTTTTTTTTTACTTTTTTCAAATTAGCTGCCTGGTATTTCTCTCCTTCTCCCTACCTTTTCCCCCCAAGCCCTTAGGGGCTTTCTTGCGCGTTGTTCGCACATACTTGACGCGCCATCCGCGCTCATTATACCTGGGGGCTTCTTTATCAGAAGTTTATATAAACGGCCTCATACCCAAAACATGTGTGACACTTCTGCATGAACCTTTTATACACCATTATATGCATCGATATGACTTAAGTTTTGGCCCAGCTGGGTTGCCTGGCTCCTGTGCTTACCCCTACGTTCCCGTTTGTTCGGCTAGGTGATAAAGGGAGCACCTCTACGATTGTTACTGCCGGGTCAGCCGGATGTGTACCTCAGACTGGGTGAAGCCGAAAGCTAGCGTTCTTAAGGGAATATTCGGTCGGTGAACTAAAAGATGATTTTTCTTGTCTATTTATCTGCCCCCAGATGCTTTTCTGCCTTTTTCTCGTAGTTCGGACATGCACTTTAGGGCATGCCTCCCAGGGAAAGGAACCCCTAACGGAACTATTCCCCCTGGAAGATGTTTCTTACTAACCATGTATAACATAACTAGTTGGGCACTTGTCTGCTAAAGCACTTATGACCCCTACGCCTCATCTCCATGCATGCCCCGGTTCTTACATAACCGAGAAGGTATTCAGACACACTCCGGACTATCGGGTCCAGAGGTTGAAGCGAAAAGGTCCGCAATGACAAACAATCTACAATCCGGCTAGAAGGCATTTTACATGTCACATAGTCAATTTGACTCGGTATATTCTTCTTCAATACCATCCAACAGGCTGTCTAATTTACAGTCCTGTTGAGAATGCTTGGCAGCCAGCTCTACCTGGCCATACACTAAACTGACAGGGATCTCCTTCCCATCGGGCCCCACAGGGCCGACCTTGGCCATGTGGTTTGGGCCAGCCTTCGTGTACCGAGTCTTCACCATGGCCCAGGCCTCCCTGGCACCTTGACAGCAGGCCGATATCTTCCATAACCAGAAGCACTGCCGCTCTCCCTTCAGCTTCTCTGCAAGCTCTCCAAGGCCTTCGGACATGGAGAGGGATGGCCACATAGTCTGGACGACGCCTTGCATCGCCTGCCGAACTCGTTCGTGCAGTTGCAACAGCTCGGGAAGAAGGTCCCCCGCTGAACCGGGCATTTCCTCCATAGGACGACCTGTCAGCATACCTACAGACATAGCTGTGTCAATCAACTTCCTCGCCGAACTCTTTTTTCGAAGATTCGTTCAAGCACTTACTAAAAATGCCGCATCAAAGTCGCCGATTCTCCTTTACGGAACCAGACAGCTGAGCACGAACATCCTTTAGTTCCTCGCCCAGCTGGGTATGGGCGTCTTGAAGTTTGTTCTTCTCTTGCCTCACCCTCGTCAGCACACTCTCGCCAGCCTTTAGTTGGCGTAGGAGTTGTTGCTTGTCCGGATTCACTCCGGCCCCATCTGCACTGTTATCGTCAGAATTGCACACATGCCGCACTTCACAATGGAATTATCTTTCAAAGCATATATTACCTGGGGGGTCCCCTTGGCACTACCTGACGCGGCCAGTGTGGCCTCGAGTTGGGCCTTGCACTCTTCTAGCTCCTGGGACAGTTGCGTGTTCTTTTTTGTAAGATCCTGCATAACATATGATCCTTAAATTAGTTATCTTAACTGTTTCAAGTCTCGAGGGCTACTGACATATATAACCATCAGATTTACTCACCCGTATGTCTTTCACATACTGCTCTGTGGCTCTGGCTAGACCATTTTGAGCGGCACGGAGGTACGCATCTCCCGTATTAAAGGCGTCCAACGCCTCTGGGGAAAAACATGCATCACGAAGAACAGTCCGGTGACACATGTGGTTCATGGCACTCTCCACCTCTGAATTGGCGGCAGAAAGCCCGTCTGCGTCCTCTGTCGGAGGAACGTCCGACGCACACCCCGTGTTCGCCTCCGCTTCTGGACCTGGCCTTGAAGCCTGGCCGGTGGATATAGTCCGGCGGGCTCTCTTCTTCCTGAGGAGAGCATGAGTGTTAGTGTGACTTGAGGGCATAAACCCAAGGCGTTAAATTTGCGCGCCGTACCATTGCGCCGGAATCTCGATCTGGTCCGCACTTCTTTTTAGCCCGCCTGGCTTCAGCGGCCCTTGTTGGCTGCCCACCGTGGTCTCGGCTCTCCTCCTCAAGGATTTTCCCTGCAAAACGAAACATTATTGGTTTACGGCATTCAAAATAAGGCATGAATGGATCCTCTTGAAAGTACTGGGATTTCGGTCTCGGTTACCTTTGAGGCTGGAAGTAGTCCGGGATAGTCGGCCGTAATGGCCACTAAGGTATTGTCCTTACTCAGTTGATGAAACACCCCATCAATTAGCTCCACACATAAGTCCGGGTCCTCTTGGGAGTCCGGATCGAGGGACCGCTCCAGGTCCTCGGGTTGTGGAGGAGGGCTGCTTATATCCTTCACAGTCTGGCGCAGTTCCTGCGTTAGAATTACTAGGCTGAGTACTCAATTATGGGAATTTGAAAACAGGTAGGCAGGTGAAAATGTTCGCTCACCCAGCTTGGAGGATTGTACATGGAGAATCCGCCCCGCGGGTTGACCCGGAGGAATTCCTCTCCTTCTCCCTTGTACAAAGCAGATAAAATCTTCGTTAAAGTGGCAGCCGAATCCGGCCCCTTGTGACCGCACAGGGTGGCGTCATCCTCCCCGTTGAAATCCCACATGGGGTGGCCTCTGTACTGAAGCGGATGCACCCCCCCCCCGCGTAATGCATGTGGCCATGACCTCGATCATGGTCAATCCGAAATGAGCCAACAATCTTATCCGGCTCATCAGGTAAAGAACGTCCCTGTCCGTTTCCCTCTGAGGGTTCCGTGGGCGCCAACTCAGGCGTTTCTTCAATGGAGCGTTGTTAAACTCAGGGAGGCCGATCCGTACAGGGTCCGACAGGGGGACGTCATCCATATAAAACCATTCCAAAGGCTAGTCCTCGGACGCCTTCTTTGGGGTACCGGATAGATATCCGGTCCCGGCGATGCGCCATAGTTCGGCTCCGCTCACTTGATAAACTGACCCCTCCTGAGAGCGGGGCACAAGGCAGAACAACCTTTTCCACAGTGCGAAATGGGCCTCGATGCCCAAGAACAGCTCGCAGAGGGCCACGAAGCCCGCAACATGCAGTATGGAGGCGGGCGTGAGGTTGTGTAGCTGGAGGCCATAGAACTCCAGTAGGCCTCGGAGAAACGGATAAATTGGAAATCCGAGTCCTCTTATTAAATAAGGAACTAGGCACACCCGCTCTCCTTGAGAGGGATTGGGGACGCTCTCCGCCTGCTCTCCACCGCTATAGGTGGCAATCCCAGATCGAACTGGGACCATATATGCTGGGGGAGGAGCCCCTTGGTTTGAAGCACTACTAGCTTGCTATACGGGACGGAACACCGCTCCCAATCTTCGGGCCGAGGGCTGGAGAGGCGAGAGGAGGAGCTGCTTCGGCCGGCCATGGTGGAATGGATCTCTGTCGAAAGCGCTCTGATGAATACTCGCGGGGGGAAGGTGGTGTGAATTGGATCTAAATCCCCGCCTCTTTTTATAAGTGGCTCATTTTACGCGGCCGGGGGTGGGGGGTAAACAAAAAAACTCCCTGGCTTTTCGCATTCGTTTGACATGTGGAAGATGGTCATTATTGGGCACAGAAGCTGAGGAGAGAAACACACACCAGAAGCCGGACACTATCCGACAAGTACATGGAATTTGGAGAAGAACCCGCCTTGCAATACTGAAGACAAACTTGCGCACCGGACTCGTCATCATTGAAGCCTGGTTCGGGGGCTACTGAGGGAGTCCTGGATTAGGGGGTGTCCGGATGGCCAGACTATGACCTTTGGCCGGACTCCCGGACTATGAAGATACAAGATTGAAGACTTCGTCCCGTGTCTGGATGGGACTTTCCTTGGCATGGAAGGCAAGCTTGGCGATACGATATGAAGATCTCCTCCCATTGTAACCGACTCTGTGTAACCCTAGCCCTCTCCGGTGTCTATATAAACCAGAGAGTTTTAGTCTGTAGGACGAACAACAATCATACCATAGGCTAGCTTCTAGGGTTTAGTCTCTCTGATCTCGTGGTAGATCAACTCTTGTACTACCCATATCATCAATATTAATCAAGCAGGAGTAGGGTTTTACCTCCATCGAGAGGGCCCGAACCTGGGTAAAAACATCGTGTCCCTTGTCTCCTGTTACCATCCGCCTAGACTCACAGTTCGGGACCCCCCTACCCGAGATCCGCCGGTTTTGACACCGACAGAAACCTTCTGACATGCCGGGTGTACCGAGGGAACTCGCTGAGCACACTCTTAATATTGATCCAAGGTATAAGCCGGTCAGGCAGTTTCTCCGACGGTTCAACAAAGAGAGATGGAAAGCTATTGGAGAAGAGGTTGCCCAGCTCTTAGCAGCCGGGTTTATTGTTGAAGTTTTTCATCCGGAGTGGTTGGCTAACCCGGTGTTGGTGCTCAAGAAGAAGGGCACTTGGCGGATGTGCGTGGATTACACGGACTTAAACAAGGCTTGTCCGGCTGATCCCTTTGCTCTCCCCCGTATTGATCAAATCATTGATGCTACGGCGGGTTGTGAACGTTTGAGCTTCTTGGATGCTTACTCTGGTTATCATCAGATCAAGATGGCAGTTAAGGACCAGGAGAAGACAGCTTTCATCACTCCGTTTGGGGCCTTCTGTTATGTATCTATGCCGTTTGGGCTCAAGAGTGCCTAGGCAACTTATCAGCGATGTGTGCAGAACTGTTTGCACGATGAAATTGGGCGTAATATTCATGCTTATGTGGATGCATCATGGTGAAATCCAGAGAAAAGGAAACCTTAATATCCAACTTGAGAGAGACCTTTGACAATCTCCGGGTTTACAAGATGATGCTTAACCCGGCCAAGTGTGTGTTTGGTGTACCGGCACGCAAGCTCTTGGGTTTTCTGGTGTCAAACAGAGGCATTGAAGCTAATCCGAAGAATACCACGGCGATTACCTCTCTGGCTAAACCGGCGTGTATTAATGATGTTCAGCGCTTGGCGGGACGTGTTGCTGCCTTAAGCCGGTTCATCAGTCGGTTAGGGGAGAAGGCCTTACCGCTATATCAGAAGATGAAGAAAACGGACACTTTCGTCTGGAGCGATGCTGCCAACACTGCCTTTGAAGATTTAAAGAGACAGTTGTCTGGGCCACAGGTTCTTGCGGCTCCCATTGATAGGGAGCCGCTATTGTTATATGTAGCTGCTAACTCGCGGGCTGTCAGTGTTGCCATCGTGGTAGAGCATAAAGAGGCAGGCAAGGAGCATCCGGTTCAAAGGCCGGTTTACTACATTAGTGAGGTGCTCATTGAGTCTAAACAAAGGTATCCACATTGGCAGAAGCTTGTTTATGGTGTGTTCATGGCAAACCGGAAGCTGAAGCAGTACTTCCAAAGTCATCCTATAACGGTGGTAAGTTCAGCTCCTTTGGGATACATCATTCAGAACAGGGAGGCCATAGGACGAATCGCCAAGTGGGCTATTGAGCTTGGGCCTTATGATTTGAAGTATATGCCCCGTACTGCCATCAAATCTCAGGCCTTCGTGGACTTTATCAATGATTGGACAGAGTTTCAGGCACCTGAGGAGAAGCCGGACAATACGTATTGGATTATTCACTTTGATGGGTCCAGGCAGTTAGAAGGATCAGGGGCTGGAGTTGTTTTAACTTCCCCTCGAGGTGACAAATTTTGTTATGTGCTCCGGCTCATGTTTCCTTATACTAACAATGCATCTGAATACGAGGCCTTGCTCCATGGTCTCCGGATGGCTAAGGAGATGAATTTAAGCCGGGTAAGGTGCTTGGGCGACTCAGACCTCATGGCTCAACAGGTCTCAGGCACGTGGTATTCTAAGGATCCCCTTATGGCGGCTTATCATCGTGAAGTAGATGATGTAGCTGGGTACTTCAAAGGATATCAGGTGGAGCACATTGATAGAAGTAAGAATGAGGCGGCTGATGCGTTAAGCCGGTTGGGCTCTCAGCGTAAGCTGGTACCGCCTAACACCTTTCTTGATGTTCTGCATAATCCTTCTGTCAAGGTACCTACAGAGGAGGAGCTTGCAGTGCCAGACCCGGAGGCATAGTTGGTGGCCGCACTTCATGTCATCCCAGATTGGACATTGCCATACTTGGCTTATATGACCCGGGGAGAGCTGCCTGAGGATGAGACCTTGGCAAGACAAATTATCAGGCGGTCCAAATCCATGACAATTGTTAATAGCGAGTTACATCACCTCAGTGTCACAGGGGCGTTCCAACGTTGTGTGTCACCTGCAGAGGGTCAAGAGATACTTCGAGAGATCCATGAAGGAGATTGTGGTCACCATGCCGGATCAAAGTCTCTGGTGGCCAAGGCCTTCCATCATGGTTTTTATTGGCTGACGGCTCATGCTGATGCAGAGGACCTTGTTAGCAAATGTGACGGATGTCAAAAATTCTCACGACGAGCTCATGTGCCGGCTCAAGAATTGAGGATGATTCCAATTACTTGGCCGTTCGCAGTCTGGGGGCTTGACATGGTGGGACCCTTCAAGAGGTCTAAGGACAAAAAGAGACACCTCCTGGTGGCAGTGGATAAATTTACAAAGTGGATTGAGGCAGAGCTGGTCAGTCAGTGTGATGCGGCCACGGCGATTCAGTTCATCAAAAAGGTGGTCTTTCGTTTTGGTTTTCCACATAGCATCATAACTGATAATGGCACTAATCTCTCCAAGGGTGCAATGGAAGAGTTCTGTCAACGAGAGCATATACGGCTTGACGTTTCGGCTATTGCTCATCCTCAATCCAATGGTCAAGCAGAAAGGGCTAATCAGGAAATTTTGAGGGGTATCAAACCACGGCTCTTGGTCCCCTTACAGCGGACTCCGGGTTGTTGGGTGGAAGAATTACCCTCTGTGTTGTGGAGCATCAACACTACGCCTAACAGATCCACGGGTTATACACCCTTTTTCATGGTTTATGGAGCAGAGGCAGTTCTGCCAAGTGATATCCGGCACGATTCACCCCGGGTGGCGGCTTACGTTGAGGCTGATAATGAAAAAGCTTGACAGGAGGCACTTGACTTGTTGGATGAGGAGCGAGACTTGGCCATAGCCCGCTCAACGATTTACCAGCAAGACCTTTGTCGCTATCACAGCCGTCGGGTCAGAAGCAGAACATTTCAGGAAGGCGACTTAGTGCTCCGGCTCATCCAGGATCCGTCCAATATGCACAAGCTATCCCCTCCTTGGGAAGGACCCTTTATGGTCAGCAAGAATCTGAACAACGGGTCATACTACCTCATTGATATTCGAGAATACAAAGACTCACGTAAGTCGGAGGAGGAGACCCGCCGGCCATGGAATATCGCCCATCTTCGGCCTTACTATACTTGAGCCACCGGCTCCTAGGATGTATATATTTTTGACGATATACATATTATATAAAGCAATAAAGCAGGACCTCTGTCCTTTTTTCCCATAAAGAATGTTTTTGTGTCTTCTTTATCAGGTGATGGACACTACCAACAGGGAGCGGATCATATCTGAATCCGGCTTTCCCTTTGGACCGGCTTATGATCATATCTGAATCTAGCCATGATCACTTGGGGGCTTCCTGTTCAAACATAGGTCGTATCCGAACCAAAGAGAATATAGCTGTCGATACCCGCTTGATCGGCATACTGCCAAACCCACGTGGGGGATTCTTGATCATATTTGAATCATAGCTTAACCCCTTTGGGTCTGACGTGGATCGTATATGAATCAGCGTCCTTAAACAAATCTCATGGTCACTTGGGGGCTTCCTGTTCAAACATAGGTCGTATTCGAACCAAAGAGAACATAGCTGTCAATACCCACTTGATCGGCATCGCCAAGCCACTGGGGGCTATATGATCGTATCCGAATCTTAGCTTAACCCCTTTGGAACGGTTTACTGATCGTATTCGAATCAGAAGCCTGTAAATTATTTTGACTATCCTGAGATCTTGGGAAAACATTATGAGATGTTTTTTGCTTTTCTGGTTTAATATTGGTTACACCAGGTTGTTGAGTACCAGGTGAGCACTAAGTTAGCAGGAAAAATTATCAAAAGATTGCAGGTATGCTATTATGCTAAGTAAAGTATAGTCATAAATCGGCCTGTGTAAGGTGCCTTTGGTTCGTTTCCGGGTTACAAATACTTTATGTGACCCCTGGTGTGATAAACCGCCAAGGGAGTTTTTGTTCGTTTCATGAGCAGGATAAGACAAGCAAATTTACCATCAGGGAGACAAACAATCAACATAAACTGGAAATATATAAACGGCGGCTTATGAATGTATTAAGCGCCATAAAACATGCGCGAAGGCATGACAAACATTGAGAGGTTTTTCTTATCCTATTACAAGACTCCCTGAGTCTAAATAAGTGAAGCATTGTTTTTTGCAAGACACCTGGCGATTCACTCCTTCGGCGGGCTTGAAGTCTCCGGGTTATCCTTCTCCGCTTCTCCGTCGGCTGTTTTGTCCTGGAAAGTTGATGAGGCCCAGTCAATGCCGCTCAAAGCTTCAAACTCAGCTTCATCATCTATTAAACCGGCTGGGTCCACTTCAGGGGCAAAAGTATGCTTACGAATTGGAGGGATCAGGCTGATTTGATCATATGAAGCGTTTGGAATTCTCCGGTTTTCATTGTCATAAGCCGGTGCATACTTGCTAAGATCAGTGTCGTTTCCAATAAGGGTCACCACGGGACGTATGGCTTTGACACAGGCGGTGAAGTCATGGTCGTCAAATGCAGTGCCATCCTCCTTCATACTTGGGTATCCAAGGGCAAGGTCGGCCAGGTCTAGTTCTGGGAGCCATGCTTTAGCCCGGCTCAATGCGGCTACGGCTCCGACTCTTGAGGACGCCCGCCTTAAGTCTTGGATCCGCTGAGGAAGCAAAGCGAGGCTCTTCAATACGTCTTGCAGAAGGCGGGGATGTGGAGTTGATAAAGCTACAACGGCCAAGGCACGTTGTGACACGGAGTATAGCTGTTCAACTAAGGTGTAAATTGCTTAAAGCTTGATCAGCATGTTTTGCTTTAGGTTGATACTCCTGGGGCCTGTATGTGCACAAGTATAACAGTCAGCCGGAAGTAATTATTACCATAGTCATTGTAAGGTTACAAGGTTGGAAGTTTTGCACGATAACTTACCGAAGATGGCTGAGACCATTTGAGATATCTGCTGTTTTAAGTCGGACAACTCGGTTGTTGCTTCTGCAAGGGATGCTTCTGCTGTTTTGGCCCGAACCACCAGGGAAGCCTTCTCATTAGCCCAAGTTTTCTTCTCCGACTCAAAATTCTTCTTCAGCTTCTCATTTTCAGAGACGCTGAATTCAAATTTGGAGTTAGCCTTCTGCGTCTCAAGTTCTTGAGTTTCCAGACGGCTCTTCAGGACAGCGACCTCCGATTCGAACTGACTTATAGCAGCCTGTATTGATACCAGGTTATGTTAAGGATTATAGTAAGGTAGCATTCAAGTCCCAAGCTCTTTACAAGTAAAGATACTTGGCACTTGGGGGCTAATGTATGCTGAAGAATTTTAACCTTATCCTACCGGGTCACATATATTAAGTCTCAAGCACTTTACAAGTAAAGATATTTGACACTTGGGGACTAATGTATATTGCAAAATTTATAACTATCATGTTATAACCGGGTTAAATATAGTCTCTTTGAACTAGTTCAATTAATAAGTAAAGCAGATTTCTAAGTCAACAACATATTTATTCATAAGCAATAGACTTGGGGGCTGGTACAGTATGTAAGACTCAGGTAAAAAGTATAAATTATACCTTAGATTTGTGCTGTATTTGTTTTACCATGTCAATTTCTAGGTCACGGCTATTATGCACTTGATTCAGATAGTCCGAGACTATATCGCCAATGCTTAAGTGAGTATAATTAGTAATGTCCTGTTTGGCTTTCTGGCGTTCGACAACTTCTTCTTTGGCGGAACACTTGGCAAGGACGGTAGGCCGCCCTGGTTCAACAAAATGAGACCTTACAATCTCAACTTCTGGTTCGTTTGTCTTGACTGGGCTATGAGTCTCCGGGTCATTTGTGTTGAAAGTATCTTCAGCAGGTGGATCAGAAGTTGGCACTGGAATATCAGAAGCTGGATCAGGCGGCGGCTGATGGGCAGAGTTGTCTGGAGCAGATGCATTAATCAGTGGTTCAGTAATAATCGGGTCTTGGGACGGCTTATTCTTCTTTGCCCTCTTGCTGGGTTTTACTTGCATGCTGTTAACAAAGGAAGAAGGATGAATACGCAAGTATGGGTAAAGTAAAATTCAAGGTACATAAGGTTACATTACACGGGAGCAGTTTTGAAAGCCGGCATGTTTGACCGCATGGATTCACCAGAAGAAGGAGAGGTATCCTGGTAATTGGAGTCAGACGAATTGAGAGGATGACGAATTAAGCCTGCTAAAGGTAAAACGGAACGTAAATCGGAGATAACCTCAGTCCGACGCTTCCTAGTTACGTCAGGTAAGCCAGAGGAAAGTTCCGCATCCTTGTTGTTCCGGGTCTGCCTCCGGTTCCCAAGCTGTTGTTGCTTCAAAAGAAATTGAGGATCTTGATAAGCAAGAGCATGTGAAAATCTTACTTTCCAGGTCACCCTTAGGATCTTTTGCTTTGGCAAAGGCTCTGAGTCGGAGGAGATTATAGTTACCTCTTCATTGGCTGCTTGGCTATTCCTCGTATCCTCCTGAAGGGATAGAATGTCAAACAGGTAATAACAAGGGAATTAAGAAAATTCAAAGATTACCTCTTCATCATTCGAAGAACTATCCTCCAATCTGAATAAGCCGGAGGTGTTGGGTCTCTTTTTCTTTGAGGTTCCCGTCTTGGCGGCTTTCCTTTCGACTTTCTTGGTTGCCCTGGCTTGTTTTGCAGCTTCATGGTCATATTTGACCTTCCAGAAGTTATCATCGGCCTGTGGGAAAAGATAAGGAATTATGAGTACCAAAGAAGGTAAAACATAGCAAAGAGTATTTGTTAAGATTAATAACTTACTGCAGGGGCCGGGTTCTTCTTGCAAAAGGGAAGTAAGCCGAAGGTGTTGCTCGTCACAGTGCCTTCCTTCAGAAGTGACTGGGTTGTAGCCTCCACCACATCCTATGGTAAGTCGTCAGGACTATGGCGTAACGAGTCATCTTTTTCACCTATATAGGTACACATTAAGCCGAAACGGCGGCTTAATGGAACTACTCGCCAGGTGACCCAGACTCGGACCAGATCGACGCCATTTAAGATTTGATCTTCTTGATGGTAGGGTTGAGAGGCAGACGTTCAACGGCCGTCAGTTTGTCTGGTAACGGATGGTTGGATTCAAGGCGCAGGGCGCGAAAGCCGGGCAGAGGCTTCTCATCAGCCGGAGAAGTGTCTTGATAGTAGAACCACGTTTGGTTCTAAGACTTTGGGTGACTCAGCAGCTCAGCATAAGGAAAAAGGCAATCTCTCCGTCGCTAGATTGAGATGCCGCCAAGCTCAAGACTCGGCCCGTTGGCACGTTCATTTTGCCGGTTCATGTAGAAAAGTTCCCTGAACAATAGCAGACTTGGCTCTTCTCCCAGGTACACCTTGCAGGAAATTGCAAATATTTGACACGGAGTTGGGTCCGATGTCTTGAGGTCTAAGATCAAAGAAATTCAAAACCTCCCTGAAGAATTTTGAACCGGGAGGAGCAAATCCCCGGCTCATGTGATCCATAAAAACTATCACCTCCCCTTCTTTGGGATGAGGCTTCTCTTCAGACGGGTCAGGGACACGATAAGACATAACCTCCTTTTTTGGCAGGTGGCCAGATTTTACGAACTCAACCAGTTTACTCTTGGTAACTGTGGATGGGACCCAATTGCAGGTTACAGGGGCCTTGGCCGCCTTAGGAGCCATGACAACAGTGGGCCTATGATAAAATAAGAAGATCCGGTTCAATTTTAACCAGGGAGGAAAATCCTAATTATTCAAGGCGGCAGCTTAAGGAGGGGCCTAATGATATAAGGATGGCTGTGCAACAAATATTTAAGCCACTACAAGTATCAAGTGCAATTCAAAATTCTTCCGGTCATGAGGAGCAATTAAGGTTCTGTGTCATTTACTTAAGCCGGACATTTCGACAGTTGTGTTTAAGGGCATTTGCCAGAAGAAGTTTTAGGGGTCATAAAAACAAGTTTCACAGATGACAGTTATTACTTTGGATCAAAACATTGCTCTGAAAAGAAAATTTTCTAGACCTAAAAACAGGGTAGAGAAGTTCATGCACTCGAAGAGGGTTTCCAAACAAGGGAAATGAGATCTATTTCTATGCAAGATCAACACAAACAAGTGCCGCAATAGTTTCATGTAGTTTTTACGATCTAAACAGGGCATTGGAGGTAAGAACTAGTGAGGGTTTGCGTCGGGCGGTGATGAACACCGACGAACTCGACAAAGTCCCAATGCAGATCTATGAAAGGGAAGGAGAGGAATTCACGGATGCGGACGAGCTGCGGAGGTTCGCCGTCGATCTCTAGTTAGAGTCAGGTTGATGCAGCGGCCCGAGTCGGTGAAGACGAGGGGTTCGATGGCAGCGGAGGCAGAGTTCGAGAGGAAGCAAGAGGAAGAGGACGACTAGAAGAAGGAAGAGTGAAATACCTAGGTCGCTCTATTTATAAAGGAAGACTGACCGAGATGGCGTGAGAAACAAGGAGACCGAAACATCATTATCCAGCGTCCCCGACGCCTCGATTCTCGGGATGGTCAGTAAAGGCAAAGATCCGTTGGAAGATATGACAGAGTAAAAATAAGTTTTATTGAAGATGACGTCACGAAGATTTAACCCGGATCCAGATGATGACGTCACGGCGGGTTAAAACCTTCATGCAAGATAAAAGACTAAGGAGAGTTCCATGAGGTATTTTAAGGTTGACATGAATGGGTTCACATCAATCTGGGGCCTAATGTTGGGGATATAACTATTTGAGTAAGCCGCCCAGGAGGGGCCGGGTTACGCAAAGAAGAATTACCAGAGAGAAGGCCCAAGACCAAAGCATGAAGATGGAGGTTCACAGAGGGCTTAAGGCCCACAGGCGACTTAAGGCCCATTGTAGTAAACCGCCATAATGGCATGACTTGTATCATAAGGTTGTTTTAACTAGTCATCGAGCCGGACACTGTTATAAGCCGGCCGGGACTCTCTAGGCCACAGGGCGTCAACCCGTGTATATAAGGGGACGACCTGCTGGCGGCGTAGGGCAAGAAACAACTCATCAAGAACCGGACATAGCGTATCTCGCTCCCTGGTCATCGAAACATCAATACCAATCCAACTACACGCAGGCCTTACCTTCACCGTAAGGGGCCGAACTAGTATAAACCCTCTCGTGTCCTTTGTCCCGATTAACCCCTTCAAGCTTCCTAGTTGCGATGGCTCCACAACTAAGTCCTTTCACGAGGACATCTGACGTGACAATTCCACGACAGCTGCCATCTAGGTCAAGCCGGCTATGTTAATTAGGACATCTATCGACGGACCCCTTTTCTATGAGTTTATCTTTAATTTGAGCTTTGTTACTCGTCTAGTTTGTCCGTCGAGATTCATGTTGTCTCCTTTAGGCAGTGAGGTTACGATTTCTTGTCATGTGGCATTTTTTTCGTGTTATATGTTATAATATGGTGCTTCAGATCAAAATGACGACAACTGCGCCTCCGGGCCACGCGCATGAAGATTTCTCGACAGTCATTGATGAGGTCAAGCCGGCTCCGGTAGACAAAAGAAAACTAGTACTCCACTATATAGGCAGGAGCCTCCGCGCTTGCTTGCTAGTGTTGCTCTCTTCACACTGTCTCGTCCTCTCCAGATCTAAACACGACAACGTTAGCCACACTCTCTATCTCTGCTCACCACTGGTCACAGATCCAGCCGGATCCTCTCCGTCGGGGAAGGTTAGAAGGTGCAACGTTCACGAGGTCGTCCTCGGCGACGGCTCTTACCCACTACTGGAGCGTCCCGATCAGCCTGCCTTGCTGTTCTCCCCCAATCGCTGCTGGCGAGGGAGGGCCTCTAACCCCTTCTTCCTCCCTGCCTTAGTGTGGGCAGATCCGGCCTCCCGTCGCCCACCTAGCAACATCCCGGCGACCATCAGGTATAACTTCCTTCGATACCGGCTTTGCTCTACTTCTCGAGCTCCTGACGTCGCTGCATTTATATCTTTTACTATTTCTCTGGCCCCCTCGTAGATAGGATTGATTGGCTGTTCGAAAACCACCTATTTTTTTATGTTTAAGAGGTAAAACTAGTTCATGCACTTGAATCTAGTACTACTTGGTTCAAACAAGGAAGAAAGGGGTGGGGTGGGGGAGGATTTGTTACCTGAATCTAGGACTTGGTCGAAAGAGGAAATAATGGGGGTGAAAAGTAGCAGAGACTGGCTATCCAAGTGGTCTCTAGGTCTAATAGGGAAATAAACCGAAACGCAGTACAAACTCAATATAAACCCGATCTATTGGTTGAAAAAGGAAAGAATGTGGGGACTGGGGGACAAGTCAACAAAGTAAGTCCAGCACTAGATTTGCTAGCCTCAGACAGTATAAGGTGGCTATACCACACAAAAATGGGACCAACCCAGATATCCTATTCTGATGTTTGTTGCCCCAAGGCACTCTTATGTAATGCCACTGGTAAAATGTAGCAGTCGCACTATTAAAAGTGAGGACACGTTGAACCAATGTTGTTTTTAATGTAATGCCTCCAGTAATATGAATCAATGGCACTTTTTTACATGTCCTGCTAAATTTCCCATTAAGATAAGTTGGTTCTTTTTGTTAGAAATGCAACTGTCCTGGTCCGCCTACTCTCCTATGCCCAAAGTAATGCCGTATTTAACGGTTGTTATAGTTAATCCTAATGCCCACACTAATATCTATCAATGCCACTGCTTCAGTAATTGCTACTATCCTTGTAGGATTGCCATTCAGATAAGGAACATGCTTCTTTTGATTTGATGCATGTTTCATCACTTGTGAGTCACCCTCCTTTCCACCTTTTTTGTGCAAACAGAGATATACATTTCACGCTCGATCTTAGTTGAACTGCACAAATGATATCCAAATTATAGTTGAACATTCCAGGGGATTCACAACCAACCTTGATGTTGCTCAATTTTATTGCAACTAATGAAGAAGAACCTTTGTGGGTTTCATTTTCTGATGGAAATGGAACCGGGGCTAGAGCCCTTTTCTTAAAAAAATGAAGAAGAAGCTGCTAGCTCACGGGACATTGCTTCATTTTAGGTGAACTGCACCAAGAGGTCCCATGAATTGAATCATCCATGTTGGTGACTAAAAGAGCCAGCTTCAGCATCCCAGTCTAAGCACCTCCGACCTCCATCCTTGCGATGCACGGTACACCTCGTTTGCCACCTGCTCAACCCTAGTGTCATTGATAAAATGAAGTAATAATACAGTTAAAATAGAGCGAGTGTCCTCTCTATCATTTCATTTTCAATGTAGATAAAGAAAGTGCTTCTCTTTGTTAATGTATGTTTCATCAACTAGTCCCATTGTTAATTTTTAAGCGTTTCTGCAAACTGGGGTGCTTAATTTTAGTTGATCTGTACAAAAATAGAGATTTGAATGTCTCAAGGAGCCTCCTTGTACTACCGTTGTACACTGATGTTCATCACTGGTAGAAGGTGTATCTGGGAGACTTGGGACGATTTCCAGTATGAGGCGTCACAGGGCCCATCTCGCCCTTGCAGCATGGCATTCTATGATACTATCGCAATATTTTCTTCTATTTATTTTGTGTGTTTCATCAACTAGTGACACTATAATGTAATCACACTTTTTCATTATCTGTGCAAACAGGTTTATTCAGCTGCATTTTGGTGGAACTACACAAATGTATGTAAGGAACCGGCATATATGCAGAGTGTGAGGTGTGCCAAGTAAAAATTACCGACACCAACCATGCTGCATGCACGCATTGGCATCCACCACCACCAGTGGGATGTGTGGCGCTCTCTGTGGATGGATCTTTCTCGGCTGCAAATCCTCTAACCAAATACTAGTAGCTTATATTGGCAGTTTCTAGGGAGTACTCTTTTCTGAAAGATGCACCAATCTATTTTTCTTTATTTGTACACTGTGCCACAACTTTGACCCAAAGGTCCAGAGCTATTTTAGGGTGATTGGCGTAGTACTCGGAGACTGATTTTAAGCATGATTTTCATTAGCTGTCACCCTGATTTTAATCATGAGAAGGTGGAAGATTAGGTTAGTGCAAAGCTTACCTTGAACCCTACCACCGCCGTTGAAACGAGGCGAGCATCGATGGAACCGTGGAGAACGGCGGGGAAGCGACGTCACGCCATCTGGCCTCCTCTTGCGGTGAGAGAACGAATACTCCTATGGCTCCGGCTAGCTCTGCACCCTCACGAGCGGCACACCATACTCGATAGATTCATTATCCTCTGGGTGCTCGACCTTCGACCTGTACGCCCACCACCTCCGCCTGACTCTCGCCTCAGGCGAATTTGTCTGCTCCATCGCCTAGAGGAGATACTCAATGAACTCGGAGGACTATGGCGTGACTGCCGCCGAGGAGTACATGTACATCGCCACCCTCATCACCACTGTCTTGCTCTTTCGCATACATTGCCACATGGCCCTCACCGTCCTCGAAATCTCCCACTCATTGTCAAACCAAGTAAGGATCTCCTTCAACCTGGCTAACTTTGCATGGTCGCCGCCGATGATCTGCCTGATTTGCTGCTGCATCCTCTCCGTAGATGTCCTTCTGAGTGGTCCGGTGCTAGCTTTGGAAGATGGGAGGAGATACAGTGGTCTTGCAATAGAGAAGAGGGAGAGGCGAGACAGTGGTTTTGGAATGGAGATGATGGAGAGGAGAGGAGGTGGTTTTGCAATGGAGAAGATCAGAAGAGGGAGAGGCGAGATGGTGGTTTTGGAATGGAGATGATGGAGAGGAGAGGAGGTGGTTTTGCAATGGAGAAGATCAGAAGAGGGAGAGGTGAGATGGTGGTTTTGGAATGGAGATGATGGAGAGGAGAGGAGGTGGTTTTGCAATGGAGAAGAGGGAGAGGAGCGTGCGGCTGTGACTGGATCAAAATCAAAATCAATTTACCCTTCAATTTAGAAAGCGACCCCACATTAACTAGTCTCCCTTTTATTCTGGGTCATAATTGACCATGATTTTCGCACATAAAATATATGTTATACGTTGCAAAAATAATATAATTTGAAAGTACATTCAGATACGAACCAAACGATACAATTTCTGGTGACATGCATTCACATTTTGCTTGTCAGATACAGTACATGGTCAAACTTTGACCCAAAATACAAAAAACAAAAATACTTCCAAGACCAGCGCTGCTCTTCCGCTCTTCTCCTCTGAAACCATCGTCGCTCCTCTATTGTTCCAATCTAAATCCAGCGCCGCTCCTCTCCTCTTCCATTTCAAAACCACCGCCCTCCTCTCCTGTTCCAGTCCAAAACCAGCGTCGCTCCTCTCCCGTTCTAATCCCAATCCAGTGCTCCTCCTCTCCTCTTCCATTCAAAAACCACCACCGGCGAGTGAAGGTATTGTGGAGAAGTAGATCGATGGAGGAGTACAACCGATACATGAGGATCACACATGGCGACCCTATGAAGCTAGCTAGGATGTTGGAGATACAGTCTTGGTTTGACAACAAGGATCAACTAGCGGTGACGGCGACATCCATGGCCAAATATCTTCAACAGAGCAAAAAGGCGGTGATAGTCCCGGAGGGAGTCACGCGGGAGTACATAGAGCTGCTCCTCTGGGCCATGGAGCAAACAGATTCGCTGAATCCGATCGTGAGGGAGCGGTGGTGGGAGTGTCGATCCCAGATGGAGCATCCACCAGAGATTGAAGGATCGAGCATCTACAGGGTGCCGTTTGTGACAATGTCCTGCCAGAGCGAGCTGGTGGAGTCTTTGTCGACCAAACCCAACTACAAGAGGAGAAAAGCAGTTGGCCCGATGACGCTTCCCCGCCATCCTCTCCCTCACCATTCACATCGTCTCACGAGGCGGCTGTCTGCCGCCGAGGAAAAGGAGGGGACTGCCCCCCCCCCCAGCCCAATAGTCGGGCAGGTTGTGAATTGTCAGGAGGAGCTTAGGGTTATCAGTATTTGCAGGTTGTGAATTGTGTCTTGGGTTGTGTATTTTGAGAGTACTTTTAGATATGAATGTCTTTTGAATTTCAGATTTGCAGTATTGAGCATATGAAGTATTTTATGAATTCTAGAGATCTATTTTTAGCACTTTAAAAAGTAGTTTCATAGGAGTATAAAAGTGCAGACAATGTGATTCTCAGAGAAGAAACTGCAAGTTTCAGTTTCAAATAAGAAACCGCAAGTTCAGTTTCAGATAAGAAACTGCAACTTTCAGAGGCAGAGCATCTATATTAACACGGCCTTTTCAAACAGGGTTAACATCATGTTGGAAGTTTTATTCATGGTCGAAAATGGAACTACCAGCCAGTTAACATCATGCTGATCAACATTCATGCATAGCACATCTTCATATGATGCACAGTTAAAAAGATATGCTATTTTCAAAATGCCCACACAATGTCGAGTGTGCGAAACACAGAGAAAACGAGGGATGAAGTTTTGGCAAGTGTTGGACGTGGTGTGCGTAGATGACAATGGGGACCCACATGTCAATAAAGCCAGAGGCAAAAAAATTGGAGATATTTTCCCTGCACAGGTGGAATCGAACCCGGGCGGAACAGCTGTCGGGTAGTGTCACTTGGCCACTATGCTAGTTCAGTAGTTTTGTTAATAATAAGGCACTTCCTCAGGTAGTCGGATCCCCTCCTGCGCCTTTGTGCGCTCGCCGTGACACCGTTGTCTGCCATTGTGAACATGCTAAACAAACGAGAGGAATCTGGAGAGGACCGTACGTGGAGAGGCGGACAGTTGGGACCCACCAGGTCTATGGTCGTATGCAAGCAAGTGCCTCATCGAAAAAATACTTCTTCCTAATGCTATACTGACATTGGGGCCCACGGGTTTGTCAACATAGTTACATTTTTTTAGGTTCTTCAACGTAGTTACTATAGGAGATAAATTCACAACGAAGCGAGGGAGCTGGCAGGTATCATTTATTATCACTAGGGCAGCAAGTATCAGCTGGGTTTTGGGCTGCCCCGTCTAGGCTTTCTTTTTTAACATGCGCAGCCCAGGACCTCGGATGGGAGGTCCATAGGCCTGTTTGTATTTTCTAGAGGGCCGTCATGTATCGACCGACCTATGGACCTCCCATCCGAGGTTTTATTTTTCCTGAAACATCGGCAACCCAATTTATGTATTTTTTTGAAGAAAACGCAGAGGTCTGTTCTATTTTTCTATATAAGAATAGGAATGCCAGGTCCAACTTATGTTTCCCTTCTAACAATATTATATATATTTAAATTATTTTTATGTTATTATATATTATTTTTATTGTCCTCATATATTTAACAGATGCTTACATATGTAAGAAAACAATATCCCACATCTTATTAACTTATAAAAATAATTTCTTAAAAATAAAATCCTGGATTGTTTTGGCACAAAAATCCTAGTGATTGTATACAAAAGCTTGGAAAGATTTAAGGACGAAGGTAATAATATCACTTATTATTTAAATATATTTATAACAAAATGCTCAGCCCCTTTGTATTTTTTTGATAACATTGCTGGCCCAACCCAACATTATAATTAGAATCAGCCCAGCAAAATCGTGTATTTCGAGAAAGTGCAAATGGCCTGTAATTTTTTAGGAAAAAAAATAAATGGGCCGCATGGACGCTACATTATTTGTTCACCTAGTCCAGCTAATGGACTGTAATTCAAAAAAAGATCAAATTGACTGTAAATTCTATCGCGCAAAAAAAGACTGTAAATTCTGAAAAAATGGGTTGCATACGTGCCACATTTTTGGAGGCTGAAATGTGGGTCAATAGGTCGAAGCCAACGCAAGTCGTTGTCAATTTAGTCAACAAATGATTCTGACATGTAGCCGTTGGATTTACATCCAATGGCCGACATCCATCTTCAATCTCTCGTCTTCTTCCTCCAGCGTCGTCGGGACCACCTCCCGCCTCCTGCTGCTAGCAACTCTGCTTAGCACGCTTCGCTGTGAAGCGCTACTCCACCGTTGGCCAGGCCATCCCTCCACCCCTCCACACCTCCTGTTCTTCTCCACCGACTACTGAATCACACCGCACTAGAACCAGTTAACCCTCGTACACCTCTCCGTCTGCGATTCTACTCCCATGTCTTCCCATCTCTGGCTCATTGCTATCCGAGGCCTCGCCGTCGTCCACCACCTTGGATGCGCTCGACGCGGCGTGGTCAACATGGTCAACGAACGACAATATCGGAAGTAGATTGTGCATGGAGAGGCTGATAGCTGGGTCCACGACCGCACACGAGGAAATGCCTCCTTATTACGCGCAAAATAACGATTCCTCCACCTGACATCTAGGACCCACCGGAAGGGCCTCTGTATTTCTCGAAAAAAATGTGCCCCCCGCTGACAGGTCGGACCCACCACCTATCTTCGCATGCAAGGAAGTGCCTCCTTATTATGCACAAAAAAATGAATACTCCCCCTGCCAGCTGAAACCCAGCATAGTGGGAGGCAGACTTGTGGGCCTACCAAGTTGACGAGGACGGAGGCTTTGTCAACTTAGTCAATATGAACGATTCTAGCTCCTGTTACCGTATGATGTTCATCCAATGGCCGTAGTGCTTCTTCAACCTCTGGTCTTCTTGCTCCAGCCACCCAAACTAGCGCCGGTCGTGCCACGTGCTCCTGCCTCATGTGCCCGACTGTGATGCCGCAAAGGCCTCACCGCCCCCTACTACTCCCACCGCTGGCCAGGCCATCCCTCTACTCACCCACACCCCCTGTTATTCTGCGGCGATGACAGCCTCACACCGCAGCCGAACTAGTGAACCCTCGTACTCCTCTCCGTGTGGGCATCCACTGCCGCGTCTTCCCCGGCTCCGCGTCGTCCCCTTCCTAGGACTCACCATCGTCCACCGCCCTGGTGCTCTCGGCGCGGCGTGGTCAACGTGGTCAAGGAACGACTTCCATCGGATGCGGACTGTACATGGAGAGGTTGACAGCTGGTTCCACGGTCGCAGCAAGGAAGTGCCTCCTTATTACACGGAAAATAATGATTCCTCCACCTGACAGCAGGGACCCACCGGACAGGCCACCGTATTTCATGAAAAAACGATTCCCCCTGACTGTTGGGACCTACCAGCTACATCTTCACACGCAAGGAAGTGCATCCATATTACGGGCAAAAAAATGATTCGCCCCCTGACTGCTGGGACCCACCAGCTACATCTTCGCACGCAAGGAAGTGCGTCCGGGCAAAAAAAACGATTCGCCCCCCTGACTACTGGGACCCAATAGCTACATCTTCGCACGCAAGGAAGTGCCTGGCAGTCGGGACCCACCTGGTCGAAGCGTATGTAGTGTTGTCATTCTGGTCATGAATGTGTACGTACATACTGGTCGATGTAGAGGCATGCACGTGTCATAGTAGAGGCGTGCATGTAGCATGTACACGTACATACAACGGCCATGTGCAAGAAAGAAAATATGGCCATATACGTACATACGGGCGGGGTCTCGAACGCCTACTCGCACATATATACGTACGGTCAGGGCTCATGTACATGGCTGGGTCGGAATGGAGAAAAAGCATCATCGTCGTGTTCATGGGGAGCCAACCGGCTCGTTCAGAACGGAATGCGTCGTCGTGTTCACAGGAGGGCTTGGACGGAACAGGCAATGGAAACGAGGCCTGGCGTACCGTAGAATGGAGGAAACGACCTTGTGTTTGACCGGCCACGTTTGAAACGGGATCCTATTCATCGGGAGGGGTGTAGCATACCGCAAAACGGAGGAAACAGACTTGTGTTGGACCTCCTACGGTCGAACATGGTCCTGTTGATCGGGAGGGGTGTGGCGTACCGCAAAACAGACAAAACGGACTTGCGTTAGAGCGCTACGGTCGAAACGGGGGTCCTGTTCATCGGGAGGGGTGTGGCATACCGCAAACGGGAGTCCATGGGATACTGTTCATCTCCATCATCGACCTCCTCTAGCCTCCACGGGCTACTGTTCATCCACCGTCGACCTCCTCCAACCTCCACTAGCCACTGTTCATCCACGGGCTCCTGTTCATCTAGCCTCCACCGCGCGCTACTCCACCGGCTACTGTTCAACCACCCCTCTCCACGGGCTCCTGTTCAACCACCCCTCCACGGGCTACTGTTCATCCACCCCTCCATCGTCTATTGTTCATCCAGCCCTCCATGGGGTCGTCCTATTCATCCAGCCCTCCACGGGGTCCTGTTCATCCAGCCCCAACCGGCTCGATCGATCAGGGTCCTGTTCATCCAGAGGCAACGCCACGGGGTCATGTTCATCCATCCCCACTGCTCACTGTTCATCCAACCCCTGCACCCCCCTGCAACGCTCACTGTTCATCCAGAGGCAGCATCGATCGGCTTCAGTTAGGAGAAGTAGCAAAGGAATCGCTCGATCGCTCGGGTTCAGTAACGCGTAGCCTATAGTGCAATCGCTCGGGTTCAGTTAGGCGACGCCTCGCTCGGGTTCAGTTAGAGCCCAACACATCACGCACAAACGCGTACGTGTATGAGAGAAACACGCATCGCTTGGCCCCCGACCACCCACCGTAACCGGGAACTCGCTGAAATTTTCCTCGCCCTCGCTTCTACCACGGTTTTTTCGTCATGGACGGCCCACAAAATGTCATACAACTGTGTCTCTAGCTCGCCCAGGACGAAAAGCCCATTTTATGTCATGATTTTTTGTCATAGAAGTAGGAGCCCACCACATCTATGATGATACCGGATCTTGTCACAATTATCGTCATAGAAGTGTCATAAGTATGACAGAAAAAATTTCATTCGGCTCAAAATGTCACGGATATGTCTTTTTTTGTAGTGATAAGATGGTCCCTCACTAAATTTCAAGGTATAGGTGTTCTCCCTGAGTATGCACCATTGTGACAGCTCGTCGTGCCGAGACACCACATGATGATCGGGTGTGATAAGCTCTACGTTCACATACAACGGGTGCAAGCTAGTTTTGCACAAGCAGAATACTTGGGTTAAACTTGACGAGCCTAGCATATGCAGATATGGCCTCAGAACAATAGAGACCGAAAGGTCGAGCATGAATCATATAGTAGATATGATCAACATAGTGTTGTTCACCATTGAAAACTACTCCATCTCACGTGATGATCGGACATGGTTTAGTTGATTTGGATCACGTGATCATTTAGATGACTAGAGGGATGTCTATCTAAGTTGGAGTTCTTAAGTAATTTGATTAACTGAAGTTTAATTTATCATGAACTTAGTCCTGTTAGTATTTTGCAAATATGTTGTAGATCAATAGCTCGCGTTGTTGCTTCCCTATGTTTTTATATGTTCCTAGAGAAAACTAAGATTGAAAGATGATAGTAGCAATGATGTGGACTGGGTCTGTGATATGAGGTTTGTCCTCGTTGCTGCACAGAAGAATTATGTCCTTGATGCACCGCTAGGTGACAAACCTATTGCAGGAGCAAATGCAGACCTTATGAGTGTTTGGCTAGCTCAATATGATGACTACTTGATAGTTTAGTGCACCATGCTTTACGGCTTAGAACTGGGACTTCAAAAACGTTTGAACGCGATGGAGCATATAATATGTTCCAAGAGCTGAAATTGGTATTTCAGACTCATGCTCGTGTCAAGAGGTATGAGACCCCTGACAAGTACTTTGCGTAAAAGATGGAGGATAATTGCTCAGCTAGTGAGCATGTGCTTAGAATATCTAGGTACTAAAATCACTTGAATCAAGTGGGAGTTAATCTTCCAGATAAGATTGTGATTGACAGAGTTCTCCAGTCACCATCACCAAGTTACTGGAACTTCGTGATGAACTATAGTATGCAGTGGATGATGAAAAAGATTCTCGAGCTCTTCGTGATGCAGAAATCAGCGAAGGTAGAAGAAAGAGCATCAAGTGTTGATGATTCACAAGACCACTAGTTTCAAGAAAAGGGCAAAGGAAAGAAAGGGAACTTCAAGAAGAATAGCAAGCAAGTTGCTACTCTCATGAAGAAGCACAAAGCTGGACCTAAGCCTGAAACTGAGTACTTCTACTGCAAAGGAAATGGTTACTGGAAGTGGAAACTGCCCCGAACATTTTGGTGGATAATAAGGATGGTAAAGTGAACAAAGGTATATTTGATATAGATGTTATTGATGTGTACCTTACTAGTGCTCATAGTAACCCTTGGGTATTTGATACTTGTTCAGTTGCTAAAATTAGTAACTCGAAACAGGAGTTGCAAAATAAATAGAGACTAGTTAAGGATGAAGTGACGATAAGTGTTGGAAGTGGTTCTAAGGTTGATATGATCATCATCGTACACTCCCTATACTTTCAAGATTAGTGTTGAACCTAAATAAAAGTTATTTGGTGCTTGCGTTGAGCATGAATATGATTAGATCATGTTCATTGCAATACGGTTGTTCATTTAAGACAGAGGATAATTATTATTATGTTTACATGAATAAAACCTTCGATGGTCAAACACCCAATGTTGATGGTTTATTGAATCTCGATCGTGGTAATACACATATTCATAATATTGATGCCAAAAGATGCAAACTTGATAATGATAGTGCAACATACTTGTGGCACTGCCGTTTAGGTCATATTGGTGTAAAGCGCATGAAGAAACTCCATGTTGATGGGCTTTTGGAATCACTTGATTATGAATCATTTGATACTTGCGAACCGTGCCTTATGGGCAAGATGACTAAAAATCCATTCTCCGGAACAATGGAACGAGCTAATGACTTATTGGAAATAATACATACCGATGTATACGGTCCGATGAGTGTTGAGGCTCGTGGAGGGTATCATTATTTTCTGACCTTCACAGATGGTTTGAGCAGATATGAGTATATCTACTTAATGAAACACAAGTCTGATACATTTGAAAAATTCAAAGAATTTCATAATGAAGTGGAGAATCATCGTAACAAGAAAATAAAGATTTTACGATCTGATCATGCAGGAGAATATTTGAGTTACGAGTTTGGCTTTCATTTAAAAAGAATGTGGAATAGCTTCACAGCTCACGCCACCTAGAACACCAAAGTATAATGGTGTGTCCGAACATTGTAACCACACTTCATTAGATATGGTGCGATTTATGATGTCTCTTACTGATTTACCACTATCGTTTTGGGTTTATGCATTAGAGACAGCTACATTCACGTTAAACAGGGCACCATCAAAATCCATTGAGACGACGCCTTATGAACTGTGGTTTGGCAAGAAACCAAAGTTGTCATTTCTTAAAGTTTGAGGCTATGATGCTTATGTGAAAAAGCTTCAACCTGATAAGCTCGAACCCAAATTGGATAAGTGCGTCTTCATAGGATACCCAAAGGAAACTGTTGGGTACACCTTCTATCATAGATCCGAAGGCAAAATATTCATTGCTAACAATGGATCCTTTCTAGAGAAGGAGTTTCTCTCGAAAGAAGTGAGTGTGAGGAAAATAGAATTTGATGAGGTAAATGTACCTTCTCCTGAATTGGAAAGTAGTTCATCACAGAAATTAGTTCCAGTGATTCCTACACCAATTAGTGAGGAAGTTAATGATGATGATCATGAAACTTTAGATCAAGTTACTACAGAACCTCGCAGGTCTTCCAGAGTACGATCCGCACCAAAGTGGTACAATAATCCTATTCTGGAAGTCATGTTACTAGACCATGATGAACCTATGAACTATGAAGAAGCGATGATGAGCCCAAATTCCGTGAAATAGCTTGAGGCCATGAAATCTGAGATGGGATCCATGTGTAAGAACAAGTGTGGACTTTGGTGGACTTGCCCGATGATCGGCAAGCCATAGAAAATAAATGGATCTTCAAGAGGAATATAGATGTTGATAGTAGTGGTACTATCTATGAAGCTGGACTTGTTGCAAAAGATTTTCGACAAGTTCAAGGTTTTGACTACAATGAGATTTACTCAACCGTAGCTATGCTTAAGTTCGTCTGAATCATGTTAGCAATTGCCATATTTTATGAAATCTAGCAATTGGATGTCAAAACTACATTCCTAAATGGATTTATTAAAGAAGAGTTGTATATGATGCAACCAGAAGGTTTTGTCAATCCTAAAGGTGCTAACAAAGTGTGCGAGCTCCAGTGATTCAACTGTGGACTGGTGCAAGCATCTCGGAGTTGGAATATACGCTTTGATGAGTTGATCAAAGCATATAGTTTTATACAGACTTGCGGTGAAGCCTATATTTACAACAAAGTGAGTGGGAGCACTACAGCTTTTCTGATAAGTATATGTGAATGACATATTGTTGATTAGAAATGATGTAGAATTTTCTGGAAAGCATAAAGAAGTGTTCGAAAGGAAGTTTTAATGAAAGACCTTGGTAAAGCTGCTTACATATTGAGCATCAAGATCTATAGAGATAGATGAAGACGCTTGATAAGTTTTTTTTCAATAAGTACATACCTTGATAAGATTTTGAAGTAGTTCAAAATGGAATAGTCAAAGTAGGAGTTATTGCCTATGTTGCAAGGTGTGAAGTTGAGTAAAGACTCAAAACCAGACCATGGCAGAAAATAAAAATAGAATGAAAAGTCATTCCCTATGCCTCAGTCATAGGTTCTATAAAGTATGCTATGCTATGTACCGGACCTATTGTACCTCACATTGTGTTTGGCAAGAGGGTACAATAGTGATCCAGGAGTGGATCACTGGACAGCGGTCAAAACTATCCTTAGTGGAATAAGGATATGTTTCTTGGTTATGGAGGTGAAAAAAAGTTCGTCATAAAGGGTTATGTCGATGCAAGTTTTGACACTGATCCGGATGACTCTAAGTCTCAATCTGGATACATATTGAAAGTGGGAGCAATTAGCTAGAGTAGCTCATGCAGAGCATTGTAGACATAGAAAATTGGCAAAATTCATACGGCTCTGAATATAGCAGACCCGTTGACTGAACTTATCTCACGAGCAAAACATGATCACACCTTAGTACTCTTTGGGTGTTAATCACATAGCAATGTGAACTAGATTATTGACACTAGTAAACTCCTTTTGGTGTTGATCACATGGTGATGTGAACTATGGGTGTTAATCACATACAGATGTGAACTATCAGTGTTAAATCACATGGCGATGTGAACTAGATTATTGACTCTAGTGCAAGTGGGAGACTGAAGTAAATATGCCCTAGAGGCAATAATAAAGTTATTATTTATTTCCTTATTTCATGATAAATGTTTATTATTCATGCTAGAATTTTATTAACCGGAAACTTAGTACATATGTGAATACATAGACAAAACATATTGTCCCTAGTATGCCTCTACTTGACTAGCTCGTTAATCAAAAATGGTTATGTTTCCTAACCATAGACATGTGTTGTCATTTGATGAACGGGATCACATCATTACGAGAATGATGTGATGGACATGAACCATCCGTTAGCTTAGCATTATGATCATTACAGTTTCATTGCTACTGCTTTCTTCATGACTTATACATGTTCCTCAGACTATGAGATTATGCAACTCCCGAATACCGGAGGAACACTTTGTGTACTATCAAACATCACAACATAAAAGGGTGATTATAAAGATGCTCTACAGGTGTCTCCGAAGGTGTTTGTTGGGTTGGCATAGATCAAGATTAGAATTTGTCACTCCGTGTTTTGGAGAGGTATCTCTGGGCCCTCTGGGTAATGCTCATCACTATAAGCCTAGCAAGCACTGTGACTACTGAGTTAGTTGCGGGATGAAGTATTACGGAACAAGTAAAGAGGCTTGCCGGTAACGAGATTGAACTAGGTATGATGATACCGACGATCGAATCTCGGGCAAGTAACATACCGATGAGAAAGGGAACAACGTATGTTGTTATATGGTTTGACCGACAAAGATATTCGTAGAATATGTAGGAGCCAATATGAGAATCCATGTTCCGCTATTAGTTATTGATCGGAGATGTGTCTCGATCATGTCTACACAGTTCTCGAACGCATAGGTTCCGCATGCTTAACGTTCAATGATGATTTGTATTATGAGTTATGTGATTTTATGACCAAAGTTTGTTCGGACTCCCGGATGAGATCACGGACGTGATGACACTACAAAAAAAGACACACCCGTGACATTTTGGGCCGAACGAAATTTTTTTCTGTCATACATATGACACTTCTATGACAATAATTGTGACAAAACCCGGTATCATCATAGATGTGGTGGGCTCCTACTTCTATGACAAAAAATCATGACAGAAAATGGGATTTTCGTCTTGGGCGGGCCGGAGATGCAGCTACATGACATTCTTTGGGCTGTCCATGACGGAAAAAACCGTGGTAGAAGCGAGGGCGAGGAAAATTTCAGGGAGTTCCCGGTTACGGTGGGAGGTCGGGGGCCGAATGATGCGCGTCTCTCTCGTACACGTACGCGCGTGTGTGCGAGGCATTGGCTCTAACTGAACCCGAGCGAGGCGTTGGGCTCTAACTGAACCCGAGCGGTTGCATTGCACGCTACACGTTACTGAACCCGAGCGATTGATAGATGGTGGTTAACTTTACCCGATCGAGCGATTCCTTCGCTACTGCTGCGAACTGAAGCCGATCGATTGGATGAACAATGAGCGTTGCGGGGGGGTGGATGAACAGTGAGCGGTGGCATTGGCTCTGGATGAACAGGACCCCGTGGTGTGGAGGGTTGGATGAACAGTAGACGGTGGAGGGGTGCCCGTGAAGGGGTGGTTGAACAGGACCCCATGGTGTGGAGGGCTGGATGAATAATAGACGATGGAGGGGTGCCCATGGAGGGGTGGTTGAATAGTAGTTGATGGAGTAGCGTGCGGTGGAGGCTGGATGAATAGGAGCCCGTGGAGGCTGGAGGAGGTCGACGGTAGCCCGTGGAGGCTGGAGGAGGTCGACGGTGGAGATGAACAGTATCCCGTGGAGTCCTGTTTTGCGCTATGCCACACCCCTCCCGATGAACAGGACCCCTGTTTCGACCGTAGCGCTCTAACACAAGTCCGTTTCGTCGGTTTTGCGGTACGCCACACCCCTCCTGATCAATAGGACCCCCATTTCGACCGGCGCTCCAACACAAGTCTGTTTCGTCCATTTTGTGGTACGCCACACCCCTCCCGATCAACAGGACCCCCGTTTCGACCATAGGAGGTCCTTTTCCTTCGTTTTGCGCTACGCCAGACCCCTCCCGATCAACATGACCCCGTTCCAAACGTAGGAGGTCCTTTTCCTCCATTGTGCAGTACGCCAGGCCTCGTTTCCATCGCATGTTCCGTCCAAGCCCTCCCGATGAACACGACCACGCATTCCGTTCCGTCCCAGCCGGTTGGCTCCCACGCATTCCGTTGCCTCCCGATGAACACGACGCATTCCGTTGCCTCCCCATGAGCACGACGCATTCTGTTGCCTCCCCATGAATACGACGCATTTTGTTGCCTCCCCATGAACACGATCCCTCGCTGTATGTATGCGCGAGTAGGCGTTCGAGACCACGCCTGTATATACACATACATGGCCGTATTTTCTTTCTTGCACCCTGGCCGCTGTACGTACATGTACATGCTACGTGCGTGCCTCTACACGACACGTGCGCGCCTCTACATCCACCTGTATATATGTACGTACACGTTCGCGACCAGAATGACAACGCTACGTACGCTTCGACTAGGTGGGTCCCGACTGTCAGGCTCTTCCTTGCCTGCGAAGATGTAGCTGGTGGGTCCCAGCAGTCAGGGGGGTGAATCGTTTTTTTCCCGGACGCACTTCTTGCGTGCGAAGATGTAGGTGGTGGGTCCCAGCAGTCAGGGGGAAACATTTTTTTCGCGAAATATGGTGGCCTATCCGGTGGGTCCCTGCTGTCAGGTGGAGGAATAATTATTTTGCATGTAATAAGGATGCACTTCCTTGCTGCGGCCGTGGACCCAGCTGTCAGCCTCTCCACGTACAGTCCACGTCCGATGGAAGCTGTTCCTTGACCATGTTGACCACACCGCGCCGAGAGCACCAGGGCGGTGGACGACGGCGAGGCCTAGGAAGGGGACGACGCGGAGCCGGGGAAGACGCGGCGGTGGATGCCCACACGTAGAGGAGTACAAGGGTTCACTGGTTCGCTGCGATCTGAGGCTGCCATCGCTGCAGAATAACAGGGGGTGTGGGTGAGTAGAGGGATGGCCTGGCCAGTGGTGGGAGTAGTAGGGGGCGGTGAGGCCTTCGCCGCATCACAGCCGGCCACGGGACGCAGGAGCACGAGGCATGACCGGCGCTGATTTGGGCGGCTGGAGCAAGAAGACCAGAGGTTGAAGAAGCACTACGGTCGTTGGATGGACATCGTACAGTCACTGGAGCTGGAATCATGCATATTGACTAAGTTGACAAAGCCCTCCGTCCCTGTCAACTTAGTAGGCCCACAAGTCAGCCTGCCACTATACTGGGTCCCAGCTAACAGGGGGAGTATTCATTTTTTTGTGCGTAATAAGGAGGCACTTCCTTGCGTGCGAAGATATAGCTGGTGGGTCCGAGCTGTCAGCAGCGGTAACGTTTTTTTGCAAAATATAGAGGCCCTTTCGATGGGTACCTGATGTCAGGTGGAGGAATCATTATTTTGCACGTAATAAGGAGGCATTTCCTTGCGTGCGGCCGTGGACCCAGCTGTCGGCCTCTCCACGTACAGTCCACTTCAGATGCATATCGGTCGTTGACCATGTTGACCAGGCCGCGCCAAGAGCACCAGGACGGTGGACGACGGTGAGGCCTAGGAAGGGAACAACACGGAGGCAGGGAAGACTCGGCAGTTGTTTCCCACGCGGAGGGGAGTATGACTGTACGAGGGTATACTGGTTTGTCTTCCGTCGCCGGAGAATAACAGCAGGTGTGGGTGAGTAGATGGATGGCTAGGGCAGCGATGGGAGTACGGTGGGGCGGTGAGGCCTGCGCGGCAGCACAGCCGGCCGCAGGGAGGAGGGAGCAGGCAGTCCCGCCGGCGCTTGTTTGAGCGGCTGGAGCAGGAAGATTGAAGAAGCACGACGGCCGTTGGATGGACATCCAATAGTCACTGCTTGTGCGTCAACCTTTTTTTAGGAAAGCCTTAAATCTGTGGAAAACAACATACAGCCCATTTGCCATTATTTCTAACAATTTACAGCCCATTTGCTAATTCTTAAGGTTTTTTTTGGAGCCCATATTCTTTTTGTTAGCATTATAGCCCATATTGTGACCACGGTTAAAAAATTATACGAAATTTTGCATATTTCGGTGCGGTCCGAACTGTTTTTAATCCTGAAATTTCGACTCACAATCAAACTGATTTTAAAAATAAATGTATATCAATATAAAATCCAACAAATTCTCCATGCATAAAAATTAATGTAATTTAAAATCTCGAAATGAAAAAAAGATATTTGAAGCTAATTGCCGGTTTGATCTGTTTTAAAAATGTACAGCCATTTCTCATTACTAATAGGCCATTTTCTCGGCCAGCCGAATGAAGCTCTCCTCGTCTTGAAAGATTTGCAGCCCAACAGGCCTGACAAAGCGACTTACTTGGCAAATCACAAAAAAACTGGGTTGTGGCCGTGGACCCAGCTGTCAGCCTCTCCACGTATAGTACTCTTTCGATGGAAGTCGGTCATTGACCACATTGACCACGCCGCGCCGAGAGCACCAATGCGGTGGACGATGGCGAGGCCTAGGAAGGGGACGAAGCAGAGCCGGGGAAGATGTGGCAGTGGATGCCCACGCAAAGAGGAGTACGAGGGTTCATAGGTTCAGCTGCGGCGTGAGGCTGCCATTGCCACAGAATAACAGGGGGTGTGGGTGAGTAGATGGATACCATGGGCCAGCAGTGGGAGTAGTAGGGGGTGGTGCGGCCTCCGCGGCATCACAGCCGGCCACGAGAGGCAGGAGCACGCGGCACGACCGGCGCTGCTTTGGGCGGCTGAGCAAGAAGACCAGAGGTTGAAGAAGCACTATGGCCGTTGGATGGACATCGGATGGTCACTAGAGCTAGAATCGTTCATATTGACTAAGTTAACAAAGCCCTCCATCCTCGTCAACTTAGTATGCCCACAAGTCAGCCACCCACTATGGTGGGTCCCAGCTAGCAGGGGGTATTCATTTTTTGGTGCGTAATAAGGAGGCACTTCCTTGCATGCGAAGACATAGCTGGTGGGTCCGACCTGTCAGTGGGGGGAATGTTTTTTCGCGAAATACAGAAGCCCTTCCCACGTACAGTGCATGTACAGTGCCTAATAAGGAGGAAATTTCCTTGCGTGCGACCATGGACCTCATGGGTCCCAGCCGTCAGGCTCTCCACATACAGTCCTCTTCTGATGACTCTCGTATGTTGACCACGCCGCGCCAAGCGCACCGAGGCGATGGACGACGGCGAGGCCCCAGACTGGAACGACCCGGAGATGGGGAAGACGCGGCAGTGGAGTCGCAGGCGGAGAGGAGTGGGAAACTTGCTTGGTTCGGGTGCGGGGTGGGCCTACACTCGGCAGAGAATAACAGGAGGTGCGGAGTGGAGGGATGGCCTGGCCGTCGGCGGGGTAGCGTTTCACTGAGGAGCGCAAAACAACGCCGCTGGACGCCGAAGGCTGGAGCAGGCGGTTCCGGCAGCGCTAGGGGAAGAAGACGAGAGATTGAAGAAGAATGCCGGCTGTTGGATGTAAATCCAACGCCTTCTTAGGCTTCGACCTACTGGCCCACATGTCAGCCAGTCAATTTGTTTTTAGTCCATTTGGTGGGCTGGGCGAAACAATGATGTAGCATCTATGCAGCCCGTTTAAATCCCATTTGCATTTTTCTCGAAATCCGTGGACTTGCTGGGCTGGGTGAAAATATCATGTTGGGCTAGATGGAGAAATGTTATAAAAACATAAACAAATGATTGCATGTCAGTATAATCTTTGCAAGCTTATGTACGCAATCACTAGGAGTTAACTTGCCAAGTTATATATAAACAATTATTATTATTATTTTGTAAGAACTTTCAACTTATGAAATAAAATATTATTTTAATTTGATGAGTTAATAGTACGTGGGGTATTATTATTTTTTAGGCTAGACGTGGGACAGTTGAGTTGGTTCTACGGGAAAGTACTGGGAGAAAAACTCATTTTACATCGAAAAAGAAAGTGGGAGAAAATTCAGAGACCTACTGGGTCCACCTGAGGAGGGGAATATGTTGGGAGGAAGGAGATTCAAAGCACGGCAGCCGAGTGAACTAGTTTTTTTTCGAACAAGTGAACTAGTTTACATACATAAGCAAATAGCCACTAAAAAAGCAATCAGGTTAATGGGTTATTAAAAGAAATGTTTCGGACAAAACAGATAATTATGACACATAGGCTAATGCATGAAACACTCAGATGATAAAGGTGCTTATAAATAGATAAAGTACAACATCTAGACCTTCCTGGCACGCTTGATCATGACGTTGCGACTGTCCGTGTACTCGTCGGTTACGGTAAGCAGACACGCCCTCATGTCCAAGATCTGCTTGTACATGTCGTAGCATGTGTACACGTCCTTGGCCGCGTAGGTTATGTAGGCTAGATTTAGAGGTACCTCCCACATGTTCATGTCGTCTTCTTTCATGTTGGCGTATCAGGGGTCGATGATGGTCTCAGCGAGGTCAACCACGGAGTCCTTCTCCTGCCCATTGCTGATGATCTTTTATTGCTTCTGGATTTCGACAAGCTTGTTGCACCAGATGGCCAAATCGTCGCGTTCTTCCTTATCTCCACCGTAGCGAAGGTGCAGTGGGCGCTGCTAATGAAACAGGCGAATGCTCTAGAACCTGGTGCAGCCATAGGACTGAGGCGAGGCAGAGCTTCACCGAGTCCATATCGTTGGTGTACATCACATTCAACTTGGTGCAGCCATAGGACTGAATGGTGAACTCAAAGGGGAACTCCTTGCTGAAGTCCATATCCAGCAGGCTCACCCCTCGGATCGCCATTGGAGTCTCTTCGAGTGAACGAGTGTGTAGGCAGCGGCAGCAGTTCGGTTTTCAGATCTTGGGGAACTGGATTCAATAGTAAGCTGAGTGTGTACGGGCGACAACAGTTACTACCCCTCCCTCGTCCGCTGCATGCCCGGCAGAAGATGCACCCTCGGCGCATTCAAACGCCTCCATTCAGAAACCTACTCCGGCCACACGTCGGTTCACGAGCTGGTCTGTATTGGTACTGTAATAACAGGAGTTATTGGTCACTTTACTTAAATTTAATTAGCTTTAATAGAAATTTATACTTAAAACAAGCAATGCATTCGCTCGTTCTATCAGTGCCACAGGATCAACATGCACAACAATTAGAATTATTATTCTCAGGACGCACACAATCAGCACATTTGTCGCACTTTCACAAAGATAATACTACCAAGTTTGAACTGTTAGTTATGGTTGTTGTCCTCTGCATCATCATGCCGTGTTTCCCAGCTTGCAAGATTCAGAACCAACAAATAAGATCCAAATAATAAGTACAACAAAGATGCCTACACATCTCATTGATTCCTAGCTTGGAAGATTCAGAACCAACAAATAAGATCCAAATAATAAGTACAACAAAGATGCCTACACATCTCATTGATTCCCAGCTTGCAAGATTCAGAACCAACAAATAAGATTCAAATAATAAGTACAACAAAGATGCCTACACATCTCACTGATTCCCAGGTTGCAAGATTCAGAACCAACCCATTAGAGCCTTTTGATAAAGTGAATATCGGGATTAAATCCATCTTGGCTAGCCATGTCATACAATCGAAGAACTTGGCGAATGCTCTTGACTGTCACAACATTTGTAGTTGAGTATTCCTGTTTGCACAACATGTTTGCACGGGACAAACAAGGAGACAAGAGAGCATGATTTCGCTTTAATAGCGGCCTCCTTGAACTCAACCTCCAGCTCTACTTGGATGAGGTCTGCCTGGAGTTCCATGATTCAATTCATGCGCCTTTTTCTGCAGTTCACCTGAAATGAAGCAAAGATTGCATCATTCAGCTAGCAAGAAGTACTTGCTCTTGTGAGCTGGCAGGTTCTTCTTTAGTAGTTGCACTAAAATTGAGGAACATTAAGGTTGGCTGACCGGCTCATGTAAGGTGCAACTATAATTTTCTTATCCTTTTGTGCAGTTCCACTAAAATAAAGTGTCGTTGTGGTGACAGTGACGGCTCCATTTTGCAAAGGCTAATAAAATGTTGCACGATATTACCAGCAAAACTTGATGGAGATTTTGGAAACTCCAATCACCATTTTGTGTAGTTCCACCAAAATTGAGAGATGTTGCCCACATGACATTTTAGTTGAACTGCACAAGACACTCATTCCAAAAAAAGTGTTTTGTGGAGTTCACCAAAAGGTCACAATAGCAACAAGGTGAAATGGATATCCCTATCTGCACAAAAAGATAGAAAGTAAACAGTTGCTGGTCAATAAGAATATACGAAACATATACAAAATGAAAAGAAGCATCTTAATTATGTTCATGGTAATCATGCAAGGACAGTAGAAATTTTAAAACATCAGCAATGCTTCATGTTACCAGAAGCATTACGATCAACAATGAGATTCCTCAGATATGGGATTACTTTAATGGTGGCATTGCTTGTTTACCAGACATAGTAAATCAACAGTAGCTAAAGAGTTGGTTTAAGGGCATGGGACCGTGGCGACACCAGGACACTCAGCAGCGTAAAGGAGCAACTTACTTATCATACTGGGGAAAACAGCAGGAGTGCCATTTGTAACACAGTTTAATTGCATCTTATCACTGGAGGCATTAGATTAACAATAACACTGGTTAGACATGTCCCTAAGGTAATAGTGTGATCGCTTCATTTTACATGTGCCCTTACAATAACAACAACAAAAGGTTGGTATAAGGACATGCGACAGTGGACGCATCAGCACAATGTACCTACAAGGAGGCATAAAGTGGTGATGCCGAGTTTGTTCATGCTATGTGAGGGAAGCAAACCTAATCCTAGAGACCTTGTACTATGTGAGGGCGGAAAATCTAATCCTGGAGACGTTTTACTATGTGAGGGCAGCAAATCTAATCCTAGAGATCTTTTACTATGTGAGGGCAGCAAATCTAATCCTGAGACCTTTTACTATGTGAGGGCAGCAAATCTAATCCTGAGACCTTTTGCTATGTGAGGGCAGCAAATCTAATCTTGGAGACCTTTTACTATGTGATGGCAGCAAATCTAATCCTAGACATACTCTGTTGACTTGTCCACCAGCCGCTACTTTCTATCCTTTTTTCAACCAATAATAGATCTGTTCCTTATTCAGTTTGTACTGCATTTTCCCATTATTTCCCTTTTCAACCAAGAGACTGGTTGGGTATCCAGTCTCTACTACTTTCACCATATTATTTCCTCTTTGAATCAAGTCCTAGATTCATGCTACAACTTTGCCCCCTTTCTTCGTTGTTTGAACAAAACCCTAGATTCGAATGCATGAAGTAGCTTTACCTCTAATAATACTAAAAATTTAGGTGGCTTTGGAAGAGCTGATGGGAGTAGAAAAAGATGCACATGCAGACACGTGGGGAGCTGGGGTAGTAGAGCAAGGCCGCTTTTGAAGAACTTATACCTGAGGGTCGCCGGGATGTCGGCGGGGGCAGGTCAGATCTGCGGACAATACGACAGGGAGGAAGAAGGGTCGGAGGACCTCCCGAGTCGGCGTTGTGTCGGAGAGAATGGCACGGGCAGAGGATCGGGCCCCTCTGGCAGTTGTGGGTTTCCTCCCTCGGCAGCGATGACCGCGTGAACGATGTGCACCTTTTAGTCCTCTACACACACCGGCCGAAGGGATCCGGCCGGATCTGTGACCAGCGGTGAGCAGAGAGAAAATGTCGCCACCGCTATCTTGTTTATATCTGGAGAGGATGAGAGAATGAAGAGAGCAAACCTAGTAAAGCAAGCGCTCAGGCCCCTGGTTCCATATATAGTGGAGTGATTATCTTTTTTCTCTCCACAACAAGCGTTTCAATTTGTGTACGTGGCATTAAAGAAAAGAAACTCTCTATTTAAGGTGACTACTGTACGACTCCTACTTACTACTAGTAGTACTACAGTATTGTTCACTTGTGCTCCCCGCCCCTCCATTCATTGAACAACCCCACGGGTGAATAAACATATAGTAAGTACTGTATTTATATAGAACAAACAAGCTCAAACTATTTTCGCGTAGTTAAAAGTTGAGGGCGGGGCTTTTCCCAGGTAGTACGCGCCGCAGTTTTCGGGTAGGTGGTTTGACAGAGAGGCGAGGAGGGTGAGCGAGTGGGGCTGTGTGATTTGACGGCATGTTACTGCTGGAAAGACTTGTGATATGACCCCTCACTATAGTCATGAATTACTGGCGCTCCGACCGGGGTGATGCCCCCCTTCCGTTCCACGCTCTAATCTGGTGCATGACACGTCGACTCGGATGCTGGCTCTCCCACATGTCGGAGTAGTAAGAAGGAGCAAAGAATGATGCGGTATATACAAGTACTATACTACTCCCTCCGTTCCTAAATATAAGTCTTTGGAGAGATTTCACTATGGACCACATACGGAGAAAAATGAGTGAATCTACACATAAAATGCATCTATATACATCCGTATGTGGTCCACAGTGAAATATCTACGAAGACTTATATTTAGGAATGGAGGGAGTACTACTCAGGTCAGAGGAGTGCGAACCATGGCAACCCAGTGAACCAGCAGTGCGAACCACGGTAGCCTAGTGAACCAGCAGTAGAAAACAATGTGGTGATATGGCCATAAAAAACAATGTGCTACAATCCACACTGTAGCATGTACAGTAACACTCCTCTTTGTTTGGATCCCTGAGTTAGAGCTAGTTTGGGTTGAAATAGCCTCAAATTATCGAAACAAGAGGGGTTAGTTTGAGCTAGTTTGCTCTAACCCAGCTAAAAAACTAGCCTGATGGAGAGGTCTGGGTTAGTTATCCTCGGGTCCACTAGAAGAGAACTAAAAAAATCTCCCCTGCCCACACCAGATCTCTCCCCCCTCTCGCACGACTCCTCTCTGTTCCCCATAGGGCCGCCCGCCCAAGCGCCGCTCGCCCTCTCTCTCCTCCAGCCGCCCTCTCCTTCCGGCCTCTGCCGCCCTACTCTGGCCGCCCTCTCCCTCCGGCCTTCGAAGGTCGCCCCGCTCCCCCTTCACCAGTCGTTTTTCTCCCTCTGTCGTGCGCGGCAACGGCGCATCTACCAGGGAGGTCATGAGAGGGGTGAGTTTGTTTGTTCCTTCTCTGTCTCACGGCCATATCATTGATCTTGCTTTCTCTAGCGCTAATTCTAATTTGGAAAAGTAGATCTTGATCAAACTTGGCATAGATTTGTGGTGCACGCATGGAATTGTTTGATGCTACTTGAGGAGGTAATAAATCTTTCTAGAGGCCCAAAGATTCAGGTCACCTTTCTAAGTATTTCAATTTCAGGCTTGCATTATTTCTAGAGGCCCAAAGATTCAGTTCACCTTTCTAGGTATTTCAGTTTAAGGCTTGCATTATTTCTAGAGGCCCAAAGATTCAGTTCACCTTTCTAGGTATTTCAGTTTCAGGCTTGCATTATTTCTAGAGGCCCAAAGATTCAGTTCACCTTTCTAGGTATTTCAGTTTCAGTCTTGCATTATTTCTAGAGGCCCAAAGATTCAGTTCACCTTTCTAGGTATTTCAGTTTCAGGCTTGCATAATTTCTAGAGGCCCAAAGATTCAGTTCACCTTTCTAGGTATTTTAGTTACAGGCTTGCATTATTTCTAGAGGCCCAAAGATTAAGTTCCCAGTCGGCGGCAAGCGGCCCTGCTACCCATGCCGGTGTCGACCTCAACTCGCAAGGACCGACGTCAGAGGGGTTCCCGGGGCTTGGGATCTACAGAGCCTTCCTCCAGAGCGACGATGGCGAGCTCCTCCCACGGTGCGTGAGGGGCTCCGGGCTCCCTCCCTATCGTGAATGACTTCCGTGATGAGTTAGCTCATTCTTTGTTTCATGAAGTGTTTTTTTATTTTGTGAAGCTTGATTGACGACTTGTATGTTTAAGTGGGATATCTCATCTATATGGACAAAGTAAAAAATTATCATGTTTTGCATGCTTGATTTGTATGGATGGTTCGCTTATGTCAATTGTGAGCGGGAGGAGGCCACAGAAGAGCCGGCCACACCAAGAGGGTGCTTGGATCCAAGGGACTTATTTTAGTCTGACTAAAAATAGTCTCTTTAAGAGGCTAAAGTTCCAAGCACCCCTGACTAAAGAGGGGCTAAAACTAGTCTTGAGACTAAAAAAATTTAGTCAGGGGAACCCCTACTAAAATGTGGATTAGTCCTCTCTCTCCTCATTTAACTCCTCTCCTTTAACACAGGCGAGTTCTGGATTGGAGGGTTTGGAGGATAATAAATGCTCATTAACTTGATTTTATTCTCTTTAGTATTTGGATCCAAGCATGGGTGAGGCTAGCAAGTTTTAGTCCCACTACTTTTAGTCATGGAACTAAAACATATCCAAGCACCCTCCAAATCCGGCAGGAAATAGGGTCCAAAGTAGTCAAATGATTGAGACAGAGCATTTATTGTCAATCTAACCCTGCCATCCATACACCTCTTTGGTTTAGAGTTAGTTCAGGGTTAGAATCTAACTCTAACCTCTAACTGAGTTAGAGTTCTCCTCGTCTCGGTTCATCGCCATCATACTTTCCCCATTCCTGTGTTTTCAGTATCCTGTGAATCAAAGAGGCCTTTTTTGCGGGAAAATCAAAGAGACCCTTAGACTGGTTTAGGTCCAGTCATTTTTTATAAACGTATTATGTCCAAAATTTAATGAACGTGCTCCGGTTTCCACGAAAATAATCCGGTTTCATGTAGTAATCCATTCATTTATTTATTCTTCTGTGGGGGGTTTGCATGTAATTTGTGAGGTCTGAAATGTAAAGTACCCCGGCATATGCTCCGAGTCGTGCATGCACTACGACCCAGATGCTCTATGTCCCACATGTCAGCGAATGGGTGCATGTGGAAATAGCCTAGGAGTACATATAGGAGGATAAATGCGTGAAAAAATATGTACTGTGAAGCATAGCCGCGGTTCGAAAAGGAGACCTAAAGTGATGACAGCTATAGGTCGCACGACTAATTTTTCCCCAAAAAAAAGAGGCACAAGTGCTCAGTACTCCTATTCTATAAACACGAGTCCCATCTGACAACAGCGTCCGTGCTACAGCTAGCTCTCCTCCCTCGTTTATCTCTTCTAATTCTAAACTCGGCCGACGCCCGGTGGGCGGGGTGGGTTTGCTCAACTGCGGCCCCACCTCACAGTGAAAACGTTACGACTGGAATAAAAATGCCATATACTCCCTCTGTTCATAAATATAAGCCTTTTTAGATACTATTTCAAATGGAATACAACATACAGATGTATGTAGACATAGTTCAGAGTGTAGATTCACTCATTTTGCTCTGTATGTAGTAGTCACTTGCTGGAATCTTTAGAAAGACTTATATTTGGGAATAGAGGGAGTACTATACTAATAAAACATTAAGGCCACGAGGCGATGCAGTGCTGGTTACAGGAGGCAAGAAGAAGAGATGCATCCATCAACGATGTCCACCTCCTCGACTCAGGGCGCCGGCCCACCGAGCGACGCCTAAGTAGCAACGGCTTTCGTGGCCAAGTCGACGTGCTTCTGAACAATGGCGTCCAAAGATTCCAGCCGCTGGAAGAAGGCCAACATCTTTCTACCCTCGCTTGCCTTGTAGTGCCCTATGTAGACGATTTCCTCGTAGACGTGGATGTGCAGGTCGACGGTTTCTTGCATGGCGTGGCGCTGCACGGCGAGCGCGGCCTCGAGGTGCACATTCTTCTCGCGACCTCCGGCACCTGTAGGGCCACCAGGGCTTGAAAGAGTTCGTCACCATGGAGGCCGATGAGGGTGGTAGGCAATGAGGAGCCTGGGCGCGCGGGCTGGAGCAGTACAGCAAGGTCGTCCGCGCGCTTCTTGATGGCGGTGAACTTGCGGATGGAGTTGACCATCATGTCGTCCATGTGAGAGGCGAAGCCGGTGTCGGCGAGGGCTACGATGCCTTCGGTCGCCAGCACCGTCTGGAAATGTTGTGCGGTGCAGGGCCGCAGGCCGGCGCCTTGGATGCTTTGGCACAGCCGACTGCCGCTCGCGTCCATCGCCTCCATAGGTACTTGTGGCTTCTGGTCACTTGGTCTTGGATTGGAGTGAGTAGTGTTGCACAGAGACTTGGGAGTAGATGGATTGGAGTGGTGGGGCGCCTTTATTATATGAGAGTCCAAAGTCTGTTGCATTCACATCGTGCTGACTCTATTATGCTTTTCCAATTAATTCCCTCTGCATGTAATTGAGGATGCATCATTGACCGTTCAATGTCTCGGGAACCGCTACCCTCTCCATCCTTGGCATTCAAGCACCTATAGACCCGTTGACGACGAGGTGCCTATGGTGACTTCGGAAATTTCAAGATGATAGTGCCGTGCGTGTGTGCGTTCATAGGGGTGAGTGTATGCGCATCTATATGAGCGCTTGCATCTGTACTATGTCAAAAAAAACATAAATGCGTGTCAAAAAGAGACTAGTCAGTATACCCAATATTGTGCACCTCGGAGAGGAAAACGATAGAACTAGTATGTATTTATTTACGGTGCAGATTCACTCATTTTGCTCCATATGTACTCCGTCTCGGTGTAGTCTAGTCACTTTTGAAATCTCTAGAAGGGCAAATACTCATTTCTGGTTTACAGGGCTATACTAGCAACTAGTTGTACGTACTAGTACAATAGTGGGCTCACATAGCAATTTTGTCTTATGCAAGAGCCTGGCTATGTGCGTGCTCCAATGTTCGCAACTGCAACGTTCGGTTTGCGATTGGCTCTTCGCCTCTTCGAGAAGACGAACAATGATGTTACTACTACTGCTTCTATAGTGTCGAATCCACTGCTGCATGTCCGTCCACCACGAGCGGGACGGATAGCTTTGTTGTAGAGTACTACTAAGCAAAAGCATATCCTCGTTTGCGAGCAACCGCGCGCATGGCTGAGGGAGAAGGCGTGTAGTAAAATCAAGCTTCTCCTCGTTGTACGAGTTGACGCGACACATGATAGCACTATCCCCACATGCTTGCCTCTAAACTTGGCTGAAAGACCCGCAGTGTGCAATATATTTGCTGCAACCTCTAACATTTACCCACCACAAATTAAAATATATCTGGCCGTATGCATCGTTCTGATGCAGAGGCCGGGGAGTCCCCCCTTTTCAAAAAAATAAAACAAATTAAAATATATATTCCTGTCTTGACCAGATGAGCGTGAAAACTACAATCACCAGGGTGACAGGTAGGGCCACAAGACTATTTTAATTTTTTTAAAAAACTTCGAGATGGCCACATAGCATGGAGCCGACCCAAACGATTTTAAGCTTACAGGCACGGTACACGCTATCCTGGACTACTCTACACATGAAACTGCCACACGAGCGTTCGGGCTGCGCTTGGCTCTTCACCTCTTTGGGAAGTCGAACAATGATGGAGTACTACTGCACTAGAGGAGTACTACAGTACGCTTCTGGCCATCTAACACCGATTGAACTGCTGCATGTCCACCACGTGCGGGAGGGAGAGCGTGTAGCGAAAGCTTCTCCTAGTCTTGCCAGCCACCACGCTCATGGGCGAGGGAGGGACGCTCCTGCCTTTGCGTGTATGACAGGTGGGCCCGACAGGTGTGTGGCCAACCTGTCATACAGCCAAAGGCAGGTGAAGTTATGTCCGCGAGGGAGAGGATAATCAAACTTCTCGTTGATGTACGAGTTGACGCGACACATCAAAGCACTGCACTCGATATATTTCAATAATTTGCGTTTACCGATGCATTAATTACAACGCATGCATGCATGCCATGACTCTCCTTTTGATACTTGCATGTTTTGATTTAATGCACCTTGAAGTAGTATAAAATATGTGACGGTAAAGCTTTGGAATACCCCGGCCCAAGTCGAGAGATGGTTGTGCACAAGGAGGGCGAGATCATGCAGACCGAACAGGACCCGACGATGGAGCTCTCTAAGGTCTCGATGGACCTCACCGTGCTCCATTGCCTCTTGTGCCTCCGCCCTTTGACGCCTCCAGTGTATGAGGTTCGAATACACCTCGTCCGTTCGGCTGATTGAGCAAGGTGCAGGTTTCTTGATCGATGTGTTGTTCGATTGATTTCTGTAGTGCAAGGGAGGGCACCTGGCCTGTGGACTACCGCGTCGAGCGTCCCAGGAACCAGCAGTGTGCCAGAAGTGCGAGTGCGGCGGTGGCTTCGATGTGCGGAACACGGCGGTGGACTCCGTCCTTTCATCGGTGAGGGTGGAGTGTCCGCACAAAGGTTGTGGGCTCTACGTCACTTACCGCAAGCTCGCTGATCACCAGAGCGTGTGTCCGCTCGCGCCCTGCAAATTCCCCGTGCCCGTCTGTGGCTACGAAGGCCCGCCACCGGCGCTCTACGACCACATCAGCACCGCGCATCTCATGCCCGTGCACAGGATCCAGTATGGCAAGGTGCTCCAGCTGCAAGTGCCACTGTCAGAGCCATGGCTCTTGCTGTTCGTGGAGGAGGACCGCCGCGCGTTTTTCTTGGTCGGCGGCATGATCGACATCGGCGCGCCTATCACCGTGTCAGTCGTCTACATCAGAGCGGGGGCGTCCCCACTGCCGCACTACGTGGCCAAGCTGTGGGCGAACGGCCCGCCGGGGGAGCCCAAAGGCACGACCGATGCTGTCAAGGTGGAAATGGAGGTGACAAGCAGCAAGGATCCTGGCGATGTCGACGTGCAAGAGCTGACCTTCTTGACAGTTCCGCCCAAGCTGCTGGCCGGGGCTAAGCTTGTGTCCCTCCACATTCAGATTGACAAGCTCATGTCCTAAATGTTTCTACAGTGCCTTCTGTTTATCTTAGTAATATGCTAATATAGGGATTACCTTGGTCTACTTTAGCTTAAGAAATGGTGGGTTTTGGTGGCGATGCAGCAATTACTTCGACATCAGATCAGTAATTTCCAACAGTCAAACGGATATTTTGTGTCTGTTGGATATAAAGTTCCTTTGGGTAAGAAGAACTACTTGTCATCAAAATGGATAAAAGGAGATGTATGTAGACATATTTTAGTTCTAGATACGTCCCTTTTTATCCATTTTGATGACAAGCACTCCCTCCGCTCCACAATACATGCCTTCCATTTGTCAAAATATAGATGTATCTAGACATGTTTTAGTATATAGGTACATCCATGATAGAGCCAATCGGATGGTTGAGAACACTACAATTCGTAGCTACAGATGCGTGTGTGACTCCCACATGTAGAGGCCGGGGGTCATCATCCTCCTTTTTGAGAAAAAACAGACGCGTGTGTGAGAGGATGAGTGCGTGCGTGCACCTCTTCTCTTCCTGTATAACGTACTCCCTCCGTCCGAAAATACTTGTCATCAAAATGGATAAAAAGATATGTATCTCAAACTAAAATACATCTAGATACCTCCCATTTTATTCATTTTGATGACAAGTATTTCCGGACGGAGGGAGTACTAAACTCAGAGTACAAGTTTTTGTGGGTGGCATGATGGTGCGTGCGAGAAGTCCCGAGAGATAAATTTAATGCGTCTGAAAAAAGACTAGCCTAGAGCTTGCTGTCGGTGTCAAAACCGGCGGATCTCGGGTAGGGGGTCCTGATCTGTGCGTCTTTGGCTAATGGTAATAGGAGGCAAGGGACACAATGTTTACCCAGGTTCGGGCCCTCTCGATGGAGGTAAGACCCTACTTCCTTCTTGATTGATATTGATGATATGAGTAGTATAAGAGTTGATCTACCACGAGATCGTAGAGGCTAAACCCTAGAAGCTAGCCTATGATGATTATTATTGTGATCGTCCCTCTAAGGACTAAACCCTCCTGTTCATATAGACACCGTAGGGGGCTAGGGTTTACACGGAGTCGGCTACAAAGAAGGAAATATAATATCCGAATCGCCAAGCTTGTCTTCCACGCAAAGGAGAGTCATATCCGGACACGGGACAAAGTCTTGAGTATTGTATCTTCACGGTCCTATAGTCCAGACAAAGTATATAGTCCGGCTGTCCGGATACCCCCTAATCCAGGACTCCCTCAGTAGCCCCTGAAACAGGCTTCAATGACGATGAGTTCGGCACGCAGTTTTTTCTTTGGCATTGCAAGGCGGGTTCCATCTCCGAATACTCCAAAGTAATTATCGACCACTTAGACCGGGTCCGGATCTGCAAGATGATCTTCACATACCACCGTAGGGAGCATAGCATAAATCTGATCTGCTGGCAATCTTTGTATGTCGTGCCCTTGCATCGTGGACCGGCCCAACACGAACCGGTTTTTCTTAGCCCACCTCGATACACGTTCCGATGCGGTTTTATTGGCACACCCTACCAAAGCAGAGTTCGTGTTCCTCTTATTACGGGATCTTCCATCAATACGGGCGTGTGCAACCCCACGACGACTGTTGGTATGACTCCATGTTTTTAGATAAGTCATAAGCGGTCATGCTGAGGACTCTTGATATTCACCCCCTTATAAAGGGGCCGAGGCCTATACCCCTTTTCCACCACCCCTGCGCCCTTTCGCATCTCGAGTTCCAACACCTGAGACCCAAACTCAAACACCCCAGATCCTCCAATATGTCTGGATCCAACCCTCAAGGCCGGTGGGTGGCCTCCTCGGTCAAAGAGGAGGACATTGCGAGGCTTAGGGAGGTCGGATATCTGACTGCCGACATCCAACATAGGCTTCCTTCTCCAGGGCAGGTCATCCCTACTCCCGAGCCTAATGAGAGCGTCGTATTTGTTTCTCACTTCCTCCGCGCCTTGGGCCTCACCCTTGATCCCTTTGTGAGGGGGTTCATGTTCTATTACGGGTTGGATTTTCACGATCTAGCTCCGGACGCTATCCTCCATATCTCGTCGTTCATCATTGTGTGCGAGGCTTTTCTCCACATCACTCCACACTTCGGCTTATGGCTCAAGGCCTTCAATGTGAAGCCGAAGATGATCGAGGGGCGACATGTGGAGTGCGGAGGTGCCATAATAAGCAGGAACGCTGATGCCCCATGGCCAGAGGGTTCTCTCTTAGAGGTATCCGATTTATGGCAGCAGAGGTGGTTTTACGTCACGGCTCCTAGAGGCACAAAGTGGGTGGCTGCCCCCGACTTCCGTTCGGGCCCTCCGTCACAACTGGCATCATGGACCAATGTAGGACGGGATTGGGGGTGTGCTAGCGATGTACCAACACTGCAGAGCCGTATCTGGGAGCTTCTTTAGAGAGACATTAACCTTGTCAGCATAATTCAAGTAATGCTAATCCGACGGATGTTGCCGTGCAAACGCCGACCTCTCCGGATGTGGGAGTTCAATCCAGAGGGTCCGCGGACTATTCTGCACTTCTTAGGCCTGATGCTCAAAGGGATGTGTAAATTATTCTTCGGACCACAAGTAAAGTGTCCGGACACCACCGAGGATGCGGGCCTAAGCTGCAACCGCCCAAATACCCAAGTAAGTAACCCCGAAACCGAACACTTCGTTTATATTTGTCATAATCATTATTCTGAAAATCCTCTGTGGCCAGGAATGGCTCAGCAAGGCGGAGAGAATCAGGTGCCCTGTGCCACTTCCCGAAGGCTCGCCTAGTCCTACCATAGCCAAGATGCTTGGCCGGGTGCTCAGCAAAATGCCCTCGGGGAAAGACGAAGGGAAAAACAGAGAAGCCGAACTTCACACACTGCGCATCCAAACCTGGGAAATTGCTACCTCCCCAAAGGAGGATAGCCGGGAGGGGAATCCAAGGCCTCCTCCCCGTGCGGGAAGAAGAGGGCCACCACCGAAGACTTGGAGACGGAGGTGCCCAAACAGGGGAAGAAAGCATCACCAGGGGGCCCTGCCCCGAAGGGCATCCTCACCGCGTCATGCCCGCCAACGGGCCAGCCCTGAACTGAGCTGTAAGTTAATCATAAATTCGAATGTACTGCTTTTCTCCGAGAACAATAACCAGGATCCATTCTCTGTAGTCCGGCTAGCAGATCTTCTCGACAGAGTTCGTCTTCGGGGGATCTCCCTCCGGAGATGATGGAGAGTGAGACCCCACCAACCTCTCCGCCTCATGAGGCGGGCGACCCCGAGGTGTCATCACGGAGGAGTCCGGATCCGCCGAAGCCAGAAGCTAATCCTTTGGCCGCCCTGAGCCTGGAGCATTCGGCTCCCACGGGGGGTGATGAGAAGGGTCCGGCACAGTTCAGTGTCCGGGCGGAGACACTGATGGGCCTTCTGGAGCGAGCTGCTCTCTCAGAGGAGCACCGTTCATTAATGAGCATGGTGCTCGGGAAGATTTCCTCTGCCACAAGCGGGTTGAATGAAGCCTTTACGAGCCTGCTCAGAGGCTTTGAGGTATGTAATGAAAAAATACGTATTTTTTGGCTGTGACGCACGCACTAGGTGTGCTCCATATGGATAGTAGCCCCTGAGACTCTGGTTGCCCGCCCTAGGCGGCAAATAGAGGATCATAGTGTGTAAGTAATGATTGTGCTGTATATATGCGCAGGTGTCTAAGGATCTGGCAGCCGACCAGTCCGTTGAGGTTGCCGAACTAAGGAGGCAGATTGGAGCTATTGATGTCGATATCACGCTGGTGAACGAGCGGCTTAACGAGTCACAAGGTATGTGATCTCCTTTCCTTATTATGTTGTATAGGAAAAAGTGAGAGGAGCATAATATTAATGCGATATGCTTGGACTTCAGATGGTGCTGCTGCCGTGGAAGCCCTGAGGGCAGAACTTGCCCAGGCCAAGGAACAAGCTCGGGCTAGCAATGTGGCTGCCCTAAAGGCGGCCGAAGAGTTGAGAGCCGAACAGGCTGCTCATCGCCGAAGCGAAGACAAAATAGCCGAGATGGCCGTGGAGCTGAAAAATGCCGCCAACCGGTATGAACTCCTTGAGAAGGAGAATCAGGTGAACTTGGCTGACCTGAAGAAGGCACTTGATGCGGCCAAGGAGGCGCAGTCTGAGAGCAGGGATGCGCAGGAGGAGCTTCGCCTAGCCGGAGAGATCGCGGTTGGAAACCCCTACTTATTGCGGATGAACTTTTTGGATCCGAAGTATGCTCCCCTGGATCGACTCTGGAGTCCTGCAGACGCGTACGCGGACTTGGCGAAGAGTACGGCTGATGCAGCCAAATTTTTCGAGGATCGAGATGATAAGGAAGTGGAGAAGCTGTTCTGGTCATAGTTCCATCCTCGCGCGCGCCCATTGCCATTGAGTGAGAAGATGGCTGTTGTGGCTGAGCTTCATAGGCTGTCCGGTCTTGCAATGCGGTCTGTCATAGACCATCTATGGCCGAAAGGGCCTAAGCCGGACAGTTATTTTGGTTTAGTGCGACAGCTCCTTGGTGCCGTATCATAGATCAATGCCATGAGGAGGTCGGCGTGTATAGAGGGTGCACGGATGGCGCTTGCCCGCGTTAAAGCATACTGGACAGATATGGAGGCTACCATCATTGCAACCCAGAATCCGGCGGGAGGCTAGGATCCGGCCGAGCACTACTTGGAGCAGGTAACAGAGGGTGCTCGATTAATAGAGGCGTAGTGCTCGAAGAATGTCATATTCGAGTGACCAATCGTGTCTTTGTAAAAATAATGTTATTTTGATTATGAGGCTATATTTATACTTTTTGCCCAAAAGTATTATTATGCGTCCTGTGCAGCCGTTTTTAAGTATATGTTTAATCTGAAAGTTAGCAATCCTTGGCTTCAGCCCCCACGCATACAATGCGGGGGTGTTCGCGAAAAATTTGCGTAATCACACTTGATCTTGGTCCATTAAGGAGGCGATAGCATGTCGAACTAGGCAACCAGACTATACAGCTGTAACACTTTCACTTAGCCATAGGAGTTTGACCGTGGGGCTACTATATAGCCCCTGGTACCTTCGTGTGCATCCAAATACGGGCATGTGTGTACCTGACCGGAAAACGGTCCTTCGTTAATGCGGTGGAATCCTAAAGATTCTGATAAGTCTTCGAGTGGTTGAACAGTCTCTTGTTGTATCATGACAGTCAGTTTTTGGCTTTCTCTACTCAGGTGCTCATCCGGAATAACCAGGGCACAATCGCAGTAGTTCTCCTTTAGCCGCCTTAGCCGATAAGAACGGAACGGAAGGCGGCAAACCCAGGAGCCGGGAAAACCCAACATTTGACCAAAGACATGATTCAGAGCAGATGCATATAAGGCCAAACTCATGACGTCGAACACTCCCGAAGGTATTCGGACTTTATAACATAAAATGGGTTGAAGAATGCCCTTTCATTACGTACCATGTATGTCCAGGTACGTGCATTAGTCTGTCGTGGCGAAATGCCAATAACGGCAGTACCCTCTGTGGGTATAGTACCCATGGGATGTGTAAGCAACAAGAGACAATAAAAAGGTTTACACAAGGGCTTAATCTAAAGAGAAACCTTTGAGCGGGGCCCTGCTGCACGTCTGTGCCTTTGTCTCCAATTGTGCCGTTTGCTGGAAGGGTATCACACGAATTGTGTCTATAAAAAAGAAAAACTCATGTAGAAGAGTATAACGTAAGCGTGCGATGGATAGGAAAAGTGTAGGACATTGGCCTGTTAATAAGGTCAAGCCAACAGTGGGGCTGTATTAAGTATCTATAGCCCCTGGTTTCCTCTATGGGATTACGTACATGGCGCCCTAGCTCAGGTTTATTCGGGCTGCCAGACTCGTCTAACCTGTCCGTGGTCTTAACGACCAGTCATGCTTTCTGGTATTAGAGGCCTCTTAAAGTCCGGCTACTAGAGCAGTTGCATATTCCTCTGCGTGTGAGGAGCGCTCTGTGTTTCCGTTAACAGTGATGACGCCGCGTGGACCGGGCATCCTGAGTGTGAGGTAGGCGTAATGCGGTACTGCGTTGAAGCGGGCGAATGTTGTTCTCCCGAGCAATGCGTGATAGCCGCTTTGGAGGGGGGCGATGGTGAAGAGTAGTTCTTCGCTTCTGAAGTTGCCCGGGGAACCGAATGTTACCTCCATTATGATGGAGCCCCTGTTGTGGGCTTCAACGCCTGGTATCACCCCTTCAAAGGTGGTGTTGCTTTGGCTGATTCTGGATGGGTCTATCCCCATCCTACGGACAGTGTCCTGGTATATTAGGTTAAGACTACTTCCGCCGTCCATGAGGACGTGAGTAAGATGGTATCCGTCGATTATTGGGTCGAGCACCAAGGCATCTGATCCTCCGCGCCGAATACTAGTCAGGCAGTCTGTGTAATAGAAAGTGATCGGACAAGCCGACCAGTGGTTAAGTTTGGGTACGACGGGCTCTATAGCGTATGCGTCTCTGAGCGCGCATTCGTGCCTTCTCGTGGATGTGTGAGTCGCGTGGATAATGTTTACTGTTTTTACCTCTGGGGGGAATTTTTTCTGTCCCCTGGTGTTCGGCTAGCGAGGCTCATCCTCGTCTTCGCTTGGTGTTTCCCTTCCTTTGTGTTCGGCATTTAATTTGTCGGCCTGCTTGAAGACCTAACACTCTCTGTGAGTGTGGTTCGCAGGTTTGTCGGGGGTTCCATGAATTTGGCATAGTCTGTCCAGGACTTTGTTCGGGCCAGACGGTCCCTCTTTGCTGCCTTTAAATGGCTTCTTTTGTTGACCGGGTCGAGAGCCCCTGAATCTGGCGTTGACCGTTGTGTTGTTCGGGCTCTCTTCCTTGTTTTGAAATTTGTTTTTATTGCGCTGTGGCTTCTCGTTGCCATCCCTTATTTCGGATGTACTTGGGTCGCTGGTGCCTTTACGGGCCAACCAGCTATCTTCACCCGCGCAAAAGCGGGTCGTAAGGCTTGTTAAGGCTGCCATTGTCCTTGGCTCTTCTTGGCCGAGGTGTCTGGTGAGCCACTCATCTTGGATGCTGTGTTTGAGGGCTGCTAAGGCTTAGGCATCCGGACAATCAACAATTTGATTCTTCTTAGTGAGGAATCTGTTCCAAAGCTTGCGGGCGGACTCTTCGGGCTATTGGATTATGTGACTTAAATCGTCCGCATCCGGAGGCCGGTCATAAGTCCCTTGAAAATTGGCCTTGAAAGCGTCCTCGAGTTCCTCCCAACTTCCAATTGAAGTTTCCGGGAGGCTTTTCAACCAGTGTCGAGCTAGCCCCTTCAAGTTGAGGGGAAGGTATTTGATGGCGTGGAGGTCATCCCCATGAGCCATGTGTATATGCAAGATATAATCCTCGATCCAGACCCCTGGGTCTGTCGTTCCGTCGTATGCCTCTATGTTCACAGGTTTAAAACCCTGTGGAAATTCATGGTCCAGTACTTCTTCGGTGAAGCACAGGGGGTGAGCAGCCCCTCTGTATATGGACGTGCTATGGCATGCCGTCGGCTGTTGTTGTGTCCGGTGCTGATTCCGACCTGGTATCCGATCGGTATGATCATTTTGGTGACCATAGTCCTGCGCCGGGGTGTGTCCTTTAGATCTATAGATGGACCTAGCTGCGTTGTCTTTCTTATTCAGGAGCTCGCGTAAATCGTGTGCGGCGTCGGTAGCTGCTTTGTTGCGGTTATGAAGTGGTTTGTCCGGCCTCCTGGCCGTGTTGTTCTTTGGTGGAACGGCCTCGTCGTCGAATACTTGTAGCAGCTTGCGTTTTGGATAGCTCTTTGTATGGCGATCATCGTCGTACTTTTCTTCAGTGTCTCGCACTTTATTCCATCTGCGATTGAGCATTTCCTGTGCAGCCTTTAGCCGTTGCTTCTGCTTCTTTAGACTTCTCGTAGTGGCCATAAGCCTTTTGTGGAGATTATCTCATTCCAACCATGTTTCCGGGATGATGAATGCATCGTCATCCGGACTATGTTCTTGTACCGGGGCGGTTTGATGTATTCGTCCCTCGGGATCATTGTGATCGGGCGTCTGCTCTGAGCTGTGTTCGGCGTAACCTGGCTCATCCTCCTCCATTGCTGGGTCCATATGGTCGTTGTTGCCTTCGGATTTGACTGGGGTGTCGATCTTTATGGTGCTTTTATCGCTATTTTTACTGTTGCTGGACTTGGAGCGGCGCCTGTGCCGACGTTTTGGCTTTTGCCCGGGGGTTTTATCTTTTGGATTGTCGTCCTCCTCCTCCTTAGGCGTATCCACCATGTATATATCGTATGAGGAGGTGGCAGTCCAGCGCCCCGTTGATTCTGAATCGTCTCCTGCACTGACGTCCATACCGTCGGTATCATCCGGGTCGAAGTCAAGCATGTGTGATACATCGTCAATAGTGGCTATGAAGTGGGTGGTGGGTGGGCAACGAATTCCTTCGTCACCTGCTTCCCACTCGAGCCGGACATGTTCGGCCAAGAGTCTCCTGACAAAGAGAGAGACTTTAACGAGTTCAGCACGTCGCCAAAGGGCGAGTGTTGGAAGATATCCATTGCGGTGAACTCCATTACCGGAGCCCAACCAGGTTCGGCAGGCTCGGGAGCGCGCGGACTAGAATCTACCGCCGGATACGAGTCCGGGGGTCCGGTATCACAGGCTTCTTTGGGGTGAGGCCTGTGTTCGGCTCTACCGCCTATGGGTGTGCGGCCTGCGGGGCGGGGTCCATCCACCCATCCTCGGGCAATGCAATCTGCTCTGGATTTAGGTCCGGGGCTCCTGCAGGGCGATATCCCGAGCATTGTCCGATAGCAGGTCTAAGCCGTGCTCATCGTGATTGTCCGGCGCTCCTGGCACAGGCCCGAACCCATCGAAGATCAAGTCTCCGCGGACATTGGCCGTGTAGTCCAGGTTTCCAAACCTGACCTGGTGGCCAGGGGCATAGCTGTCAATCTGCTCCAGATGGCCAAGCGAATCGGCCCGTAGTGCGAAGCCGTCGAACATGAAGATCTGTCCGGGAAGAAAAGTCTCACCCTGGACCATGTTGTTGTTGATGATTAGAGGATCCATCAAACCTTGCAGCGACGACATAGAGGAACTCTCAATGAAAGCACCAATGTCGGTGTCAAAACCGGCGGATCTTGGGTAGGGAGTCCCGATTTGTGCGTCTTAGTCTAATGGTAACAGGAGCCAAGGGACACAATGTTTACCCAGGTTCGGGCCCTCTCAATGGAGGTAAAACCCTACTTCCTGCTTGATTGATATTGATGATATGAGTAGTACAAGAGTTGATCTACCACGAGATCGTAGAGGCTAAACCCTAGAAGCTATCCTATGATGATTATGATTGTGATCGTCCCTCTAAGGACTAAACCCTCTGGTTTATATAGACACCGGAGGGGGCTAGGGTTTACACGGAGTCGGTTACAAAGAAGGAAATATAATATCCGAATCGCCAAGCTTGTCTTCCATGCAAAGGAGAGTCCTATCCGGACACGGGACGAAGTCTTGAGTCTTGTATCTTCACGGTCCTACAGTCCGGACAAAGTATATAGTACGGCTATCTGGATACCCCCTAATCCAGGACTCCCTCACTCACCACGCGGCTATTCCTGTCGAACGCCCCATTAACCGTAAGATATGCATACAACGGTGCGAGTTATTGCACGTACACATCAGTACTCCCTCCTTTCCGGTTTATAGGGCTTAACTCAAAAATCTCACCAACCAAGATGGTGAGTGGTGGAATATTTTTTGTAGTTTGCAAAAGCACCTAATTAATGCTCTTATTTTTCTCAAAAAATTATGTTTATCAATGCATTAATTGCAATGCATGCATGCATAAAGTACATGCATTGGTCAATTTTCTCTTAATGCTTGCATGCAATGATTTAATGCACCTTGGAATCTGAACATGTGTTGGGGAACAACCAAATTGAGCCTTATAAAATGAAAAAACTAAAATTTTGAGATAAACCCTATAAAACCGGAAAGGAGGGAGTAGAAAAAGAAGTACTCCATCCGGGAATAGTGCCGCACTTCGAAACTAGAACCGTCAATAAATTTTGAGCTTGTGTCTCGTCACATTGCAAGTTACTCCATGCTATATTGAATTGCAAACCTGTTCATACCAATCACAACCTAAATGGTTTCCCACTTAGGAGCGTATTAGTACCACGCTATATTGAATTGCAGACCTGTTCACACCGATCACAACCTAAACGGTTTCCCACTTAGGAGCGTATTAGTACTCGGTTATAAATACTAGTATGCCAAGATGACTGCACATTCCTCCTCAACTCCTCATCCACAAAAACAAACAAGTCATTCAGCATCCTTCCCTTGCGTCTGCCATGGCCAACGTGAGTTCTGGGTCGAGAGATTGCCACCAGGGAGAGGCGAGCATGGAAGCGGAAGCACGAGAGATGTCCCGCCTCGCTGCGAGAGCAGCCGACATGTCCCGCCGTGCGGAAGTAGCAGCACAGAGGTCCCGCCGCGCCGCTGAAGCAGCACGGAGGTCCCGCCGCGCTGTTGATGCAGCAGACTGGTCCGGCCGTGCTGCGGATTCAGCAGAGATGTCCCGCCGCACCACGAATGCAGCAGAGATGCCCCGCCGCGCCACGGCGGCCTGGGAAAATTTCTCGCGGGCAGGCGACGACTGTTACAGGAGCATGCATGTGATCGTCCATAGCCAGATGGATCAGATCTCCGGCTGGGCGAGGTTGCAGGACGACATGAAAGCCTCGTTTGAACAGGCTACCGGCGTCATCCGACAACTAAGGGAGGGCAATGAGAGGCTCCGGGCCGAGCGCGACCTGCTGAGGGAGAAGATCGTCCGAAGTGCAGACCAGTAGGAGGAGACCAGTGCCTTGTTGAAGAGGAACGGCGTCATCGTGAAGAAACTTATGGACGAGAATGACATGCTCCGCAACGAGCGCCAAAGGCAGGTGGAGGAATCCATGGATGTTCTCAAGCAGCGTCTTGAGGACACGAAAGAGCTCATCGCCGCTCGCCGCGGAGACTAGTTCCCGCGGCCTATAGCAACGCACCAAGAAAGTAGAGATCAGCGAGCCAGATCCTTGTCTTCCTTCTTCTTTTGCCCTTGTGTATTTCGGGCATAGCCGCATGTGGCTTTTTTAATTATCTTTCTAATTATATAAGACAATTAATAGTCCTTATCTTTCTGTGGAAGATCAATGTTGCGAGACTGGAATGAAGAAAAATCTTGCTCTGGTGACCCTGGCGTTGCTGTTCTTCTAGTTGCTGCTGGGCTTCCTTCAGTTTCCCAGTTTCTTTTGATGTAATAATCGGTTTAGGATGTGGATTGTGTCGTCGGTTGTGAAATGTTGGGTTCTAGCGCGGATGATTGGCCTTTGTTGGCCTCTTGGGATGTTGCGATTTCAATCTGGTAGCTTTTAGTCCTTCGTGTTAGGCTAGAGTTGTGCTGAACTTCTTGTGAATTGTGGTGGTTTTCAGTAATGAAAATCGGAATGGGCAAGCCCTTCTTTGATCAAAAAAAATATTAATCGTCCTTATATATTCATCAGTCTTGCTATAAGTCACAGTAGATGCTATATAGGTCCGTCGGATCTTACATCAAGATCCATGCTTTCAAATTTTCTTTTTTCTCTCTTAAATCTCAGTCGAGTGAGACATAGCCATGCCATTAAACAGAGGCTCGGGTGCCATTAATGGAGACCTTGGGAGAGAGGTGGACGGCAGATGGAGGTCAAAGGGCTCTCCTCACGATCAGCATGCGCAGGGGTCTGATCGCACGCCTCTCGTACTCAAATAGCTACCCTGCACGACGCCTCCTAGCTAATAAAAAATGGGGACGCGTGGCGGCACGTAAATGGTACTAGTAAGTAGAACGCCCATGGTTTCAATAATACTTGTGTTTCCAATTGTAACGTGACAGCACTTGTTCCAAAATGACTTTGTTGATTGTTAATGTGTGCGCCTTCGCAAATCGGACTGCAAATTTACCACAACATGTTGATGCCATGTCATGGCACCAAGCCAAGTTTCATTATTTTCATGCGTATTTTGGATTTACAGGAATTAAAAAACTAAGTTTCTCAATGTTTCCAACCCAGCCACGATGCCCAGAATTTTGAATTTCATTCCCATTTCTTGCATGGAACCTAGAAATTTACCCGAGGACACACATGTGATTTTCAACCAACTTTGGTGCACTGGAACATGTGCTTGTATTTCAAATTTGAATTATGCACACAAAGGTGACATGTTCCCTCCCAGAACCACGATCCTTCTTGAGAGAAGTTCCGATTTGCAAATAGCTTATACAAAAATTTGTTCCTATTCGGCCAATTTTTTTTACCACGGCATGGTACTACCATGACATGACACCATGACAAGTCTCATGATTTTAAAACCAAATTTCTCAATGTTCTCGACCAAGCCACGATGCCCAGATGTTTGAATTTTATTCTCATTTTTTGCATGGGACCTACTCCCTCCTTCCATCTATATAGGGCCTAATGTGTTTTTCAAGACAGCCTTTGACTATTGACAAGATTAATAGCACATGAGATGTATACTATGAAAATTATATTATTGGAAGCTTCTTTGACATACAAATTTGAAGGTATGCTTTCTGTAAGTTGCATGTCATATATTATTGCTCTAACGTTTGGTCAAAGTTAGCCTCAAAAAACGCATTAGGACCTATATAGATGGAAGGAGGGAGTAGAAATTCACCCGAGGACACAAATGTGATTTTTCAACCAACTTTGGTGCACGGGAACATGTTCTTGTAGTTCAAATTTGAATTATGCACATTAGATGACCAAAAACTCAATTAATGTGTAAATAAGGCCAAACGAAGCCGGAATAATTCCAAAATTTAACAGGGCACTCATGTAGTTCTATGTTGCCTTTGTAAATAAACTCAAGGGGGACAACGTATATCGTTTCGCACTCAAAGGTGGCACGTTCCCTCTCAGAACCACGAGCCTTCTCGAGAGAAGCTTCGGTTTGCAAGAAGCTTATACCAAAATTTGTTCCTATTCGGCCAATTTTTTTACCACAACATGGTAGTACCATGACATGACATCCATGCCAAGTTTCATGATTTTTAGACGTGTTTTGGATTTACAAGAATTTTAAAACAATGTTTCTCAATGTTCTCAGCCGAGCCACGATGCCTAGATGTTTTAATTTTATTCTCATTTCTTGCATGGGACGTAGAAATTCACCCGAGGACACAAATGTGATTTTTCAACCAACTTTGGTGCACGAGAGCATGTGCTTGTAGTTCAAATTTGACTTATGCACATTAAATGACCAGAAACTCAATTAATGTATAAAAACGACAAACGAACCCGGAATAATTCCAAAAATTAACAGGGCACTAATGTAGTTCTATGTTGCCTTTGTTAAGAAACTCAAGGGGGGGCAGCGTATATCGTTTCACACTCAAAGGTGGCATGTTCCCTCTTATAACCACGAGCTTCCAAATCGGCCCAATTTTTTACCACAACATGTTAGTGCCATGACATGGCACCATGCCAAGTTTCATGATTTCCAGGCGAGTTTTGGATTTACATGAATTTAAAATCTAAGTTTTTCAATGTTCTCGGCCGAGTCATGACGCCCAGATGTTTGAATTTCATTCTCATTTCTTCCATGGGACCTAGAAATTCAACCAAGGACACACATGTGATTTTTCAACCCACTTTGGTGCACCGGAGCATGTGCATGCAATTCATATTTGGATTATGCACATTAAAAGTCTAGAAACTTAATTAATGTATAAAAAGGCCAAATGAACCCGAAATAATTCCAAAATTTAACAGGGCACTCATATAGTTCTATGTTGCCTCTGTAAATAAAATCAGGGGGGAGGTAGCGTATATCGTTTCGCACACAAAGGTGACACGTTCCCTCTTGGAACCACGAGGCTTGTTGAGAGAATCTCCGGTTTTGCAAGAGGCTTATACCAAAACTTGTCCCAATTCATCCAAAAATTATATGTATGAAAACAGGATTTAGATTATCCCGAACATCTCGCTACCTAGACCAATAATGTACTATGATTTGAATTCAACATAAACTGGATACAAATATTTGAATTGGAGAGCGTATGGTACATGTAGTTCATAGTGAAATATGATTACTGCTATATGCATGTTTTTGTTAGCAAGAGAATATTTAAATTATTGTATAACTTGACAACAATCGTATTCAAATAAGGAAAATTGATTCAAATTTAGTCCATATGGTAGACGACAATATATATGTTCACATGGTGGAGTAAACTGTTTATATATGATGGAAGATCAAAATGTACGACTACATCAATTATAAACCGCAAGGTCACCTAACGATATATTCGAATTCAACATAAAGTGGATTGAAAAATTGAAATTCGAGATCATGGCATCTGTAATCATATAAAAAGGGACATTACTCTTTCTTTGGTGGGAATTGATTTGTTTTTTAGTGTTATTGAGGGAAGTGCAAATCGATTTGGTACTGTGCAGGGTAATCTTGTTCTCCCTATTTTTTTTACATTTTTCTTGTAGTTTTTTCAATGGCATCTATAGCAATATAGTAAAAGGGGACATGACTCTCTTGTGTCTTGTATGAATTGTTTTTTTACATGTTAAGTTTGTTCTGCCGAACAAGGAATCCGCACCTTGTTATCCCAAAATTTTCAAGCTCGAGTATCTTTTGTCTCACCTGCTTTGAAACTCCTGCTTCTTCAACCCGCGTCGCGCCTTGTTATCCTGAAATTTGGACGCGCGCGAGAACTCCCTCCTCATCTGAAATCGCTCCCGCTGCCTAGACACGCGAAATCCCCCTTCTACCCCTCAGCCAGAAATGAAGCTCCACGTCGCGGTGTCAAAACCGGTGGGGGTATGCTGGTAACTTACCCTACATTTCGGACAAGCGCGTCCCTAAGCTTGGCTCCCCCTCCCCCTTCGCCCCCCCATTCGTACATCGAGGCCACCAAAACCCGTGAAACCCCACGCTCCTCCGTTGGCCTCCTGACCGCCACCCAACCGGAGACTCTTCCCCGACTACGTCATCCACCGCAACAGCTCGCCGTCCCTCATCCACCGCACCGGATGAGGATCCGTTGTCGATCTCGTTGTCCCGTCCGATCAGTCGCCCCGTCCTCCACCTCAAAGGAGCTGCCCTGATGTTCGCCTCGTCTATCGCGCCACCTCAATCCCCACAGCGCCGTCTTGACCTGCCCCACCGGAACCGCAACACCCTCACCAATTCCTCTGATGAAGCCGAGGCCAACTCGGCGCCACCAAGGAGGTTCTGCACTCACCGCTGCACTTTATCTTTTAGTCGATCTCACGGGGCTGCCAGTGCTCGATACCGAGTAGACATGGCGTGTCTCCATCGACGGCGCCGTCGCCGGCCACATCATCCATGGTGTCTCTCCCCCATGTCATTGCTTCCTCGGCGGCGACTTCCACAACGGCACTAGCTGCAGCTGCTCTGGCTCTCGCTCGCGCTGCGGCTCCGGTCTTGCTGTTGGTCGTGCTGCTGCACTGCTCGTGCTTTTGTTCGTGCTGTTGCTCTGCTCTTGCTCTCGCTTGCGCTGCTGCTGCTGCTGCTGCACGACCTCCAGCAGCTACAGGAGTTACTGCTTTAGCACTCGCTCGCGGTGCTACTGCACGACTTGCTGTCTACTAGCGTGTTCCCTGCTCGAGCGTCTGCTGATTTAGATCACTGATTCTCTGCTACTAGTGCTCGAACGCCCTAAACATCTATTGCAATGCTTTGTTACTAGTTCAATCAGTTTCGACAACAAAATTTAGTTTCGACTGTGAAGTTCATTTTCTTCAGTTAAGTTCAGAGTGAACAGTACTTATAGCATCTGTTGGAGCGGCCATGGCGCGGCTGATGCGTTTTACATCTAACACTTTTTGGTGATGTATTTTGCATCATCTATTGTAGATGATATTAGGGTCCCACTTCAGATTAACGTTGTCTGTCTTGTCATGCTTCAGCCTCGTCGCCGTACACCTTAGCGCAGCTGCTCCAACAACGGAACCGTCCATCACAGCGGAGCAGTACCCTCAGCGCTGTTTCCAGAGGCCTTCGATCTTCTTCCCCGCCTCCGACAGTCACACCAGCATCATCACCATCCTCCATGTCCAACCCAATGATGCTGAGGTCCACAAGGCTATGCCAAAGAGGTTGTACACTCGTCGCATCACTTTGTTTCTCCATTCCTCTATTCTTCCAATTCATGTGAGCCAAACACCCAGGTTGACTGAAATCCTATGTTTCCAAATGCTCTATTTTGCACGTGCATTCCTATCCTATTCATGTGTTTTTCATGTCCCTGCATTTATAGAATCCTCCAATTCTAAGGAGCCCTTACAGACTTACTTCATTTTCAGATAGGCGTCAAAGAAAAGTCTGTGTGTTATGTCTTGCTCCTGCCGTGTCGTCATCCACCCCACCTGAGGTGCACCATCGACAAAAGTGTTCACTGCAGCAGAGATCCCCCTGCAGACTTTCTTTCGCCACCTCAGATCATCTTCCCCGTTGCCGGCAGCCACACCAACTGGATTACCATCATCGACTGAGCAGATGAACCTGAGGACTACACAGTTCTGGAAGAGAGGTCGCGGTTTTTCGTGTTTGCTTCTGTTATACATCGGTTATTATTACCTGGTACTTTATCATTCAATCTTGAGTTTTGAATTGCCCATGGGTCTCATATTGAGCCGGCAACAAATAGTATCTGTCTACTATCTGGTTCATCTGGGGTCTTCTATGTGGTTCATGTTGGGTGGGCAACAGACAATAGATGATCCATTGTCTATCTTTTTAAACTAAAGATATAATCTACCTGCTATCATTAGTTTTGGATCCATCCACTCGTTTGCTACCATCAGTCTTGATTTTTGCATGCACCACTTAGGCCTTTGAAAGCACAAGTGCTCCCTGGGTGATTTTGGTAATTAATGTCAACATATCTCTTGTTGGACTAACATTTTTACCTAGTATGTTTCACACAAGTTCAACAATGGAGTGGCATGGACTAAAGGATGTGAAATCCCTTCAAGATGCTAAGGACAAAGGATTGGCTCAAGCTCCAAGATCAAGACTCTACATTTTCTATTTTAGTGATCCAAGATCACATTGAGTCTATAGGAAAAGCCAATACTATCAAGAGGGGATGAGGTGTTGCTTAATGGCTTACTTGCTCAAAGTGCTTAGTGATATGCTCCAAAGCCCTCAACTACTTTCTCACATCCACATATGTCCTAAACCAAAAGTATAACTCGGCCCTACCGATTCTTTCTATCCGGCGCCACCGAGTTCAGATGTCATAGCCACTACCACAAACTCTAGGCAAATCGGTCTCACCGATAGGGATCTCGGTCTCATCGAGATGGGATTGTAATCTCTCTATGTGTGTCCATTACCAAAATCGGTTCCACCGAGTTTGAGTAATCGGTACTACCGAGATTACAATGCAAACTCTCTGGTTAACTCATTACCAAAATCGGTCCTACCGAGTTTGTGTAATCAGTCTCACCGAGTATGCCTGACCAACTCTCTGGTTAGCTTATTACCAAAATCGGTCCCACCAAGTTTGTGTAATCGGTCTCACCGAGATTACGTTAAGCCCTAACCCTAACCATATCGGTCCTACCGAGTTGCATGTCGGTCCCACCGAAAATCCTAACGGTCACTAAATTTGATGAATCGGTCTGACCGAGTTTACCAATTCGGTCCCACCGAGTTTGGCAAGTTGTGTGTAACGGTTAGATTTTGTGTGGAGGCTATATATACCCCTCCACCTCTTCTTCATTGGTGGAGAGAGCAAACAGAACGAACCTACACTTCCAGCATACATTTTCTGAGAGAGAACCACCTACTCATGTGTTGAGGCCAAGATATTCCATTCCTACCATATGAATCTTGATCTCTAGCCTTCCCCAAGTTGCTTTCCACTCAAATCTTCTTTCCACCCAATCCAAATCCTATGAGAGAGAGTTGAGTGTTGGGGAGACTATCATTTGAAGCACAAGAGCAAGGAGTTCATCATCAACACACCATTTGTTACTTCTTGGAGAGTGGTGTCTCCTAGATTGGCTAGGTGTCACTTGGGAGCCTCCAACAAGATTGTGGAGTTGAACCAAGGAGTTTGTAAGCGAAAGGAGATTGCCTACTTCGTGAAGATCTACCGCTAGTGAGGCAAGTCCTTCGTGGGCGACGGCCATGGTGGGATAGACAAGGTTGCTTCTTCGTGGACCCTTCATGGGTGGAGCCCTCCGTGGACTCGCGCAACCGTTACCCTTCGTGGGTTGAAGTCTCCATCAACATGTATGTACGATAGCACCACCTATCGAAACCACGACAAAAACATCCATGTCTCCAATTGCATTCGAATCCTCCAATCCCTTCCCTTTACATTCTTGCAAGTTGCATGCTTTACTTTCCGCTGCTCATATACTCTTTGCATGCTTGCTTGATATGTATTGTGAGTGTTAAACTTGTGCCTAGACTCCACTCCAACTTAAAGAAGTTAAAAACTGCAACTTTTGGTACTTAGTGTCTAATCACCCCCCCCCCTCTAGACACCTCTTCTCGATCCTTTCAATTGGTACAGAGCTTTGGTCTCCATTGCTTTGGTTTAAACACCATTGGAGGAAGATGGATGAGTCTACTATTGGGAGTCTTAGACATAGAGTGCCTATACTTGATGGAGAGTACTTTCATGAGTCGAAAAATGAGATGCTTGTGATTTTCAATCAATATCATTTGAACAAGTACATTGCTAGCCCTTGTGCACCTCATGTTGATCCTATGCATCCTACTCTTGATGAGTCAATTGACATGATTCGCAATCTTAGAACTGTTGAACTTATCACTAGAGGCTTGCCTAGAAACTTGATTGGATGTTTGCCTACTCTTAAGTGTGCCTACGCTATATGGAAATTTCTTAAGGAACGTTTTCCAAATTATTCCTTCAAAAATCTAGACGAAATTCTCCATAAGTCTATTGCCTTGAGTAAGATGAATTCCAGTGATCCTATGTTTCGTGATCGTCTATTTGAGCTTACAAACCTTACGCGTGCCAAAGGAGATGTTGGAATTATTAGTGATATTATTTCCGAAGCTATAAAAATTCATAAACAAGATCATTGTCAAACTCACTCTAATGAATCACCCTCTCTAGGATTTGAGCCACCACTTGACGATGTTGAACATGGATACTATGATGAGGATGATGATAGTGACCTTGATCTTGATGATGCAATGAGACACTTTGGTCTTATGGCAAATATTCGGGGATATATGGCAGGAGGAAAGGAATGGGTCCTTGATAGTGGATGTACTGATCACATGACCGTAGATAAAGACATGTTTCGTGAGCTTGCTGAAAATGATGGTCCTCGAAAGTATGTCACTTTCGGTGACAACTCAAAGGGTAAGGCGGTTGGCCTCGGTAAGGTGGCCATATCACATGATAGCTCCATACAAAATGTCATGCTCGTTGAATCTCTTGGCTACAACTTACTTTCAGTATCTAGACTTGCTAATTTCGGTTTCAATGTCCTATTTACTGAAGTAGATTGCCAAGTGTTTCGTAGAGATAATCATAAAATGGTCTTTACCGGTGTACGTAGAGGTGATCTATACATTGTTGATTTCACTAAAAAGGCCCAACCTAGAACTTGCTTTATTGCTAAATCCTCTAAAGGTTGGTTATGGCATAGACGATTAGGTCATGCTGGTATGCGAAACCTTGACAAACTTATTAAAGGAAATCATATCCTTGGCGTTAATGATGTCATATTTGATAAGGATAGACTTTCAGCACTTGTCAAGCAGGTAAACAGGTTGGAGGAAGGCATCCCGTGAAGAACATCATGACCACAAGGAGGCAACTCGAGCTACTTCACATGGATCTTTTTGGTCCCAACGCTTGCAAAAGTCTCGGTGGAAATTCTTTTGGTCTAGTTATAGTTAATGATTTTTCAGGATTTACGTGGGTGTTCTTTCTCGATGATAAATTGCAGGTCCAAAAGATCTTCAAAAACTTCGCTAAGAAGGCCCAAAATCAATTTGAAGTGAAGATCAATAAGGTTCGCAGTGACAATGGAACGGAGTTCAAGAACGCAAATGTGGACACCTTTCTTAACGAAGAAGGGATTTCACACGAGTTCTCGGCTACGTACACACCTCAACAAAATGGAGTTGTTGAGAGGAAGAACCAGACGCTCATCGAAATGGCAAGAACAACGCTTGATGAGTAAAAGACGCCAAAGCACTTTTGGGCGGAAGCGGTTGAGACAGCTGGTCATGCAACAAATCACTTGTATCTTCACAAGCTACTCGGCAAGATGGCATACGAGCTTCTCACCGGTAACAAACACCAAGTTGGATACTTTTGAGTATTCGGCTCAAATTGCTACATTCTTGATAAGCATCGTCGTTTTAAATTTGCTCCTAAGTCTCATGAAGGTTTCCTACTTGGTTATGGCTCAAACTCTCACACATACCGTGTCTACAACAATTTCAGCCAAAAGGTTGAAGAAACGGTAGATGTGAAGTTTGATGAATCTAACAGCTCGCAAGTAGAGCAATTGTCAATTGATGTAGGAGACAAATACCCCTCGGAAGCAATCCAAGACTTGTCTATTGGCAAGATTTGTCCAACGGAGGTGAAGGAGAGTACATCGTCCGTCTAAGTGGAAGCTTCTACCTCACGGCAAGGTGAACCAAGAGTTGATACGGAAGCATCCACTAGTGGGACACACCAAGATGATGAAAATGAGGAAGTGCACCAAGAACGTCAACAACCTCCTTCTCCACCACGACAAGAGAATGACAACGTCAACAATGAAGAAGGCCAAGAAGAAGAACAAGATGAAGAAGATCTTCAGCCAAGACCCAAGCAAAAGCTGACACGAGTTCGAGCAAGAATTGCTAAAGATCATCCTGTTGAGCAAATCTACAATGATATCCAAACCGGGAGAATCACTCGCCCTAAAACTCGTTTAGCTAAATTTTGTGAACACTATTCATTCATCTCTAGCCTTAAATTTATGAAGGTTGAAGAAGCATTGGAAGATTCGGATTGGATAAACGCCATGCACGAAGAGCTACACAACTTTGAGAGAAATCAAGTTTGGACATTGGTTGAGAAGCCCGACAATAACCACAACATCATCGGTACCAAATGGGTGTTTCGCAACAAGCAAGATGAAGATGGACAAGTAGTTCGCAACAAAGCACGTCTTGTCGCCCAAGTCTACACACAAGTCGAAGGTAGGACTATGGTGAGACTTATGCTCCCGTTGCTAGACTTGAGACCATTCGCATCTTACTTGCCTATGCTAATCACCATGATATCACCTTGTACCAAATGGACATTAAAGTTGCTTTTCTAAATGGTGAAATAGAGGAGGAAGTTTATGTTAAAAAACCTCCCGGCTTTATTAATCCTAAGAAAACTGATCATGTCTACAAACTCCACAAAGCTCTTTATGGTCTTAAACAAGCTCCTAGACCTTGGTACAAATGCTTAACCAAGTTCCTTATGGAAAAAGGCTTTGAAATTGGAAAAATTGATTCTACACTTTTTACTAAGAGGGTCAATGGAGAACTATTTGTATGCCAAATTTGTGTCGATGATACTATATTTGGATCAACTAACCCTCATTTTAGTGAAAAGTTTGGGAAGCTAATGTCGGAGAAGTTTGAGATGTCTATGATGAGTGAACTCAAATTCTTTCTCGGTTTGCAAATCAAGCAAACTAAGGAAGGTACCTTTGTCTCTCAAACAAAGTGCACCAAGGACTTGTTTAATAAGTTCAATATGCAAGAATGCAAAGGTATGACTACACCCATGTCTACTAGTGGACATCTCGATTTGACCAAAGATGGTGAACCTGTTGATCAAAAGTTTTATCGCTCTATGATTGGTTCATTGTTATATCTATGTGCTTCACGTCCCGATATCATGCTAAGTGTGTGCATGTGTGCACGATATCAAGCTGCTCCTAAAGAATGTCATCTTAAGGCCGTGAAAAGGATAGTGGGATACTTAATCAATACACCAAATTTTGGCATTTGGTATCCTAAGAGGGCCTCTTTCGATCTTGTTGGATACTCCGACTCGGACTATGCCAGTGGCAAGGTTGATAGAAAGTCCACTTCGGGTACTTGTCAATTTCTTGGTAGATCTCTTGTGTCTTGGTCTTCCAAGAAACAAAACTTGGTATCCTTATCCATCGCTGAAGCGGAATACATTGCCATTGGTTCATGTTGTGGTACTTTTAAAGATTATGGTATATATGTGAAACATGTTCCATTACTTTGTGACAATGAAAGTGCTATCAAGATTGCTCACAATCCCGTGCAACACTCTCAAACTAAGCATATTGAAGTTTGTCATCATTTCATTCGAGATCATGTTGCTAAGGATGACATTAATCTTAAGCATGTTCGCACCGAAAAGCAATTAGCGGATATTCACTAAACCACTTGATGAGAAAGTGTTTTGCAGGTTAAGAGGTGAATTAAACATCATTGATGCTTCAAACTTGGAGTAGGAACTCCATTGGATACATGCAAGACATGAGCTTATGACTAATCCTTGATATTTCTCTTATGTTGATAATCTTATGTCTTGGATATATTTGCACCTTGCATGTTATCTAACCCATGTAGGTACTTGGATGAATCGAATTCCATGAGATTTTAACCTACTCATATCTTGAGCAATCTCTACATCACCAAGTCTCTACACAATGGTGGTTGAAGACAAGGAAGCACGAAACCATTCAAACATATCCTTTGACAAATGTCATTTTGGATACACAAGTGCTCTTCCTTGCAAAAACTAACCCATGTAGGTAGATGAACTCAAATTCCAAGTGGTGCTCCAAACTCTTGATGAACTACATCAACCTTGAGCAACCCACACAAGTTCAACTACATGATCAACACCACCACCCAAGGTATGTTATTCCATCTTAGAGAAGCTTTACTCCAAGTCATGAGTCAAAGCAACTCGACAAGATGTGAATACATCAAGATGCTTAAACAAAAAATGGTAACCCCATTTTGAGCTTAAACGATGAGTATGACCTATGATCAAGTGATCTCACTTGACTCCTAAGTCAATATACTCTAACATAGGTGACTTTGTTGCCGACCGTCTCTAGATGAAGTTTACTTGTGTTCTTTTCTGTGATCTTGCATTTGTCTCATGCATGTTTGTTTCCCCTTTCAAAAAAAACTCCATCTAGATTTCTTTCTTTTCTATTTGTTCTGCATTCCCTGCATCCAATTCATTGCAAATCTTTCTGCTAATTCCTTGCAAATCCTTGTGAGATCTTACGTTTCTAGTGAGCTGAGGTGACAAGTGTTTTCTCTGTGATGAACTCGATCTCACTGGTTTGATGCTTTCAGTTCAACCAAATCCTTTTGGTGCAACCGAAGCATATCACTCGGTGCCACCGATTTCACTACAGGAAAAACATTTTGCCATTTATTCCTGCATTCTTTTGATCCAGCTCCACTAAATGAATCTTGTCCTCTACAAGCATCCCATTTTTATCAGTGCTTTGTGTTGTGACTCAAGGACCAAACCCATTCACGACAAATTCCAGAAGGCCCTTCTTGGAAATTGATGTCAAAGGGGGAGAGAGAGATCACATCAAAGATTATCACTTCAACAGGGGGTCAGAGATATCTCTAGGGGGAGAGAATACTCAAGGAGAGAGTAATCTTCAAGGATCCCAGATGCTTGGTGTTCAAGAGGAGAGATGCCACATGTCTTCTTGAGGGGAAAGACATGTTCATATGTTCCTATTTGCATTATCTCTGATTTTGCATTTTGCTCTGATTTTCTATTCCCTATATTCTCCCAGTATCCCATGCTAGATTCAGGGGGAGCAAGCCATCTAAGGGAAAGAAATTCTTCAAATTCATTGCACATCTTTACCTTTGGGGACATGTCTATATTCAATGTGGTACTTAGTACTCACTCTCAACATGTCATCCCATTCTTGGTACTCTTGTGGTTTTTTTCGTTTGCCCTAGCTAGTAGGTGTATCTGTGTTATCTAACCTTATTCTCACAGGTTCATTCCATCCTAAGCCAACTCAAGACCACAAGGTAAGTATATGCATCACAATCATGTGTATGAGGAATTCTTGCTGATGTACATACTGTTTGCAAGAAGGACTCATGAGCATGAAGGTACATTTCCCATATTCACATAATTTGTTCTAATGCATATAGCCAAGATACATGTAACACATTGCCTACTCTGTCATGTTTATGCATTCACATGCTTCTATATTCCATATTCACATGACTGCGTACATGTAGGGGGAGCCTATGCTTGTTACATGTCTTTCCAAAGCTTTACTTGTTATTCTCTATATCTTTATCTAAAGCTTTCATGTATGTTGTCATCAATTACCAAAAAGGGGGAGATTGAAAGCACAAGTGCTCCCTGGGTGATTTTGGTAATTAATATCAACATATCTCTTGTTGGACTAACATTTTTACCTAGTATGTTTCAGACAAGTTCAACAATGGAGTGGCATGGACTAAAGGATGTGAAACCCCTTCAAGATGCTAAGGACAAAGGATTGGCTCAAGCTCCAAGATCAAGACTCTACATTTTCTATTTTAGTGATCCAAGATCACATTGAGTCTATAGGAAAAGCCAATACTATCAAGAGGGGATGAGGTGTTGCTTAATGGCTTACTTGCTCAAAGTGCTTAGTGATATGCTCCAAAGCCCTCAACTACTTTCTCACATCCACATATGTCCTAAACCAAAAGTCTAACTCGGCCCTACCGATTCTTTCTATCCGGCGCCACCGAGTTCAGATGTCATAGCCACTGCCACAAACCCTAGGCAAATCGGTCTCACCGATAGGGATCTCGATCTCACCGAGATGGGATTGTAATCTCTCTATGTATGTCCATTACCAAAATCAGTTCCACCGAGTTTGAGTAATCGGTACTACTAAGATTACAATGCAAACTCTCTGGTTAACTCATTACCAAAATCGGTCCTACCGAGTTTGTGTAATCGGTCTCACCGAGTTTGCCTGACCAACTCTCTAGTTAGCTTATTACCAAAATTGGTCCCACCGGGTTTGTGTAATTGGTCTCACCGAGATTACGTTAAGCCCTAACCCTAACCATATCGGTCCTACCGAGTTGCATGTCGGTCCCATCGAAAATCCTAACGGTCACTAAATTTGCTGAATTGGTCTGACCGAGTTTACCAATTCGGTCCCACCGAGTTTGGCAAGTTGTGTGTAATGGTTAGATTTTGTGTGGAGGCTATATATACCCCTCCACCTCTTCTTCATTCATGGAGAGAGCCATCAGAACGAACCTACACTTCCAGCATACATTTTTTGAGAGAGAACCACCTACTCATGTGTTGAGGCCAAGATATTCCATTCCTACCATATGAATCTTGATCTCTAGCCTTCCCCAAGTTGCTTTCGACTCAAATCTTCTTTCCACCAAATCCAAATCCTGTGAGAGAGAGTTGAGTGTTGGGGAGACTATCATTTGAAGCACAAGAGCAAGGAGTTCATCATCAACACACCATTTGTTCCTTCTTGGAGAGTGGTGTCTCCTAGATTGGCTAGGTGTCCCTTGGGAGCCTCCAAAGAGATTGTGGAGTTGAACCAAGGAGTTTGTAAGGGCAAGGAGATCGCCTACTTCATGAAGATCTACCGCTAGTGAGGCAAGTCCTTCATGGGCGATGGCCATGGTGGGATAGACAAGGTTGCTTCTTCGTGGACCCTTCGTGGGTGGAGCCCTCCGTGGACTCGCACAACCATTACCCTTCATGGGTTGAAGTCTCCATCAACGTGGATGTACGATAGCACCACCTATCGGAATCATGACAAAAACATTCGTGTCTCCAATTGCGTTTGAATCCTCCAATCCCTTCCCTTTACATTCTTGCAAGTTGCATGCTTTACTTTCCGCTGCTCATATACTCTTTGCATGCTTGCTTGATATGTATTGTGAGTGTTAAACTTGTGCCTAAACTCCACTCCAACTTAAAGAAGTTAAAAACTGCAACTTTTGGTACTTAGTGTCTAATCACCCCCCCCCCTCTAGACACCTCTTCTCGATCCTTTAAGCATTACAAAATCTAACTATTTTTTATTATGCATGTCAGATATTGTACATAGTCATACTGAACATGTAGAGAAAAAGAGAAGACCGTTGCGTGCGAATATATTGTCATGCAGACGCCACTCCATGGTGGGTGAAGTGCCCCCCCCCTCTCCTGCATTTCCAGATTGTATTCCAGAGGAAGATAACTTTTCAGATAGAGATTAAGAAGGAGCCGACCATGCCTGTTTACCACCTGAGGTGTTTGCTCTAACCTGGCATGCTGATGTTGGTCATATCATGCATATGGCGCCTTGCATTGCTTACATTATACATCTTATATGTCATCAGCTTAGTTTAGATTTGCTTTGTGTGAATGCCACATGTTTGGTTTCTATATCATACTTCCACCATTCCTAAATATTTGTCTTTTTAGAGATTTCAACAAGTGACTACATATGGAACAAAATGAGTGAATCTACACTCTAAAATATGTCTATATACATCTGTATGTGGTAGTCCATTTGAAATATCTAAAAAGACAAATATTTAGGAACGGAGGGAGTATATGGGAATTATGCAATGCCATCTTCTTTAGCCAGGCATCATATACGTGAATCATGCAATGCCATCCTGTTTAGCCAGTCATCGTATATGTGAATTGTATCGTGCCATATTTTTTTCCATAATGTATTCCATTTGTCAACAATGTTTATACATTCATCTACTCTTCATGTGCATCAGCCATTTGAGTCGGTCATGGGAAAATCTGGAGTGAAAACAAGGTCTTCTGAGCAGTCAGTGCTACCTGTTGATGCAGATTTCTTGCTGGTTACAGATAGCTCCTTAGAGGAGGATTTAGAGAGAGATGACCAGTCGTATCCCCCCCCCTGAGGTGCATGCTCTAACTTGGCTGGGTTATATTGCTCATATCATGCATATGGTGTCTTGCATTGCCATGCCATCTGCTTAGATTAGACATGCTTTGTGTGAATGCCTCTTGTTTGCTTTCTATATCAGATATGTGAATTATGCAATGCCATGTTTTTCAACCAGTTATCATATATGTGAATTATGCACCGTTATGGAGACAGGCATCATATATGTGAATTATCTCATGCCATCTTTTTTTTCATTACGTATTCCATTTGTCGACAATCTGTGTATATTGAACTACTCTTCATGTGTATCAACCATTTGAGCCGGTTCTGGAAAAATCTGGAGTGAAAACAAGGTCTTCAGAGCAGGCAATGGTACCTGTTGAAGCATATATCTCGATGGTTACAGGGAGCTCCTCAGAGGAGGATTCAGAGACAGATGACCAGTCCTATATCCCACCTGAGGTGTATGCTCTAAGTTGCAATGTTTATATTTCTCATATGATGCATATGGTGTCTTGCATTGCTTAGTTTAGACATCATATGCACAATATTGAATTCTATCTGCTTAGTTTAGAGATCATACATGCGAGTGCCAGCTGCTTAGTATATGAATCAATTATGTCAATTATATCATGCCATCCTGTATACATAGACAACATGTATGTGAATTATTTCATCCCAACCTATTTTAGGAAGACATCATATAGTTTTGTCATGTCATCCTGTTTAGGTACTCATCATATGTTGAATTATGCCATTATATCCTGTTAAGTTATCCATCATATATCTGAAACTGTGTCATGCTATCCTGTTTAATTAGGCATCATATATGTGAAATTGTGTCATGCTGTCATGTTTGGTTAGACAAAATATATGTGAATTACCACATCTGTCTATCATACAATGTCTGTACATTCAATTTCTTTTCTTGTTTATCAGCCATTTGAATTGGAGGGGGTGATGGAAGTATCTAAGGGAGCAAAAACCCATTCTTCACAAAAGACATTGCTACCCGTCGATGCAGATAGAACCATGGTTGTACTGGCCCACAAACTAGCCCCACCACACATAATCGAGACTCTTCCAGATTGCACACTTACAGCGTTGGGCAGAGAACCAGCTACAACCCATCTAACCACAACCCCAGCGGATAGTAACCCACTTATAGTTGACAAAGCACCATGTCCACCACAGAGTACCCCCACACGAGCAGTTTGTAAAGCTACTGCAGTGCCAAAAGCACGAACACCACCATAGCTAACCCAAACTCCACGTTTAAAGCAGAAGAGCAACTATTCTCAGGTCAGATTCCGTAGCTATGGTCCATACTCCTTTGTTGTTGCATCACTGTATTTACTCATACCAACTACTTTCGAATTTGAAGGATCCAATTGAAACTCCAATGGTGCAACAGGTATGTTTTAAACCTATTTCTTTAACTGGATTGATGTTCTAACTTCTTGCTCTATGTTGATTTTAGTTTAAGTTGTATAAACAGTTATGTTCTCATGTGATGCACATTACAAGTGCTGCCAATGCTGTGTAGTTTCTCACACTTATATTCTATCTATGCTGCTGTGTCTTAAAAATATATGAGTTTAATTGTGTCTCTATCTTGATTAGGGAACATAAACTAGAATGATATGGACAATACAGTGACCATAGTACATAGATATATGTTTGTTTCATGTTGTTATCCTGTCCACCTTACTACTGAACCGGTTTACCAAAATGAGTTTTGTATACTACAAGCTAAACCTGTGATGTGTCTGCTTGTTTCTCTTGTAGTATGCAAACAGAATATTGGAGAAGAGCACCCCACTATGAAATGGTAGAGAAAGTAATGCAGATAAGGTTCAAGATTGTGAGACAACCCTGTTGGTCTCTAAGAAAGGTGATAAAAATGATCCTGTAGACAGTGAGAAAACCCCACAGTCCTGCGTTGATGTAGTGTTCGAGTTACTGGCCAGTACCACTGGCACAAGCTCTTCGAACTCGCTGCCTGAATCACTTCGGCTTCTTCAGTCTCAACTACAAGCTAAAAGGAATCAGTCAGCTGTGCTGCGGCAAGAAGCCGAAGGACTGAGGAAGTCCCTACAAAATTCAGATGCGTACTTTCTTGTGCAACAGCAAGCGCGGGAGGATTTAAGCACCTAACAAGATAAAGTTAATAAGCTTGATAAGCATCTTGCCAGCATTACCCAGGATATTGTTTCTTGAACTCTTCTGAAGTGGTTTCAGTTCTGGACTTGTTTTCTTGCGGCATTTATATGCCGCTTTGTTCCCTATATTTGCACTGGTGGCGAACTTTGATGCTCAGTGGATGTAATATGTGTAATAGCCGTGATAGCCTAGCATAAGTTGCTTGCTTATTTATTTCCTTGTTGTCTTGTTTATTTGTTTGCTTGTAGTCAGTGCAGTTCTTTTTCCACGGTTTGCTAGTGGCTGCAATAACCTATTTTTTAAAACTAGGCCACAATAACCATGGGCTAATATTTACTGTAGTGACACTGGGCCTCCTACGGGCCGTAGATACAGTGAGCCTTCTATTGGCCGTAGAAATAGTAGGCCTTCTATGGGCCGTAGAAATAATGGGCCTTCTACGGGTCGTAGAAACAATGGGCCTTCTACGGGTCGTATCATCAATGGGCCTTATACGGGTCATATGATCGATTGGCCAAACATGGGCCAATAACAGGCCGCATTATGGCCGTAAACGGGCTAGAGTTGGAATCATCCGTTCATGGGCCGACCATAACGGCCATCGTTAATAGGCTGTATTTGATGACGCTATCAAAATGGCCCAACGTATTATCAGACCACAAACGGGCCGACTGTAACCATGGGCTGAATTTGGCCCACAAGTAGAAAATGACAGTAACGGGCTGTAAGTAAACAAATGCTGGAAATGAGCCCAAGAATAAATGGGCTCTGAGAAGGCCGAAAGATAACATGGGCTGGAAACGGCCCAACAGAATAACGGGCCGTTAATGGGTATAAAGTGATACACTGTTCATTACGGGCCAGTTTCACCACGGGCCGTTAATGGGTGTAAAGTGATACACTGTTCATTATGGGCCAGTTTCACCACGGGCCGTTAATAGGCCAAGAGTTACATAGGGCCTCATATGGGATGAAAGACGTCATGGGCCATACATGGGCCAGAAGTGAAAATGGGCTGGAATCATATTGGATGGCCCAGATGACGCTACTGGGCCTAATTCGGATAGGGCATAACGGGCCTTGGGTTAGCGGGCTGTAAATGGGCTATATGCGAACATGCCGTTAACAGGATTTCCATGGGCCGGCCGGCCACCTTTTGACCAAGTCAAACGGGCTGGCCTTTTCACAGGAATGGGCCTATGTTGGGTCGTGCCACGTGTCGACGTATCATAGGCGCCTTCTTTCCAATGAGTGGATGGCATCTGTCCCAACGATGAGCCGACACATGTTTCCTCTAGCCAATGATGATTTTACATGTGGAAAATCCCATTGGTCGGGGCTGTTAACGGGTTATCGGATCCAAAACCCGACCCGATATCTTAACGGTGTTCCGTTATGGTGGATGCCACGTGTCGTTCACCCTTGACAGAAGCACATCTGTGACGCGCGATTTATCGTCATGGAAGTGGACACTTCCGTGATGATAATTTTGGTAATGTCATGGAACACTTCTACGACATCACAGGTATGACTATCTTGATTCTGTCATAAAATCGTCATGGATGTACATGCATGACAAAAAACGTGAACTACTATGACAAACACGTATCATCACGGAAGTGTATTTTTTTTTGTAGTGCGAGGAGTGTCGAAATGGTCGAGACGTAAAGATCGATATATTGGAAGTCTATATTCGGACATCATAAAGGTTCCGAGTGATTCGGGTATTTTTTGGAGTACCAGAGAGTTATGGGAATTCACTGGGGGAAGTAGTGGGCCTTAATGGGCCATATGGGAAAGGAGAGAAGGGCCTCAAGGGGTGGCCGCGCCCCCCCCATGGGCTGGTCCGAATTGGACTAGGAGGGGGCGGTGCCCCCTCCTTCCTTCTCCCCAATTCCTCCTTCCCTTCCTTCTCCTAGTTGGAATAGGAAAGGGGGGGTTGAATCCTACTTGGACCGGGAGTCCAAGTAGGACTTCCCCCCTTGGCGCGCCCCCTCTAGGGCCGGCCTCCTCTTCCTCCCTCTTTATATACGTGGGCAAGGGGCACCCCAAAGGCACTCCAAGATTTGTCTTAGCCGTGTGCGGTGCCCTCCTCCATAGTTACAGACCTGGATCATATCGTCGTAGTGCTTAGGTGAAGCCCTGCGCTGGTAACTTCATCATCATTGTCACCACGCTGTTGTGTTGACGGAACTCTCACTCGACCTCAATTGTATCAAGAGTTCGAGGGACGTCATTGAGATGAACATGTGCTGAACGCGGAGGTGCCGTATGTTCGGTACTTGGATCGGTTGGATCACGAAGACGTTCGACTACATCGACCGCGTTATTGACATGCTTCCGCTTTTGGTCTACGAGGGTACATGGACACACTCTCCCCTCTCGTTGCTATGCATCTCCTAGATATATCTTGCATGATCGTAGGAAATGTTTTGAAATTACCGTGTTCCCCAACAATAGCAAGCTCGAAGAAGGTCAACAATGGGGGAAGAACACGAGCTAAAGGGATAGGGTCCAATGGGGAAAAAGATCCCCTTTTATAGGTCCCCATGAATCTGCCTATTATGTGCAGAAAACAGTAGGACCAGTACAACCGGTGTAAGTACCGGTACAACCGGTCAAAGCAGAGATAAAACCTACATGTAGGAAAAGAACTAAGTGGTACAACCGCCTGTGGCACCGATAGTACCGGTTAAACACGAACTAACCGGTAAAACCAGCCAAGAACCGCTCCAAAACAGAAACTAGTCCATTGGTAGAGCGGTACATGACTAGTACAACCATTGGACCAACTCTGGAGCGGTACAACAGCCCCAAACACTGGTAGTACCGGTCAACCGGTACAACCGGTGTAAGAAGTAGTGCAACCGGTCTATGTAAAACAGGTAAGATCAAAACGGCCATAACTTTCACATACGAGCTCTGAATTCGACGAAATCAAGTTTGTTGGAAAGCTATTGACAAGAACAAACACAATCCTGATAGAAATATCAAGAAATAGTGATTGGGAAAATATTTGAAATAAAATGGTGAGATCCCTTTCTTAAATAAAACAAGTAAAAACTCCAACACCAAAAACACAAAAGAAGATGCATATGACATCAGTTTTCGATGAACTAGAGCATGTCATGAAGATAACCACAAGCTCTAAAACCTCACAAAGAGAAAATCCAAATGAGAACCAAGGAATATGATGATTCCAAGAATGCAATGGTTTGAGCTCTCGATCAAGCTACTCACTCGAGAGCCCCCCTTGATAGTACGGCTATCGATCCTATAATCCGGTCTCCCAGCTAACACCATGAGACCGGTAAAACAGAAAACCTACCAAGGACAAACCTCTGCCTTGCACATAGTCCACTTGAGCTTGCACACCCCAATTTTGATGACGATCACCACTTGATGTCATCCTCCATGGGTTGTATGAGATCTTCCTCTTGATGCAAACCCATGGAAACATACCTAACCCCACATAGAACTCACATGTAGACCATGGGTTAGTACACAAAGTGTAATGCACAATGCTTACCATACCATGGGATCACTTGATTCCTCTCGGTAGATCTTGTACGCTTTGTGTGTTGATCAACTTGATTCACGCTTGATTTAGTCTTGATCAACCTTGAATCTTTCCAACTCTCTTCATTTGGATGATGTCTTGAAGGTAAACATGAATGATCACACAATCTTCTTCTTCAAGACATGCTTGCAATAAGCTCAACACTCACATGACCAATCTTTGCATAATTCCTGAATAGCACCTTGGTCAACTCATAAACTCCTTAAAACCAACACATGGACTTCAAGAAATGCCTATGGACAAATCCTTCAAATATAACTCAATGCAACCATTAGTACATAGAGAATGTCATAAATTACCAAAATCACACATGGGGGCACCGCATGTCCTTTCAGGTGGAAAGCGTGAACACTCGGATGGTGGGTCAGATTTGGTAACTAATACCAATGTTGGGCATAAAGGTCAGCGCCGCAACGGTAATGGCAAGCCATCATTTGGAGGAAATAATTTTAATACCGAAACACGACATGCCTGACAAGCCGGTGACTCATGCTTCGAAGGATTGTTTCATTATGCGAGAATATATAAATTACAATTTCAATAAAAACCACGACAACAATAACAGGCCGCCTGGCGGGTCGGGTCTGGTGCTCAGGGGCCTGGCTTTGGCGGTGGTGGCTCGAATTCTGGGCATCAATGTCAAGGTAATCACGATGGGTACAATCAGTAGTCTGGTCAGAGCAACCAGCAACAGAATACTCGGTCAGGATATCAGAGGAACCCAAAGCAGCTCAATGGGGGCCAGTATCATGTTTTCACAACTAGTCTCTGCAAGCGCGATCAGAAGGTTCATAAACACGCAGTCAATATTGTTGAGCCATTGGTACCCCAGTACTTGCGGTGGTCAGAGCATCCAATAACATGGAGTCGGGCGGATCACCTGCCCCGAGTTGAAAATTTGGGTCACTTGGCATTGATGGTAGCCCCTCAAGTGGGTGGTTATAAGTTCACTAAGGTGCTTATGGACGGTGGCAGTAGTATTAACATCTTGTATTATGACAAATTTTGGTGGATGAATTTAATTGACATGGATCTTAAGCCGTCTTCCACAGTTTTCCATGGTGTAGTACCTGGTAAGTCAGGACATCATGTCGGAAAGATTTCCCTGGAAGTGGCCTTTGATGATGAACATGACTACAAGGCAGAGACGCTATGGTTTGAGGTGGTCAAAATCAAGAGTTCTATCATGCCTTGTTTGGGAGGCCGGCTTATGCCAAGTTTATGGCTCGTCCTTGTTATGTTTACTTGCAGCTTAAGATGCCAGGGAGAAAAGGCACAATTACGGTCCATGGTGATCGGAAAATTGCTTTAGAGTGTGAAGAAGGAGATGTTGCCTATGTTGAGTCAACCTGCGCTATAGAAGAGCTCAAGCTAGTTTTACAAGGACAATGTTGACCCGACTGATATGACTCCTCTGAAAAAGCCCACTACCGAGCAGAACCCTCTGTTGAAGTTTAAAGCTAATGATGCCAAGCAAGTTGATTTTATCCCTGGCGACTCATCTCAGTAGTTCACTATAGGAGCTAATATGGATCCTAAATAGGAAAGCGCACTCATCGAGTTCATCCATGAGAATCGAGACATCTTTGCAAGGAAACCCTCTGATATGCCGGGTGTACCGACAGAATTCATTGAGCACACTCTTAACATAGATCCTAAGTTTAAGCCGGTTAAACAGTTCCTTTGCCGTTTCATGAAGAGCGACGCAAATCTATTTGAGAGGAGGTGGCCCGGCTCTTGGCAGCTAGGTTTATTGTTGAAGTCTTTCACCCTAAGTGGTTGGCTAACCCGATGCTTTTACTCAAGAAGAACGACACTTGGCGTATGTGTCTTGATTACACAGATCTCAACAAAGTCTATCCAGCGGACCCATTTGCTCTCCCTCGCATTGACAAATTATTGATGCCACGGCGTGTTGTGAGAGTTTATATTTCCTGGATGCTTACTCTGGATATCATCAGATCAAGATGGCAGTCAAAGACCAAGAGAAGGCATCTTTCATTACACCTTTTGGAGCCTTCTACTATGTTTCCATGCCTTTTGGTCTCAAAAGTGCTCAGGTGACTTATCATCGTTGTGTTTAGAGTTGCCTTCACAGTCAAATCGGGCGTAATGTGCATGCTTATGTGGATGATATTGTGGTAAAATCTAGGAAGGAGACTCTCCTAGATGACTTGAGGGAAACTTTTGACAATCTCTGAGTCTATGGAATGATGCTTAACCCAGTCAAATGTGTCTTTGGTGTGCCTGCAGGTAATATACTAGGTTTCCTGGTCCCAGAGCAGGGTATTGAAGCTAAAAGCTATCACTTCACTATCTAAGCCGGCGAGTGTCAATGACGTCCAGCGTCTGGTGGGTCGTATTGCGGTGTTGAGCCGGTTCATAAGTTTCCTGGGAGAGAAGGCAATTCCTCTATACCAGATGATGAAGAAGACCGGTCACTTTGTTTGGAGTGATCGGCCAAGGAGGCATTTGAGGCGCTCAAAAAGCAGCTAGTTGAGCCGCCTGTTCTTGCTACTCCTATTGAGAAAGAACCTTTGCTCCTATATGTGGCGGCTAACAGTAAGGCTATCAGTGTGGCAGTTGTTGTGGAGGCGGGTAAGGAATACCCGGTTCAGCGGTTGGCTTATTATGTCAGTGAAGCATTGATTGAGTCCAAGCAACGATATCCACATTGGCAGAAACTGGTGTGTGGGGTATTCATGGCGAGTCGCAAACTGAAGCATTATTTTCTCGGTCATCCTATTACTGTGGTCAGTTCTGCTCCCTTGGGAGACATTATTCAAAACATAGAGGCCACAGGCCGGGTTGCTAAGTGGGCAATCAAACTTGGACCTCATGGTTTGAAATATGTGCCAAGAACAACCATCAAATCTCAGGCTCTAGTGGATTTCATCAATGACTGGACAGAGTTGCAGATACCTGAGGAAAAACCTGACAACACCTATTGGACAATTCCCTTTGACCGGTCTAGGTAGTTAGAAGGCTCGGGGGCTAGAGTTATTTTGACTTCCTCACGTGGTGACAAATTCTGTTATGTTTTGAGGTTAATGTTTCCTTGTAATAACATTGCAGCTGTGTATGAATCTTTGCTCCATGGCCTTTGTATGGCTAAAGAGATGAATTTAAGCTGGGTTAGGTGTTTAGGCGATTCAGACCTGGTGGCTCAGCAAGTTTAGGCACGTGGGATTCCAAAGACCCGCTCATGGTGGCTTATCGCCAAGCGGTTGGAAATATTGCTGGTCACTTCAAGGGTTATCAGGTGGGTCACTTCAAGGGTTATCAGGTGGATCACCTTGATCAAAGGAAAAAATGAGGCGGTTGATGCCTTTAGCCGGCTTGGATCTCAACATAAGGCGATGCCTCCTAATGTGTTTCTTGACATGTTGCACAGTCCCTCAGTTAAGTTACCATCTGAAGAAGACCTTGGTGTCCCTAACTCGGAGGCATAGTTGGTGCGACTCTCCATGCTATTCCTGATTGGACGCTTCCCTACTTGTCCTATATGACCCGGGGCGAATTACTCGAGGAGGAAACTTTGGGAAGGCAAATAACCAGGAGGTCTAAGTCTATGACTATTGTCAACGTTGAGTTACACCGATGTAGTGTGACAGGCGTGTTCCAATGCTATGTTTCTCCTAAAGAGGGCCATGAGATCTTGCGAGAGATTCATGAAGGTGATTGTGGTCATCATGCCGGCTCTAAGTCTTTAGTGGCTAAAGCTTTTCGGCATGGGTTTTACTGGTTAACAGCTCATGCTGATGTAAAGGATATCATTAGCAAGTGTGATGGGTATCAAAACTTTGCATGACAGGCTCATGTGTCGGCTCAAGAATTGCGTATGATTCCAATAACTTGGCTATTTGCAGTCAAGGGGTTGGATATGGTTGGACCATTCAAGCGGTCTAAAGATAAGAATACCCACTTTTGGTGGCAGTTGACAAGTTTACTAAGTGGGTTGAAGTGGAGCCGGTTACCAAATGTGAGGCGGCAACAGTTGTTCAGCTTGTTCAAAAACTGGTCTTTCGTTTTGGATACCCTCATAGTATCATCACTGATAATGGCACTAACCTTTCTAGGGGTGCTATGAAGGAGTTTTGCCAAAGGGAGCACATTCGTCTTGACGTTTCCTCAGTGGCTCATCCATAGTCCAATGGACAAGCTGAACGGGCTAATCAAGAATTTTTTAGAGGCATTGATACGTCCATTTTGCACCATGCTTTTATATCAATATTTATTGCATTTTAGCTGTTACTACACATTATGTCACAATACTTATGCCTTTTCTCTCTTATTTTATAAGGTTTACATGAAGAGGGAGAATGCCGGCAGCTGGAATTCTGGGCTGGAAAAGAAGCAAATATTAGAGACCTATTCTGCACAACTCCAAAAGTCTTGAAACACCACGAAAGTCAGTTTTGGAATATATTAAAAATATTGGGCGAAGAAAGCACCAGAGGGGGGCCACCCACCAGCCATGAGGGTGGAGGGCGTGCCCTACCCCCTAGGCGCGCCCCCTGCCTCGTGGGCCACCTGGTAGGCCCCCGATGCCCATCTTATGCTATATGGTGTCTTTTGCCCTGGAAAAAATCATAAGAAAGCTTTCGGGACGAAGCGCCGCCGTCTCGAGGCGGAACCTTGGCGGAACCAATCTAGGGCTCCAACGGAGCTGTTCTTCCGGGGAAACATCCCTCCAGGAGGGGGAAATCATCGCCATCGTCATCACCATCGATCCTCTCATTGAGAGGGGGTCAATCTCCATCAACATCTTCACCGGCGCCATCTCCTCTCAAACCCTAGTTCATCTCTTGTATCCGATCTGTGTCTCAAAACCTCAAATTGGTACCTGTGGGTTGCTAGTAGTGTTGATTACTCCTTGTAGTTGATGCTAGTTGGTTTATTCGATGGAAGATCATATGTTCAGATCCTTTATGCATATCAATACCCCTCTGATTATGAACATGAATATGATTTGTGAGTAGTTATGTTTGTTCCTGAGGACATGGGATAAGTCTTGTTATAAGTAATCATGTGAATTTGGTATTCGTTCGATATTTTGATGAGATGTATGTTGTCTCTCCTCTGGTGGTGTTATGTGAATGTTGACTACATGACAATTCACCATGATTTGGGCCTAGGGGACGGCATTGGGAAGTGATAAGTAGATGATGGGTTGCTAGAGTGACAGAAGATTAAACCCTAGTTTTTGCGTTTATTCGTAAGGGGCTAATTTGGTTCCATATGTTTCATGCTATGGTTAGGTTTACCTTAATTCTTCTTTCATAGTTGCAGATGCTTGCAAGGGGGTTAGTCATAAGTGGGATGCTTGTCCAAGGAAGGACAGTACCCAAGCACCGGTCCACCCACATATCGAATTATCAAAGTAACGAACGTGAATCATATGAGCATGATGTATACTAGCTTGACAGTAATTCCCATGTGTCCTCGGGAGCGCTTTGCTTTATATAAGAGTTTGCCCAGGCTTATCCTTTGCTAGAAAAAGGATTGGGCTACCTTGATGCACCTTACTTACTTTTATTACTTGTTATCATCACAAATTACCTTATCACAAAACTATCTATTACTGATAATTTGAGTGCTTGCAGAGAATACCTTACTGAAAACCGCTTGTCATTTCCTTCTGCTCCTTGTTGGGTTCGACACTCTTACTTATCAAAAGGACTATGATAGACTCCCTATACTTGTGGGTCATCAAGACACTTTTCTGGCGCCATTGTCGGGGAGTGAAGCGCCTTTGGTAGGTGGAATTTGGTAAGGAAACATTTATACAGTGTGCTGAAATTTACTGTCACTTGTTACTATGGAAAATAATCCTTTGAGGGGCTTGTTCAGGGTATCTTCACCCCGACTAAATGTGCAAAGATTTGATCCTCAACCTACTGAACCTACTAAAAATATTTATTTTGAAATTCCTTTGGGTATGATAGAGAAACTGCTAGCTAATCCTTATACAAGAGATGGAACATTACAACCAGATATGCACCTAATCTATGTGGACGAAGTTTGTGGATTATTTAAGCTTTAAGGTATGCCCGAGGATGTTATCAAGAAGAAGGTATTCCCTTTATATTTGAAGGGAAAGGCATTGATATGGTTTAGGCTATGTGATGATATTGGATCATGGAACTACAACCGATTGAAATTCGAATTTCATCAGAAGTTTTATCCTATGCATCTGGTTCATTGTGATCGTAATTATATATATATAACTTTTGGCCTCGTGAAGGAGAAAGTATCGCTTGTTATATTCATGCCCCAATCATGAGCTCTCAAGAGAAATTATTATTCAAACATTTTATGCTCCGCTTTCTCTTAATAATTGCTCCATGCTCGATACTTCTTGTACTGGTTCTTTTATGATGAACACTATTGGATTCAGATGTGATTTATTGGAAAGAATTAAATGCAACTCTGAAGATTGGGAACTCGAGGAAGGTAAGGAGTCAGGTACAACACCTAAGTTTGATTTTGTTAAATCTTTTATGGATACTGATGCTTTTCGTGAATTTAGCACTAAATATGGACTTGACTCTGAGATAGTAGCTTTTTCTGTGAATCATTTGCTACTCATGTCGATCTCCCTAAGGAGAAGTTGTTTAAATATCATCCTCCCATTGAATTAAAAGTAGTAGAACCTATTAAGTTGAAGAAAAGACTATTACTTATAATGTTGATCCTATTGTTCCTACCGCTTATATTGAGAAACCACCTTTCCCTGTTAGAATAAAGGATCATGCTAAAGCTTCATAAGAGTAATGCTAGAACACCTACACCCCCTGAGCAAATTAAAGTTGAACCTAGTATTGGTATGGTTAAAGATCTGTTGGTAGATAATATTGATGGGCATGTTATTTATTTCTGCGATGAAGCTGCTAGAATTGCTAGACCCGGTACTAAAGGTAAACATAGACATGTTGTTGGCATGCCTATCTTTCTGTTAAAATAGGAGAACATTGTTATCATGGCTTATGTGATATGGGTGCTAGTGCGAGTGCAATACCTCATTCCTTATACAAAGAAATTATTCATGATATTGCACCTGCTGAGATAGAAGATATTGATGTTACTATTAAGCTTGCCAATAGAGACACTATTTCACCAATTGGGATTGTTAGAGATGTTGAAGTCTTGTGTGGGAAAATTAAACATCCTGCTGATTTTCTTGTCCTTGGTTCCCCACAAGATGACTTTTGTCCTATTATATTTGTTAGACCCTTCTTGAATACTATTAATGCTAGGATAGATTGCAAAAAAGACATTGTTACTGTTGGTTTAGGGGATATGTCTCATGATTTTAATTTTGCTAAATTTCATAGACAACCCCATGATAAAGAATTTCCTAGTAAAGATGAAACTATTGGTCTTGCTTCTACTGCCGTTCCACCTAATGATCCTTTTGAATAATATTTGCTAGACCATGAAAATGATATGTTTATGCATGAAAGAAGGGAAATAGATGAAGTATTCTTTAAACAGGGACCTATTTTGAAACACAACTTTCCTGTTGAAATCCTAGGGGATCCTCCTCCACCTAAGGGAGATCCCGTGTTTGAGCTTAAAAAATTACCTGATACCTTGGAATATGCTTATCTTGATGAAAAGAAGATATATCACGTTATTATTAGTGCTAACCTTTCAGAGCATGACGAAGAGAAATTATTGAAAACTCTGAAGAAGCAATGTGTTGCTATTGGATATACTCTTTATGATCTGAAGGGCATTAGTCCCACTTTATGCCAGCATATAATAAAACTGGAGAAAGATGCTAAACCGGTTGTTGATTACCAACGACGGTTAAATCCTAAAATGAAAGAAGTGGTAATAAATGAAATACTAAAGCTTCTGGAGGCAGGTATAATTTATCCTGTTGCTGATAGTCAGTGGGTAAGTCATGTCCATTGTGTCCCTAAGAAGGGAGGTATTACGGTTGTTCCTAATGATAAGGATGAATTGATCCCACAAAGAATTGTTACAGGTTATAGAAAGGTAATTGATTTCCGTAAATTAAATAAAGCTACTAGAAAAGTGTCAGGACCCCGATCCTAAGTCACACTGATCTAGCATGTAACACATCATATCACTTTGCGGCCTCACGCACGGTATTCCCACGGGTGCCACCTTACCTGGCCCGGGACCGTTTGCGCCTTTTGGCTCACGTATATGATAGTCCCGCTAGCATCCATATGACAAAGAACCCGGGCTGACATGGCTAGTCGTGAACCCAAAGTGGCACTAACTTACAGGGACAGGCATACATGACCCAACAACGAACGTGTCGGTCATCAGCGAGTGAATCCAGGCTGTAGCACTAGGCTAGCAGGACTCTACAAATGAAAAAGGCTGAGAAGCCTGACTGTCTATCAGACCCTGCCAAGGGCACAAGATCGTAGCTGAGGTAACAAACTAAACGTCGAAGTCCACGTGGAACTACTAGCGAGACTGAAGTCTCTCTGCAAAAACATAAATTAAGTAACGTGAGTACAAATGTACCCAGCAAGACTTACATCAGAACTAACTACATATGCATCATTATCAACAAAGGGGATGGTGGGGTTTAACTGCAGCAAGCCAGCTTTGACTCGGTGGCTATCCTAAACTACGACTGCAAGTAACTCTTTTGAGGTGGCGCACACGAGTCCACATATTCACCATATCCATACACCACTATGGATCCGCTCCCGTCTCCCTACGAGAACGCCATCCATAGCACTCACACTTATCTTGCGTATTTTAGAGTATCCACTTTCACTTGTCTATGAACTGTACAGGCAACCCAGAAGTCCTTTACCGCGGACACGACTATTCGAATAGATCATATTAACCCTGCAGGGGTGTACTTCTTCACACACGCTCTCACCACTTACTGTCGTTTACACGACATGTACTCGGCAACCTTCAAGCGGAAGCCCAGCGAGGGTGTCGGCCACGACCTGACTAACCACACAAGTCTCTCGTCCAGGTTTATCACCTATTCGGGTTCCATCCGCAAGGAGATCCGGCCGGGGTGTCACTCACGGCCCCAAACGATGTGAGCAGGGTTCCCAAGCCCACCATCCGGGTGCCACTTGGTACACCGTGCCACTGTGCCTAGTCTGTCCCAAGCCCACCTGTACCGGGTGCCACCTGGTAGACTACTAACACTACCTACAAACACCAGAAACTAGTTGCAACTCCTGGACAGAGATCATGTTGATTAATAAGTCAAGAGGGGTCGAGTTACCGGAACCCAATGTGTGGTAGTAACTGTTCATGGATCACAAACACAGAACTCAGTTCCTGAGGACGGCTGCAATGAGACAACCCACCATGTACTCCTACATGGCCTCTCACCGCTACCTTTACCAAATCGTGTTCACACACTTAGCTCACACACAGTGGGACATGTTCACACACCTCTGATTCATCCCCGATGAATCAGACCTGACTCAACTCTAAGCAGTAGCAGGCATGACAAACAAGCATGAATGAGTAGGCACATCAGGGCTCAAACAACTCCTACTCATGCTAGTGGGTTTCATCTATTTACTGTGGCAATGACAGGTCATGCAGAGGATAAAGGGATTCAGCTACCGCAGCAAGTAACAAATGAATCGTTGTTGTCCTAATGTAGTAAAAGAGAGCAGGAGCGAGAGAGTGGGATTTTATCGGAATGAACAAGGGGGTTTTGCTTGCCTGGCACTTCTGAAGATAGTATAGTTCTTCATCGGTGTCATTGATCACATCGTCGAAACGCGTCTATCGAGAGGGGGCAATTACCGGCAACTGAGAAAGAAACACAATCAATGCAATGCACAATATGATGCATGCTCATGACATGGCAACATGCTGGTGTTTTGAGCTAATGCAGCTAACAACAAAGTTAAATGAAGTTGGTTTGAACCCTAAGTTCAAATCCAAACTCCATATGTGAAATTCAAATGCCATTTATATGATTTGTCCTAAACAGTAGCTATATGTTGTTCTAACATGCATGAAAATGGTACAGATGGATAGATTGGATTTTTTTAATTATTTTTCATATATAAATTATTTCATTCTGAGCTACGGTTGAATTTCTATGAATTTTAGAAGTTTAGAGCATTTTCTGGAATTTCCTGAATAAACTTAAATCCAGAAAATGCTTTATTGCATCAGGGTGACATCACTGTGATGTCAGTAGTCAACAGGGTTGACCCAGGTCAAACCTGACGTGTGGGGTTGGTCAACTGCCAAGTCAGCACGGTCAACTCTGGCACGTGGGTCCCGCTGGGTTAATAAACTAATCTTAACCAAGAAAATTAGCCCACTGAGTTAAACATGCGGGTCCCACTGTCAGTGACCCTCGGGGGGGTTAGTTAGGTGCTAATGACGATGCCACGTCACCAGCCACCGGAGTTGGACGCCGGCGACCAAACCCAACGGCGGAGGATCGCCGGAGTTGCTCGGAACGGCGCTAACGAGCACCGTTTCGCGCGTGGTTTGCGGCTACGGCGAGCTGGCGGTGCGGCGCATCTAAATGAGGTAGCGGGAGGTGCCGGGGTGCAGTGTAGCGGCGGCGGCAACGATCGGCGGAGCGGCGGCCGGAGTTCGGCCGGGTGCGGGAACGCGGCTGCAGCGCTCGAGAGAGCGAGTTGGGTGCGGGTTGGGTTCCTAGCGAGGTCTGGAGCACGTTCACGTGCCCAGGAGCGACGAACACGGCCTCTGGCCATGGCGGCGAAGAGCTCAGGCGGTGGCGCGAATCGGTCACCGGCGGAATGGTGGCCATGGCGAGAAAAGGAGCACGGGAGCAAGGGGAGAGGAGGCAGGGGCTCACGGCGAGTCGGTTGGAGCAGACGGCGAGCTCGGGGGAGGTCGGACGGCGACGTAGCGAAGCCGGCGATCTCAGGTGGCCAGAGATGGGGAAGACGGCGTGGGCGGCGATGCAGGGCTCCCGGCGTTGTGTAGCTCCATGGAGAGGTCGGGGGCGTCGAGGCGGAGCCTTTGGTCACTCTGGTGGGGTGGAACGACGGTGGTGGCTACGACTGCGACGAGCGGCGGTGACGGCGGTTCTTGGTAGCGTGAGTGAGAGCGCCAGAGAAGAGGGAAGAACGCACGGGAGAGAGCGAGTGAGGGAGAGGAGAGAGGGGCCACCAGGGGGGTTCATGGCATCGCGGTGGCGTGAGGGGGAGGCTCAGGAACGCCTCAGTGGAAGCAGGAGGTGGAGGCCTCCCAGCAAGCGCGTGCGTCATCGCCTCTGCCTACTGGCAGAGGTTGAAGATGGCACGGCTGCCTGGTGGGCTGGGCTGCCTAATGGGCCGGCTACAGGTAAGGCCAGGTAAGTGGCCCAGGTACTCTCTCTCTCTCTAATTTCTACTTTTGTTTTGTTTTCTATTTTTTTGATATGTTTTGAATTAGTAAAAATACTAACTCATTTTATAAAATCCTGACAAAAATTGTGGGCACTATTTGAATTATTTCCAATAGCCCCCAAGTACTTTCAGGATTATTTGGACATTTAAAAATAATATAAGATTTAAATGTCCAAATTCAAATACTTATGAATTAATTCAAAAATCCAGAATAGCCTCCAAAAATATGAAACCATTTTTGGCAGAGGGTTTAGCTAGGACCAAAGATGGTGAACATTTATGAAGGGCATTTTGGTTTCATTGAAAAGATTTCATTTTGATCCTAGTTGGATTCTTTCTGATGCTAGGGTTTGATCAATTCCCATTTCAACTTTAATTGAAACTTAAACATGATGCACACATGAAGGGCTAGCCTACTGCAGACCAGAACTAGGGATGTGACAGCTCACCCCTACTAAACAAGAATCTCGTCCCGAGATTAAAGCGTAGGGTAAGATGAAGGGGGATCGCAACTAACATAATCTTCACGATCCAGGTGGCACTTCAAAGAATGTTGATTCGATTACCATCATTGTCTTGAAATCTTGCTCTGAGAACTCCTGCCAACATGACTACGAGAGGAAAGGGACAATTCCAGAAGAATCGATCTTCTCGAAGATCAATCTACTTAGGATCAACTCACAGAGTGAGTCATAGCAACATCTCTCGAGCTGAAACATGAAGCACACATCTGGAGGGATGGAGTGGAACAGATGATGACGGTTCACTGGGTAGTCAACAATTCCACACTTAAGAAGGTGGTGAACGGTTGTCAATGTAGCGAGGAGTTGAATTGCCATGATACCATAACGAGACATTTTGGAGGAGGTGACTCGTGGAATCATCCCTTAAGTGGCAAAAAGAATTACCTTTGAAATAGAGATGATTGAAACTCTTTATACCAGCCTAAGGCAATTCTTGAGCGGTCGTTTGGAGGGGTTCGGTAAAATGGAATACCCGGATTAGAATGGATGATGTGGATTACCTTATTGAAAACAACACAAGGGATGATTTTAGTAACTGGGGAGAAGCTCAACTATAGAGAGTGAGTCCACTGTTTGAAAGGTTATAGCATAACCGAGGAAACTGAGAGCAATCCCAGTTGGTGCCGATGATAACACCTAGCGCTTATGTGTGCTCTCAAGAACTTGAGCATTTCCATATTCATCAAGGTTTTACCAATGTTTGTGTCAAGGATCCTGGCAACACCACATACTACCATGATGAATATTGGTGGAGGATGCAGATGCAAAGGAAGATAACACCTTCTCAGATTTCACCTTAGCGAGGCCAAGGAAACAAAATCCGGATGATCGACCGAGAGACATTTAGCACTCCGCTTCTAATGTTCTCTTTGATGTGCTAGCACAACCCATTTATAGATATGGTTTGATAACTAGAACATCAAGTAAAAGGTCGGACCTCGGGAGCACAAGAATCCATAAGGAGTAACTTATTGGATTAAATCCTACGAAATCCTTATGGGGAGGTGGCCAACTTCCTCAATCAAGATACTATAATAATAGGTCTTCCGGATGGGTGTGTTGGCCACGACATCCACCTTATCGGTCACAGAGAGACCATTATTATAACTCTTGGGAAATGTTCCAACCATCACATCTGCCTGGGATTCAGATCTGGTTGGTGTCAGGATATTCCGGACTCATCGAGTCTAGAAAGAAAAGTGAAAGTTTGCAACACAAATCGACGAGACGATGTTGCGAGATTCTCGGGAAATGGACTATGATAGCAAGCTCCAAAACATGAGTTGGTTCTGCTACATACATGTGAACACGCTGTCTCAGACAAGCCTGGCCACGTAGTAGCCTTATAATAAAACACTATCGAGTTCTGATTGGGAACCGTCATTGACGATATTGAAGTCTAGTGCATGTCCGTCTGGGCCCTTCAGGATTAGTGCATGAACTTCTTTTCTTTGAACAAATCAATCAGTGGCTTGGTGTGCTAGGGAATGCCGATGGAATGGAGGTAGCTAATCTCTCAAGCCATAGTATACTTCGCACGTGCATGACTGACTTGGGATGATTCCAGAGGAGGTAAAAAAACATGCTTTCTCAAATTCATGGCGGCAACTTGCATCAAATGCACATGAAATAGAGGAAGTCACTTCTTTTCCAAGCATATGCTTCACGAACGGTCATGAATAAAATGTTTACACAAGTTTCCAACACTAGCTTAATGTCCAACAAAATTAAGGAAAAGGTAAAGATGTTGTCGATGGGCTCAACAACAATTTATCCAGGTTTCCATGAAGATGGAATTCCATAATTATGTGAACAGGTGATAGCATTGGTCAGACCCAGAAGATATAATGGTGTATGCTCGAGGAATCAACCACGAGTAAGACAACATTACGAACATCGTTGGTTCTGATTTGATTTGAGGATAGCCCACACCCAAATCAAAGTTTTAACAAGATGATAGACCCAGCAATTGATCACGAGGACCAATCGATGAAGATATCATCTTTCTACAACAAACACACAAACACAAGATATCCCTTTGGAAATGAACTAGGTTAAAAAAGCTTTTATCTTCCAACTCTCCAAGTTGTTATTTAGCTTGACCAACTAGCTCAGGGTATCCAACACAGATCCTTGGAGAAGGGGGTGGTTTACAAGAAACCAACTTGATCACGAACTCAACATAGCGGTCAGGTGACAACCTGGTAACACTTCCGAGAAGATATTCGAGAAATCACGAACCACTGATATGCTATTAAGCTCGAGAACAATCTTGCTTTTCAGGGCAAGACGAGATGATCAAATAAGCAAGGAATTGGCATAGCCCCAACTCATTGATCGAAAGGTGCACCAGAGATAAGGACTAGGTAGCACGATCTATCTTAGAATGATGATTCTAGAACGAATACGCTAAGAATGAAATTATTGTCCTTTAACTACCAAGCAATGGGGTTGCTAGCAGTATTGATTTCACACATCATAGTTCACCTATCGGCATTCCGGTTGCAACAACACGGAAGCCGAGAAATGAATAATGAGGGCGAGAAGTATCACTATATCAAGAGTTCATAGGATGGTGTGCAAATGTCACGATACTCTTGCTATGAAAGAGGGTGATACTCCAAGGTAGAACAGAACAAAAGGTGGATTGGAATTTTGATCTGCGGAATACAACTGCTTTGACCCAATCCTGGATATGGATGAGGTACTGGAGTTTGTTTCTCCTAGTCATCCTGAATAGAATGCTTGACTGACCACAAGAATAATAAGCATCGATAACATGAATGCACAATTACTCATGACTATCAATTGATAGACGAAGATCGGAATACAACTGAAGAGGGACAACTCAAAGGAACATATATCTTTCTGAGTTGTGGATGCATAGATTAGTATGTCGAGCAAAGCTCAACATTTCTTCCGGATAACCCATGCAGAAGGTAGAACTGGCAGATTCACAATATAGAATGGAGAACTCATAGAGGGCACTCCTGTTGTGATCTTTTGATCCAACAAACTTCTGCCATAAAGTGGTTCATAGTATTTGGAAGAAGGAAATACCACGAACTTCGAGGATTATTGCAAAGGTTACTAATTTCCTAAAGGAACGAGCAAACACTATCAACATGAAGTGAGTAGGGTGAGTTTCGGGTTCATAACCCGGAAATAGAATACCTACTAACTAAATGGCATCACAGGACGCTTTCGAGAATGATGGCCAGAATCATCACACTGGGAACATGAACATGGCTAGATTACTAGATGATCCCCTAGGACAACTAGGGTCATAATAATAACTCCAACGTATATGTCGAGGCAATAGAGCATCTCAACTCACTGATTAGTGTGGTTAACCTGGCTCAAAGAACATCGGGAACAGGAAGAAGGGATTTGCAAATGCATCAGACTATTTAGAAACCTGGGATGACTCGGACAGCATAACGGCTGTAAATGCTCCAAAGGATTTAAGACATCCTACAAAATGGTGGCATAGCCACTCAGAAGCACAATATCAAGGTTTCGAGATCAACAGTTAACATACGGAAGTAGTAGGAACTGAACTGAGACTTAAATCCAACAATCTTATAAGTCTACGGATTAGTAACACGTGATCCTGATAGAAAGAAGAGAAAGCCTAGTTTCTTAACCCCGTAGGAAAGATAAGATGACTCAGATCAGAAGGACATAAGGTATAAGGAGTAAAAAGAGCCTTACGTTCCATCCCACAATCAATTCCTTTATATAACTAAAGCATTTCTAGACTCAACTTCGACCAGTTTGGCTTGGTAATCCTACAGGCAGTCAAGCTCTGATACCAAAACTGTCAGGACCCCGATCCTAAGTCACACCGATCTAGCATGTAACACATCATATCACTTTGCAGCCTCACGCATGGTATTCCCACGGGTGCCACCTTACCTGGCCCGGGACCGTTTGCGCCTTTTGGCTCACGTATATGATAGTGCCGCTAGCATCCATATGACAAAGAACCCAGGCTGACATGGCTAGTCGTGAACCCAAAGTGGCACTAACTTACAGGGACAGGCATACATGACCCAACAACGAACATGTCGGTCATCAGTGAGTGAATCCAGGCTGTAGCACAAGGCTAGCAGGACTCTGGTGAACCGGGCTGTAGCGGGCTAGCAGGACTCCGGAATTCATCGCGTGACATTTCCCCGAGGGGACAGACACAGGAACGAAGAAGGACACCTGCCGGCCAGTCTAAGTGTTCCGGAGCAGTAGCAAGCTACCATGGCTCAGTGGAAACACTAGGAGACATTTCCCGGTAGGAGAGGCTACTAAGGATAAACAACTAGATAGTCAGATCCCACACATACCAAGCATTTCAATAACATAAACACAATATGCTCGATATGTGCAAATACAACATGGCATCACAACATGGCTCTACGACTCAAGTATTTTATTCAATAGGCTCCGAGGAGCGAGATATTACAAACATGGGTCTCATGACCCAACATTCAGAGCACACAAATCAAAGCACAAGCGGAAGCTTAACATGTCTGAGTACAGACATCTACAAATGAAAAAGGCTGAGAAGCCTGACTGTCTATCAGATCCTGCCAAGGGCACAAGATCGTAGCTGAGGTAACAAGCTAAACGTCGAAGTCCACGTGGAACTACTAGCGAGACTGAAGTCTCTCTGCAAAAACATAAATTAAGCAACGTGAGTACAAATGTACCCAGCAAGACTTACATCAGAACTAACTACATATGCATCATTATCAACAAAGGGGATGGTGGGGTTTAACTGCAGCAAGCCAGCTTTGACTCGGTGGCTATCCTAAACTATGACTGCAAGTAACTCTTTTGAGGTGGCGCACACGAGTCCACATATTCACCATATCAATACACCACTATGGATCCGCTCCCGTCTTCCTACGAGAACGCCATCCATAGCACTCACACTTATCTTGCGTATTTTAGAGTATCCACTTTCACTTGTCTATGAACTGTACAGGCAACCCAGAAGTCCTTTACCACGGACACGGCTATTCGAATAGATCATATTAACCCTGCAGGGGTGTACTTCTTCACACACGCTCTCACCACTTACCGCCGTTTACACGACATGTACTCGACAACCTTCAAGCGGAAGCCCAGCGAGGGTGTCGGCCACGACCTGACTAACCACACAAGTCTCTCGTCCAGGTTTATCGCCTATTCGGGTTCCATCCGCAAGGAGATCCGGCCAGGGTGTCGCTCACGGCCCCAAACGCTGTGAGCAGGGTTCCCAAGCCCACCATCCGGGTGCCACTTGGTACACCGTGCCACTGTGTCTAGTCTGTCCCAAGCCCACCTGTACCGGGTGCCACCTGGTAGACTACTAACACTACCTACAAACACCAGAAACTAGTTGCAACTCCTGGACAGAGATCATGTTGATTAATAAGTCGAGAAGGGTCGAGCTACCGGAACCCAATGTGTGGTAGTAACTGTTCATGGATCACAAACACAGAACTCAGTTCCTGAGGACGGCTGCAATGAGACAACCCACCATGTACTCCTACATGGCCTCTCACCGCTACCTTTACCAAATCGTGTTCACACACTTAGCTCACACACAGTAGGACATGTTCACACACCTCTGATTCATCCCCGATGAATCAGACCTGACTCAACTCTAAGCAGTAGCAGGCATGACAAACAAGCATGAATGAGTAGGAACATCAGGGCTCAAACAACTCCTACTCATGCTAGTGGGTTTCATCTATTTACTGTGGCAATGACAGGTCATGCAGAGGATAAAGGGGTTCAGCTACCGCAGAAAGTAACAGATGAATCGTTGTTGTCCTAATGCAGTAAAGGAGAGCAGGAGCGAGAGGATGGGATTTTATCGGAATGAACAAGGGGGTTTTGCTTGCCTGGCACTTCTGAAGATCGTATAGTTCTTCATCGGTGTCATTGATCACATCGTCGAAACGCGTCTATCGAGAGGGGGCAATTACCGGCAACTGAGAAAGAAACACAATCAATGCAATGCACAATATGATGCATGCTCATGACATGGCAACATGTTGGTGTTTTGAGCTAATGCAGCTAACAACAAAGTTAAATGAAGTTGGTTTGAACCCTAAGTTCAAATCCAAACTCCATATGTGAAATTCAAATGCCATTTATATGATTTGTCCTAAACAGTAGCTATATGTTGTTCTAACATGCATGAAAATGGTACAGATGGATAGATTGGATTTTTCTGATCATTTTTCATATATAAATTATTTCATTCTGAGCTACAGTTGAATTTGTATGAATTTTAGAAGTTTAGAGCATTTTCTGGAATTTCCTGAATAAACTTAAATCCAGAAAATGCTTTATTGCGTCAGGGTGACGTCACTGTGATGTCAGCAGTCAACAGGGTTGACCCAGGTCAAACCTGACGTGTGGGGTTGGTCAACTGCCAAGTCAGCATGGTCAACTCTGGCATGTGGGTCCCGCTGGGTTAATAAACTAATCTTAACCAGGAAAATTAGCCCACTGAGTTAAACATGCGGGTCCCACTGTCAGTGACCCTAGGGGGGTTAGTTAGGTGCTAATGACGGTGCCACGTCACCAGCCACCGGAGTTGGACGCCGGCGACCAAACCCAACGGCGGAGGATCGCCGGAGTTGCTTGGAACGGCGCTAACGAGCACCGTTTCGCGCGTGGTTTGTGGCTACGGCGAGCTGGCAGTGCGGCGCATCTAAATGAGGCAGCGGGAGGTGCCGGGGTGCAGTGTAGCAGCGGCGGCGATGGGCGGAGCGGCGGCCGGAGTTCGGCCGGGTGCGGGAACGCGGCTGCAGCGCTCGAGAGAGCAAGTTGGGGTGCGGGTTGGGTTCCTGGCGAGGTCTGGAACACGTTCACGTGCCCAGGAGCGACGAACACGGCCTCTCGCCACGGCAGCGAAGAGCTCAGGCGGCGGCGCGAATCGGTCACCGGCGGAACGATGGCCATGGCGAGAAAAGGAGCACGGGAGCAAGGGGACAGGAGGCAGGGGCTCACGGCGAGTCGGTTGGAGCAGTCGACGAGCTCGGGGGAGGTCGGACGGTGACGTAGCGAAGCCGGCGATCTCGGGCGGCCGGAGATGGGGAAGATGGCGTGGGCGGCGATGCAGGGCTCCCGGCGTTGTGTAGCTCCATGGAGAGGTCGGGGGCGTCGAGGCGGAGCCTTTGGTCACTCTGGTGGGGTGGAACGACGGTGGTGGCTACGACTGCGACGAGCGGCGGCGACGGCGGTTCTCGGTAGCGTGAGTGAGAGCGCCAGAGAAGAGGGAAGAAGGCACGGGAGAGAGCGAGTGAGGGAGAGGAGAGAGGGGCCACCAGGGGGTTCGTGGCATCACGGTGGCGTGAGGGGGAGGCTCGGGAACGCCTCGGTGGAAGCAGGAGGTGGAGGCCTCCCAGCGAGCGCGTGCGTCATCGCCTCTGCCTACTGGCAGAGGTTGAAGATGGCACGGCTGCCTAGTGGGCTGGGCTGCCTAATGGGCCGGCTACAGGTAAGGCCAGGTAAGTGGCCCAGGTAATCTCTCTCTCTCTATTTTCTACTTTTGTTTTGTTTTGCTATTTTTTTTGATATGTTTTGAATTAGTAAAAATACTAACTCATTTTATAAAATCCTGACAAAAATTGTGGGCACTATTTGAATTATTTCCAATAGCCCCCAAGTACTTTCAGGATTATTTGGACATTTAAAAATAATATAAGATTTAAATGTCCAAATTCAAATACTTATGTATTAATTCAAAAATCCAGAATAGCCTCCAAAAATATGAAACCATTTTTGGCAGAGGGTTTAGCCAGGACCAAAGATGGTGAACATTTATGAAGGGCATTTTGGTTTCATTGAAAAGATTTCATTTTGATCCTAGTTGGATTATTTCTGATGCTAGGGTTTGTTCAATCCCCATTTCAACTTTAATTGAAACTTAAAGATGATGCACACATGAAGGGATAGCCTACTGCAGACCAGAACTAGGGATGTGACAAAAAGATCACTACCCTTTACCTTTTATTGATCAAATGTTAGAAAGACTATCTAAACATACACATTTTTGCTTTCTAGATGGTTATTCTGGTTTCTCTCAAATACCTGTGTCAAAAGAGGATCAGGATAAGACCACTTTTACTTGCCCTTTCAGCACCTTTGCTTATAGACGTATGCCTTTTGGTTTATGCAATGAATCTGCTACCTTTCAAAGATGTATGACTGCTATATTCTCTGACTTTTGTGAAAAGATTGTGGAGGTTTTCATGGATGATTTCTTCGTGTATGGAACTTGTTTTGATGATTGCTTAAGCAACCTTGATCGAGTCTTGTAGAGATGTGAAGAAACTAATCTTGTATTGAATTGGTAGAAGTGCCACTTTATGGTTAATGAAGGTATTGTCTTGGGGCATACAATTTCTGAAAGAGGTATTGAAGTTGATAAAGCTAAAGTAGATGCAATTAAAAAGATGTCGTGTCCTAAGGACATCAAAGGTATAAGAAGTTTCCTTGGTCAGGCTGGTTTTTATAGGAGGTTCATTAAAGACTTCTCTAAAATTTCTAGGCCTCTGACTAATCTCTGACAAAAAGATGTTCCTTTTGTCTTTGATGATGATTGTATAGAAGCATTTGAAATACTTAAAAAGCCTTGGTTATTGCACCTATTGTTCAGCCACCTGATTGGAATTTACCCTTTGAAATTATGTGTGATGCTAGTGATTATGTTGTAGGTGTTGTTCTAGGATAAAGAGTTGATAAGAAATTAAATGTTATCCAATATGCTAGTAAAACTCCAGATAGTGCCCAAAGAATTGTGCTACAACTGAAAAAGAATTTTTAGCAGTTGTGTTCGCTTGTGATAAGTTCAGACCTTATATTGTTGATTCCAAAGTAATTGTTCACACTTATCATGCTGCTATTAAATATCTTATGGAAAAGAAAGATGCTAAACGTAGACTTATTAGATGGGTTCTCTTGCTACAAAAATTTGATTTGCATATTATTGATATAAAGGGAGCTGAGAACCCCGTTGCAGACAACTTATCTAGGTTAGAGAATGTTCTTGATGACCCACTACCTATTGATGATAGCTTTCCTGATGAACAATTAGTTGTCATAAATGCTTCTCGTACTGCTCCCTAGTATGTTGATTATGCTAATTACATTGTTGCTAAATTTATACCACCTAGTTTCACATACCAGCAAAAGAAATAGTTTTTCTATGATTTAAGACATTACTTTTGGGATGACCCACACCTTTATAAAGAAGGAGTAGATGGTGTTATTAGACGTTGTGTACCTGAGCATGAACAGGAATAGATCCTACACAAGTGTCACTCTGAGGCTTATGGAGGACACCATGCTGGAGATAGAACTGCACATAAGGTATTGCAATCCGGTTTTTATTGGCCTACTCTTTTGAAAGATGCCCATAAGTTTGTATTGTCTTGTGATGAATGTCAAAGAATTGGTAATATTAGTAGACGTCAAGAAATGCCTATGAACTATTCACTTGTCATTGAACGATTTGATGTTTGGGGCTTTGATTATATGGGACCTTTTCCTTCCTCTAATGGGTATACACATTTTTTAGTTGTTGTTGATTACGTTACTAAGTGGGTAGAAGCTACTCCAACTAGTAGTGCTGATCATAACACTTATATTAAGATGCTTAAAGAAGTTATTTTTCCGAGGTTTGGAGTCCCTAGATATTTAATGACTGATGGTGGTTCACATTTTATTCATGGTGCTTTTCTTAAAATTCTTGCTAAGTATCATGTTAATCATAGAATTGCATCCCCATACCACCCTCAGTCTAGTGGTCAAGTAGAATTGAGTAATAGAGAGATTAAATTGATCTTGCAAAAGACTCTTAATAGATCTAGAAAGAATTGGTCTAAGAAACTTGATGATGCATTATGGTCCTATAGAACTACATATAAAAATCATATGGGTATGTCTCCGTATAAAGTGGTTTATGGAAAAGCATGTCACTTACCTCTCGAACTAGAACATAAGGCATATTGGGTCATTAAAGAGCTCAATTATGATTTCAAACTTGCTGATGAGAAGAGGCTATTTGACATTAGCTCACTTGATGAATGGAGAACCCAGGCCTATGAGAATGCCAAATTGTTTAAAGAAAAAGTTAAGAGATGGCATGACAAAAGGATACAAAAGCGTGAGTTTAATGTAGGTGATTATGTTTTGCTATACAACTCTCGTTTAAGATTTTTTGCAGGAAAACTTCTCTCTTAATGGGAAGGTCATCACATTATCGAGGAGGTCTATCGTTCCGGTGCCATAAAAACCAACAACGCTGAAGGCACAAATCCAAAGGTGGTGAACGGTCAAAGAATCAACCATTCTATCTCAGGTAATCCCATAAATGTTGAAACCAATATTATTGACACTGTAACCCCGGAGGAGTGCATAAGGGACACTTTCTAGAACGTTTCAGACTCCGAAAAGGAATAGGTATGTGGTACGGTACGTAAATCGACTCCAAAATAGTTCTAATAGCAATTTTTCTCTGTTTTGGAATATTTAAAAAATTAGGAAAATAAGATGCAGTTCGAAGGAGACACGGGGCATCCACGAGGGTGGAGGGCGCGCCCCCTACCTCATGGACACCTCGTGTGCCCTCCGGACTCCGTTTTCTTCCACGATACTTCTTTTGATCGGTAGAAATTCATTATATAATCTCCCGAAGGTTTTGACCACCATACCACGACAACCTCTGCTTTTGTTTCCAACTGTTTTTCTGACAGATCTAGATCAACATGACGTCTTCAAGCGCCCCCAAGGACAAGTTTTTCGAGAAGGTCATCAACCCTTACCTCGTGGAGGTGTTGCAACACCCTCAAACTATTGAAATGCGTGGGGGTGCTGCACATCCGTGATTTTGAGGGACCAAGGAGGACTGGAAGAGTGGAGACAAGACTCGAAGCAATGGAGCAACAAGTTTTCAAGTGCCAAGGGATGGTGTAACCCGAACTCAATGCCAACCACATGATGATCGCAGAGTTCACCAACAACCACAAGTTGGATGCCAAGAACATTGGGGAGACCATCTTCAAGCTTCACGAGAAAATCAAGCACCTCCAAGCCCAGATCTATGACCTACAAAACCAAAACTGTGAGTATGAATATAGATTCAAGAGGATGAGTTTGGCTGCAGATCTGAGGATCTCGGAAACTCGATCATCTTTCTATGATGGTGAGCCTATGCCTTGAAAGACGAACAACAAGCCTACATCATCAACAACTCCATCATCACCACCTCTAAAGAAAGAGACATAAACCCATGGGTATGGGCACTCCCCTTGGCAACTTCCAAGCTTGGGGGAGGTGCCCCGATATCGTATCACCATCACACTTCTATCTTTACCATTTTTCTTAGTTCGATCCTTTTGGTTATATTTTTATATAGTAGAATAAAGTTTTAGTATGATCTAGCTTTGAGTTTGATTTTGATCTCTATCTATGTAATCGAGTCCGTGGGTTATATATAATAAAGATTAGTTGAGTTGAGGGCTTTTGCTATCTTGCTATGATCTTGAGGGAATAAAAGAAAGAAAGAAAACAAAAGAAGAAATAAAAAGATCATATTGATCTTATGGGGAGTAATGACTTCACATATAAAGAGTATGATGAATAAAAGTTGTTGAGAGTTGACAAACATAGTTTTGGTCATCGTTGCAATTAATGGAAGTAATAAAGAAAGAGAGGTTTTCACATATAAATATACTATCTTGGACATCTTTTATGATTGTGAGCACTCATTAAAATATGGCATGCTAAAAAGTTGATGTTGGACAAGGAAGACAACGTAATGGGTTATGTTTTCTTATATTTGAAATAAATTATATTGTCATGGATAATCCAACATGGTGTGCTTGCCTTTCTCCCTCATGCTAGCCAAATTCTTTGCGCCAAGTAGAGATACTGCTTGTGCTTCCAAACATCCCTAAACCCATTTTTTCCATGAGAGTCCACCATATCTACCTATGGATTGAATAAGATCCTTCAAGTAAGTTGTCATCGGTGCAAGCAATAAAACTTGCTCTCTAAATATGTATGATCTATTATTGTGGAGAAAATAAGCTTTATACGAGCTTGTGATATGGAAGAAATAAAAGTGACGGACTGCATAATAAAGGTCCCAATCACAAGTGGCAATATAAAGTGATGTTCTTTTGCATTAAGATTTTGTGCATCCAACCATAAAAGCGCATGACAACCTCTGCTTCCCTCTGCGAAGGGCCTATCTTTTATTTTTTTACCTTCTACCCTCATACAAGAGCCATGGTAATCTTCACCTTTCCTTTTTACACTTCATCCTTTGGCAAGCACTATGTGTTGGAAAGATCCTGATATATATATATATATATATATATATATATATATATATATATATATATATATATATATATATATATATATCCAATTGGATGTAGGTTTTCATAAAGTATTATTGTTGACATTACCCTCGAGGTAAAAGGTTGGGAGGCGAAACTATAAGCCCCTATCTTTCTCTGTGTCCGATTGAAACTTCATACCCATAAGTATCACATGAGTGTTAGCAATTGTGAAAGACTAAATGATAGCGGAGTATGTGGACTTGCTGAAAATCTCTTATATTGACTCTTTCCGATGTTATAATAAATTGCAATTGCTTCAATGACTGAGGTTATAGTTTGCTAGTTTTCAATGAAGTTTCTGATTCATACTTTACATTGCGAATAGATTGTTACTTTAGCATAAGAAATCATATGACAATATATATATATATATATATATATATATATATATATATTGTTGTTGTAAGAATGATCATGATGCCCTCATGTCCGTATTTTATTTTATCGGCACCTCTATCTCTAAACATGTGGACATATTTTTTGATATCGGCTTTCGCTTGAGGACAAGCGAGGTCTAAGCTTTGGGGAGTTGATAAGTCCATTTTGCATCATGCTTTTATATCAATATTTATTGCATATGGGATGTTGCTACACATTATGTCACAATACTTATGCCTTTTCTCTCTTATTTTATAAGGTTTACACGAAGAGGGAGAATGCCGGCGGCTGGAATTCTGGGCTGGAAAAGGAGAAAATGTTAGAGACCTATTTTGCACAACTCCAAAAGTCCTGAAACTCCACGAAAGTCAGTTTTGAAATATATTAAAAATATTGGGCAAATAAAGCACTAGAGGGGGGCCAACCACCAGCCATGAGGGTGGAGGACGCGCCCTACCCCCCTGGGCGCGCCACCCTGCCTCGTGGGCCACCTAGCAGGCCCCCGATGCCCATCTTCTCTATATGGTGTCTTTTGCCCTGAAAAAAATCATAAGAAAGCTTTCGGGATGAAGCGCAGCCGTCTCGAGGCGGAACCTTGGCAGAACCAATCTAGGGCTCCGGTGGAGCTGTTCTGCCGCGGAAACATCCCTCCGGGAGGGGGAAATCATCGCCATCGTCATCACCATCGATCCTCTCATCGAGAGGGGTTCAATATCCATCAACGTCGTCACCAGCACCATCTCCTCTCAAACCCTAGTTCATCTCTTGTATCCGATCTGTGTCTCAAAACCTCAGATAGGTACTTGTGGGTTGCTAGTAGTGTTGATTACTCCTTGTAGTTGATGCTAGTTGGTTTATTCGGTGGAAGATCATATGTTCAGATCCTTTATGCATATCCATACCCCTCTGATTATGAACATGAATATGATTTGTGAGTAGTTACGTTTGTTCCTGAGGACATGGGAGAAGTCTTGTTACAAGTAATCATGTGAATTTGGTATTCGTTTGATATTTTGATTAGATGTATGTTGTCTCTCCTCTAGAGAAGTTATGTGAATGTCGACTACATGACACTTCACCATGATTTGGGCCTAGGGGAAGGCATTGGGAAGTGATAAGTAGATGATGGGTTGCTAGAGTGATAGAAGCTTAACCCCTAGTTTATGTGTTGCTTTGTAAGGGGCTGATTGGGATCCATGTGTTTCATGCTATGGTTAGGTTTACCTTAATTCTTCTTACGTAGTTGCAGATGCTTGCGAGGGGGGTTAATCATAAGTGGGATTCTTATCCAAGGAAGGGCAGTACCCAAGCACCGGTCCACCCACATATCAAATTATCAAAGTAACGAACGTGAGTCATATGAGCATTATGAAAACTAGCTTGAGAGTAACTCCCATGTGTCCTCGGGAGCGCTTTGCTTTATTGAAGAGTTTGTCCAGGCTTGTCCTTTGCTAGAAAAAGGATAGGGCCACCTTTCTGCACCTTAGTTACTTTTGTTACTTGCTATCCGTTAGGAATTACCTTATCACAAAACTATCTGTTACCGATAATTTTAGTGCTTGCAGAGAATACCTGACTAAAAACCGCTTGTCATTTCCTTTTGCTCCTCGTTGGGTTCGACACTCTTACTTATCGAAAGGACTATGATAGATCTCCTATACTTGTGGGTCATCAGGCATCAAGCCCGGCTTATGGTTCCTTTGAAGCGAACGCCGGGTTGTTGGGTTGAGGAAGTACCTTTAGTGCTTTGGAGTATTAATACCACCCAATAGGACAACATGCTATACGCCTTTCTTCATGGTCTATGGGGTCGAGGCGGTTCTCCCTAGTGATATCCGTCATGACTCGCCTAGGGTGGAGGCTTATGTTGAAGCTGATAATGAGATGGCGTGTCAGAACACATTTGATATTTTGGATGAGGAGCGTGACATTGCGGCGGCTCGTTCGGCGATATATCAGCAAGATCTACGTCGCTATCATAGCCGTAGAGTTCGCACCCGGACCTTTCAAGAGGGCGACTTAGTGCTCCGTTTGATTCAAGACCAAACAGGGACGCATAAGCCCCCCCCCCTTTGGAAGGGCCTTTTGTGGTCTACACAAATCATAACAATGGGTCTTATTACCTCATCGATGTGCGAGAGTACAAGGATTCTAGCAAGTCGGAAGGGGAGACGCGTTGGCCGTGGAACATTGCTCATCTTCATCCTTATTACACTTGAGCCATTGGATCTTATCATTTTACATATTTCTATCGACGTATATATCTTCTTATGATCAATATAATAAACCCGACATCCCTGAAAAAATGCAGGGCCTCTGTCGTTTCATTTCTGTGTATCTAGTCTTTGTTAATTGGTCATAAGGTCACTTGGGGGCTTCCAACCCATCGAGTTTAGCTTTCGTACCCTCTTGACCGGCCTGAGTTGCCATATTATGAGATACACCTACTTGTTTGCAACTTGCTACTCCCCCAGGTGAACCACCGAACTCTTAACAGTCAATCTTTTTTCAGACCCTGAACTTGTTAAGGTTAAAATGGCGGCTTGTGTCACGTGAGAGTCGGCTTATAGTGTGCTAGGATAAACGATGGGATGGACATGATCGTCGTCAGGAGTGGCGCGACCAGCCTCGTGAGGACCGCTGGCAGGACCAGCCTCGCGGGGGCAACTAGAGGGAGCAGCCTCGTGAGGATCGCCCTCAGGGCAATGCAGCCTTGCCTCCTCTGGCTCCACCACCAAGAAGGAATGAAGATCACCACCAGGACGAGGGGGCTGGGGGCTTCCAGGAGCCGTGAGCCATCGCCTGCATCTTGGGCAGCTCACAAGCCCCAGCTTCTCACCGTGTCTTCAAGTAGTTTGCGCGCGAGGTCAATGCGGCGCTCCCCAAGCTTGAGGCAACTCGCCCTCTCAAGTGGTCCAATTGCGCCATCACCTTTGACTCCTCAGACCGGCTCAAGTGTGCGGCCACTGCTGGCGCACTCCCCATGCTCTGCTTCCCCGTCATCAGCAACGTGACCGTCACCAAGACCCTCATTGATGGCAGAGCAGGGCTCAATGTTCTCTCTCTTTAGACATTCGACAGACTCCAAGTGCCATAGTATCAGCTGCACCCCACCAAGCCATTCTCAGGAGTGACCAATGGATCGACACACCCGATCGAACAGGTTCGCCTCCCAGTCACCTTCGGCGAGCGCAACAACTACCGCACCAAGCTCATTGACTTCGACATCGCCGACATCCGCCTGCCCTACAACGATATCCTTGGGTACCCAGTACTGGCCAAATTCATGGTGGCCATGCACCACGGCTACAACATCCTCAGGATGCCAGGAAGCGGCGGCATCATCATGGTCGCCTGTCAGGAGAAGGATGTAGTGTGCTCCCTCGAGCGCGCTTTCCAGGCTGCAGCAATTGAGAACACAGAAGACGAAGACGGCGGCCTCCCTCCTGAGGTCGCCCCCAAGACGAAGAAGCTGCAGCTACACCAGGGGTCTCGTGAGGGAGCATCACACGGGGACGTAGCACTGAGTCTCGCGTCTCCGGACGCGGCACCTTCACCCATCGCATAGGAAAGCGCTCCCGGCGCCCCTCTCAGGCTGGGCTCGGGGGCTCTCCTCTGGAGGGCCTCAGACCTAGCCAATGTCGCGAGGGCGGCGCTCGGGCACCATGTGGAGGCGCTCTTCAGAGCACGCTTCCCAGGAGAAGGTAGCAGGTGTGAGGCACCAGGCATTCAGGAGTTCATTAGCGACGCGATCGAGGAGATTCAGGAAGGAAGGGTTCTGCAAGGCGATCATCGCCTACCGCGAGGCGGAGCTCGCTGCCCTAGCGAGGGTAGAGAGTTTCGTGTCTGCATCGACATCCCTGGGCTCAACAGGGCCACAGCTCGGCATCTCATGTGGCCGTCTCGTGTTGGCCGATGCGAGGGACCGCCTCACAGCTACGTCTACATGCCTTTTGGCCTGGCGGGCGCGGCCGAGGCGTTCTAGCGCTGCATGAGGGACGCTCAAGTGGCCTGTGAGGCCAGGCGCCAGGCGATCCTGGCGGAGATGGAGGAGCACCCTCAGGAGCCTTCTGGTTCCTCCGAGCCTCCCGAGGCCCGGCACCGGAGCGGCTCATGAGGAACGGCTTCATCAGCATGCGTTTTTTTTTTGCTACTTCAACAACTCTTCAGCAACGGTATCAGGTGACATCTCCCCAGTTCGTTCAGTTTGGGGGTGCCCCTCGGACTGCATCATCCCCAGGCCGTGTGGGTCTATCCCTACGGCGTGTATCCCTTTTGCATTTTATCAGAGCTAGTTACAATCCTTTGCAAGCTACTTTCGAGTTACCGACTGCCTGACCGGCGCTTCGTCGCTAAGAACGTCTCGCGCACTTGCAAGCCCTCCCACGACCGCCTCATGATTAAGGACTGGCACAACGTCTGTGCTCGGGTCCGTCCCTGCAGCATCGCTAAACCCAAGCAGCTGAGCTCTGGCTCACGGACCGGTCCCATGTACGTCACCTCACATGGCTCTTGGTGCCTTGTTCTCGCATGAGCTAATTGTGATGGTAAGCAAGGGCGCGCGACCTGGTGCCCCCGTGGCCACGGGAACCACGCACCGGTTGTTTTTCTTTAGGATCTTTAGATGAGAAGACTGGGCACGGCATCTGTGCTCGGGTCCGTCCCTGCAGCATCGATAAATCCAGTGGCTGAGCTCTATATGGCGGGCCGGCCCCGTTCACATCACCTCCTAGGGTCGTTGGTGTCTGGCCTTCTCATGCAATAACCTCAGGAAACTCATCCGGCGCAGGCTGCCTAACCATCTCGCGGGACCAATCCAAGCACCCCCAATGAAGACCAGGCACAACCCGCCTTGAGGTAGGGCTTCGTGAGTCCCGCGCTGGCTCACGGGTGCCCATATACACCTCCTCCAGCCCTGCCATGCAAGCCACATGTCAGGGCGGGGCTATACACGCCCCGGGGGCTCTCCTCAGAGGGAGCCTCCTCCCACGCACCAGTGGAAGCACCATGCTCCGTGCTAGCCATCGACACTGCCGAGGAGCGGCTATGCCCATGCAAGAGCGGAAGCGCTATGCTCCGCGCTGGTGATAAACAACTGGGGGTGGCCTCATCGCCGCATTAACCTCAGGGAGCCTCCGGGCTCAGTGACTAGCCTCACCGCGCTACTCTCCCTCGGGAGGATAGCGCGAGGGGGCTGGGCATGGGGGCTACGCTTAGGTCACGCCTGGCGTACCCCACCTCGCCAGGCCTCACATGCCTGGTCTTCGTGCACCCCTGTCACGCCCAATATGCGACCCTATCCAAAAGGAACTCGAAGGTCCCACCAAGGATAGACCCGCATATTGAAACGCTTTTGCAAGGTGGATATCATTACATCAACATTACATAATAGATGGGGATACATACAAGAGGCATACAATGCCACACGAATACAACATCACAGTACATCAGAGCATCATCTGACTACGGATGAAACACAAACAGAAACTCAAACGACATCCACCCAGCTAGCCCAGGCTGCCGACCTGGAACCTATCCCCTGATCGAAGAAGCAGAAGAAGAACTCAACGCAAGCAAGCATCGCTCTCGCGTCATGATCATCGCATAACCTGTACCTGCAACTGTTGTTGTAGTAATCTGTGAGCCACGAGGACTCAGCAATCCCATAACCATGGGTATCAAGACTAGCAAAGCTTAATAGGAAAGGAAGGGGTAAAGTGGTGAGGCTGCAGCAGCGACTAAGCATATATGGTGGCTAACATACGTAAATAAGAGCGAGGAGAGAGCAAGAGGAACGGTCGTCAACTAGTAATGACCAAGAAGTGATCCTGAACTCCTACTTACGTCAAACATAACCCAAAAACAGTGTTCACTTCCCGGACTCCGTCGAGAAGGGACCATCACGGCTACACACGCGGTTGATGCGTTTTAATTCGGATCTGGTGTCAAGTTATCTACAACCGGACATTAACAAATTCCCATCTGCCTATAACCGCAGGCATGGCTTTCGAAAGATTATACCCTCCAGGGTGTCCCAACTTAGCCCATGACAAGCTCTCGTGATCAACGAAGGGTATACCTTCTCCCAGGAAGACCCAATCAGACTCGGAATCCCGGTTTACAAGACATTTCGACAATGGTAAAACAAGACCAGCAAGACCGCCCGATGCGCCGACAATCCCGATAGGATCTGCACATATCTCGTTCTCAGGGCAACATCGGATGAGCAATCCGTACAACTAAAACTAGACCTCAAGTTTCCCTGAGGGGGTGCTGCAAAGGGCTCTAGTTCGGACCAACACTTAGACAAGCACTGGCCCGGGGGGGCTATAATAAAGATGACCCTCGAGAGAGCGACTCCCAAGGGAAAATGTAGGTGGTGGTGAGGCAAATGGTAAAACCAAGGTTGGGCCTTGCTGGAGGAGTTTTATTCAAAGCAAACTGTCAAGGGGGTCCCATAAATCACCCGACCATGTAAGGAACGCAAAATCCGGGAACATAACACCGGTATGACAGAAACTAGGGCGGCAAGAGTGGAACAACACACCAGGCAAAAGGCCGAGTCTTCCACCCTTTACCAAGTATATAGATGCATTAATAATATAAGAGATATTGTGATATCCCAACCAAAATCCTGTTCACCATGGAGAAATCTTCAAATTCACCTGCAACTAGCAACGCTATAAGAGGGGCTGAGCAAAAGCGGTAACATAGCCAAACAACGGTTTGCATAGGAAGGGTGTCAAAGGTTAGAGGTTCATGGCAATATGGGAGGCTTGATAAACAGGTGATAGGTAGCGCAGCAAAGCGATAGAACGAAGCAACTAGCATAGCAATGATAGTAGTGAGATCCAGGGAAATGGTCATCTTGCATGAAATCCCGCAAGGAAGAAGAACGAGTCCATGAAGAAGATGAAGCCACGAAGACGAACCAAGCGTAGACGAATGAATCCTCACGATCGCAATGTAACGGGAACTATCAAGAAGAAGCACACAACATAGTAAACACACCACACATGAACAAGGCATGATGCACGAACAAGCATGATGCAAGGCAAGACTACATGAAGCTACTCATGGCAAGAGATGATGCAAACAAGAACAACACATCAAGGCAAGTTTAAATGAGGCCGGGAACAACATATAACAATTCCGGTAAGTCCTCATATGCATATTTCGAAATTGGTCCAGATCTGAATAAACCTTATGTTCAAGTTGTTAAACAGCAAGTTAAGATGCACAACGATGATCTACACGAGATTCTAGTCAAGTTACATATAAAGTTCATTTAGTTCGAAGCTACGGCCTAGAAGATATGAGCAATACAAGTTAAACATGGCATTGATGCAAAATGCACCCAAACATCAAGCAAACACCTCAAAACAAGGATGCAACATGATAATATGAAACTACATGCAATTCTAAGCAAGTTTCATATAGAGCACACTCAAAATGGAGCAACGGTTCAACACATGCACACTATACAAGTTTAAAGGACAACCTGTCCAAAACAGCAACTAGGCATATTGCAAGCATCAAAACAACATGCTACAGCATCTCAACATGAAAAAAAAGGCATGGGCATGATTTACAGGTAATGCATAACAAAACATGAACACTGAGCTATCTCCAGAAATCACTAGAACATGCTCAAACACACATGGCAAGATTGCGAATAATAACAATTTCGGACTTTGCAGAAAATAACATCAGGTTGCAACGTTTAGAGCTATCAAACAACATGTTACAGGAACTTATAATGGCAAACAAAGGCATGGAATGAAACTACTAAATGCATAGATCAAAAGTCCTTTAGTGACCATGAGCCAAAAAGGATCAGAAGAAATAATGGCACCCATGTAAACATGGCAAGTTATATTACAGATTCATACATGGCAGGAACAGAATTATGAAGGCATGTAAATAAGCTTGTGCAACTCTCTACAGAGCAATACATGGCATGGCAAGGCAACCAACAGTAAGAAGACATGTTTGTGCAGCTAAGCATGGCAAGAGCAAGGTCATAGGGTCCATGGAACACTAGCAACAATCATGGCAACAACTGAACATAATGTTAACAGGCTGACAGCAACATTATCAAGCAACTTTGGAGCAAGATATGAACAAGCTACAGCAAGCTATAAATGCAACCAGGGGCATGGATGAATAGAGCATGACATGTAGAACAAAACACATTTAGTGAATATCTCCAGATTATGCATAGAATGATTAGTAGCAACATGTTTATATAGCATCACGAAATAATAGATTCAGCCTAGCAAAGCAGCAATAGCAAGTACCCTACTTAACAAGCTCGATTCACTCACTACAAGTCATTGCATGACAAGATAAGCATAGCATCATCAAGAATACATGTTTGTGGAACAAACCAAGTCAAGAACAAGTTCATAGCATGCAAGGACCAACTACAACAACCTTGGCAAAATTGAATAACAAGTAAACAATCTGCTAGGAAATATTTTGAAGCAAAAGTAGAGCACAAAAATGACATGCTAGACTACTCCATAATTGCAACCAAGGGCATGAATGGATAGAAAATAATCTTATGTTCAAAACATCCTTACTGAAGTATCTCTAAATATGCATGGATCTCTTTGTAGCAACATGTTTACATGGCATCAAAATAACAGCAGAACAGGGACTAAAATTAGCAACATCATGATGCCTAGTTTGCATGCTTGTGCTAGTCACCATATTGATCACAAAAATACATGGCATACACCATTGTAAAGAAGGCATATCATAGTTCAAAACACATGTAGTCATGAACCTCATAGGATGCACACATCAATCATGGCAAAAATGACAAATGAGCTCGCTCTGTTAACAGACAGCATAAAACATCATGAAGCACTCTTGCAACGATGACTCAGGCATCAAGATGACCTCAAATGAATATGATGCAATGGTATGAAATGATGTACTCGTTGAGACGAACAATTTGACATATTACACGCACAAAAAGGAGCTACGGATGCAGAGATACGATGCGATGAACATGGCATGATTATGCAAAATACTCGGGGACTTAGCAGAAAACGGGGTCAACCTAGGGCTCGCACGGGAATCGAGGATGGCCGGAGATGCTTGCCATAGACGACGGAGATGGCTGGATCTGGCGCGAGGGGGCCTCCTCCGGCCGGATCTCGCCGGATCCGGCGCGGGGAGAGGTGGAACGGCGAGGGCGGCTGCGGGGCGAGGACACCGGCGGCGGCGATGACGTGTCGCACCCTGATTGGGCGAAACGACGTGTCCGGCGGACATGTCCGGCGGCGCGAAGGAGTTTTGCTAGGGTTTGGACTGCGGGAATTTCGGGGGAGGCCACATATATATATGTAGAGGGAGCTAGGAGAGTCCAAATGAGGAGCGGTTTTCGGCCACGCGATCGTGATCGAACGACCGAGAGCATGGAGGGGAGTTAGATGGGTTTTGGGCCACTTTGGAAGGGTGTTGGGCTGCAAAGAGAGAGGGGCTTTACGGTTACCCGGTTAACCGTTGGAGTACCAAACGAACTCCAAATGGCATGAAACTTGACAGGCGGTCTACCGGTGCTATACCAAGGTCGCTTGGCAACCTCGGGCCATTCCGAGAACGTTTAACACCCGCTCACAACGAGAGGCAAAAGGGGAACGCCGGAGAGCATAAGAGCGCCGGATTGCAAAACGGAGAACGGGGAAAATGCTCGGATGCATGAGACGAACACGTATGCAATCCAATGCACAAGATGACATGATAAAATGCAACACGCAAGCAGATGACATGGCAACGACGGCGAACAACTGGCAGACACCTGGCGCATCGGATCCGGGGCGTTACAACACTCCTCCACTAACAAGAGATCTCGTCCCGATATCTTAGGACCGAGACGGAAGGGAAAAGGGATGAGGAGAAACAAGAACTCAAGAGAAGAAGCAAAGAATCGAGAGCACTCGAGAAGAAAAGAGGAACGACGAGAATGGCGAGAATTGAAAGCTCATGGAATCATATAGACTATGAAACCACTCCGGTTAGAACGAGATAGGGAACGAATAAGACTGAAAGGATTTAGGCAGCACTCCTTCTGAAAATGGAAGGAATAGAACATGAACTTCACAAGATGGAATGACACTTGATGAGATGAACAACGCTAAGCCTCCGGAAGAATTAAAAGAATGAAATGAAATGAACTTAGAAGGAAGAATTGAACGGAGTTGTTGAGAAAATCAACAACGAAAGAATAAGCTTGTTGTGGACTTATGGATAACATCTCAAAAATTATGAGGTGGTAACCGACCACAAACGAAAATGATTGGATAGCTGAGAAGAACGAAGAAATGCAAAACTCCACTTCAAAAGAAAATGAAGAATTACTTGCGCTTCGAGACGCGAGAAGAAAAGATACTTGAACTCCACCGAAAAAAATCTTGATGAACACTTGAAGAATGAATTAAATCATGAAGAACCACCATGAAGAACTCCGGTAACAAAAGATGATGAGATAGAACTGAAGGATGAAAAGGATAAGATTAAAGCCTTGCGATGATTTAGGTGGAGGTTCCGACGAAATGGCTGAGGAAAATTTGAACTCCGGAAAAGAAAAGATGAAAACACTTGGAACTAGAATTTATTCATCATGAACAAACTCCGAAGGAAGGGATTACTCACTTTGAGGAAATAAGAATAAGATTTATTGTATGCTTATCCTTCATCAAATTAAATTGATGACAAGCAATGGATTTTTCATACTACTTATTCTTCTTGAAAAGGATTGAGAAGTGACATATCGCAAACTTGAGAAGGTCTTCATGAACCACCGGAAGGATTGAAAAGAACCAATGAATTAATATGATGAACAAGGAAAAAGAATCTTCGACGAACCACCATAAGAATTCGAAAAATGACTGATGAAAGAGACTTAATCACCGGGAAGAATTAGAAGAACAAATAAGCTAGAGGGGATTTGGATGCAAGAGAACTGGAAGAACTTGAGCTGATTAAAGAACACTTGAACGAAGCACCGGGATAATTGGATAACGGTAACTGAAATGTGAGGACAAGAATTCTTATGGAACGATGGCCTCCGAAAAACAACTCCTGACAAACTCCGGATGGTTAAGAAAGAATATCTGACAAACTGAAATAATTCGAGAGGATGATATGAAGCTAGAACCACGAAACTTTGAGAGAACAGACAAGATTGAGAGGGAAAACTCTTCTTCTGTCTTCAAATGACGAGGAGAAACACCACCAAAATTGCTGAGAAACTCCGGGATAATGAAAAAGAGGAAAGGTAGAACCCGAGATGCAAAGAATTTGAAAGCGATCTTGGAGATGGCATCTGACAGATGAAATCCATTCTTACGTCAAACTTCAAAAAGGATTTGAGAATAGCTCCGGGAAATTAGAAGGGTCAGGTAAGATCCTGGGAAAAGACCTGTGGGTTAGGGCCTATTGAAGAGAAAACACCGTTGAAAAGGATGATGAACATATAGATGAAGCACCGGAACAATTGAGATATTTTTAATGAGGTGACAACCTCGAATTAATTGGAACACAGACGAATCTCCTGAGATGTCTTCCGAACTCCGGAATGATTGAATAGCGAGAGGCAAACGAGCAGGGAAAACACTTGAGCCAAGGAAAAGAATATAATCGCTACCAAAAATTAGAATTGAATCCACCGGAAAGGAAAAGAGATGAAGAATGACGAACAAGACGAGAATTCACCGGTTGAAATCATTGAGGAAAGAAAGCAAAGACTTCGCACGAGTAGGATGGATACTCAATTACGAACTCCAGTTTCGAGAAGAAGAAGGGTGGGCAGGTGGGAAAAGAAAACAACTGAGGATTGAACTTGGCAAAGATGAAGAGGCTCGAGTCAACTTGACGAGAAATGCACCGGATGAAAAGAGCTGGGGAACCCACGATCGGAAAACCAACTGCGTGATCCAAAAGAAAAATTTGAAGGGGAAGAGAAGTAATTCAAACACCTATGTCAAGATTCCTTACCAGAGCGACGAAGGGGCAGAGGAGTAAAAAGAATTCCTACTCTCCAATATAAAAAGACTCTGAAAACAGTTTTCTTCTAGACTCAACAACGGCCAAACTACACGATCAATCAACGGGGCTCCTAAGGTCGGTCGAGGCTCTGATACCAACTTATCACGCCCAATATGCGACCCTATCCAAAAGGAACTCGAAGGTCCCACCAAGGATAGACCCGCATATTGAAACGCTTTTGCAAGGTGGATATCATTACATCAACATTACATAATAGATGTGGATACATACAAGAGGCATACAATGCCACACGAATACAACACCACAATACATCAGAGCATCATCCGACTACGGATGAAATACAAACAGAAACTCAAACGACATCCACCCTGCTAGCCCAGGCTGCCGACCTGGAACCTATCCCCTGATCGAAGAAGCAGAAGAAGAACTCAACGCAAGCAAGCATCGCTCTCGCGTCATGATCATCGCATAACCTGTACCTGCAACTGTTGTTGTAGTAATCTGTGAGCCATGAGGACTCAGCAATCCCATTACCATGGGTATCAAGACTAGCAAAGCTTAATAGGAAAGGAAGGGGTAAAGTGGTGAGGCTGCAGCAGCGACTAAGCATATATGGTGGCTAACATACGCAAATAAGAGAGCAAGAGGAACGGTCGTTAACTAGTAATGACCAAGAAGTGATTCTGAACTCCTACTTACGTCAAACATAACCCAGAAACCGTGTTCACTTCCCGGAGTCCGCCGAGAAGGGACCATCACGGCTACACACGCGGTTGATGCGTTTTAATTCGGATCTGGTGTCAAGTTATCTACAACCGGACATTAACAAATTCCCATCTGCCTATAACCATAGGCACGGCTTTCGAAAGATTATACCCTGCAGGGGTGTCCCAACTTAGCCCATGACAAGGTCTCGCGATCAACGAAGGATATACCTTCTCCCAGGAAGACCCGATCAGACTCGGAATCCCGGTTTACAAGACATTTCGACAATGGTAAAACAAGACTAGCAAGACCGCCCGATGCGCTGACAATCCCGATAGGAGCTGCACATATCTCGTTCTCAAGGCAACACCGGATGAGCAATCCATACAACTAAAACCAGACCTCAAGTTTCCCTGAGGGGGCGCTGCAAAGGGCTCTAGTTCGGAACAACACTTAGACAAGCACTGGCCCGGGGGGGCTATAATAAAGATGACCCTCGAGAGAGCGACTCCCAAGGGAAAATGTAGGTGGTGGTGAGGCAAATGGCAAAACCAAGGTTGGGCCTTGCTGGAGGAGTTTTATTCAAAGCGAACTGTCAAGGGGGTCCCATAAATCACCCGACCGCGTAAGGAACGCAAAATCCGGGAACATAACACCGGTATGACGGAAACTAGGGCGGCAAGAGTGGAACAACACACCAGGCAAAAGGCCGAGTCTTTCACCCTTTACCAAGTATATAGATGCATTAATAATATAAGAGATATTGTGATATCCCAACCAAAATCCTGTTCACCATGGAGAAATCTTCAACTTCACCTGCAACTAGTAACGCTATAAGAGGGGCTAAGCAAAAGCGGTAACATAGCCAAACAACAGTTTCATAGGAAGGGTGTAAAAGGTTAGAGGTTCATGGCAATATGGGAGGCTTGATAAATAGGTGATAGGTAGCACAGCAAAGCGATAGAACGAAGCAACTAGCATAGCAATGATAGTAGTGAGATCCAAGGAAATGGTCATCTTGCATGAAATCCCGCAAGGAAGAAGAGCGAGTCCATGAAGAAGATGAAGCCACGAAGACGAACCAAGCGTAGACGAACGAATCCTCACGATCGCAACGTAACGGGAACTATCGAGAAGAAGCACACAACATAGTAAACACACCACACATGAACAAGGCATGATGCACGAACAAGCATGATGCAAGACAAGACTACATGAAGCTACTCATGGCAAGAGATGATGCAAACAAGAACAACACATCAAGGCAAGTTTAAATGAGGCCGGGAACAACATATAACAATTCCGGTAAGTCCTCATATGCATATTTCGAAATTGGTCCAGATCTGAATAAACCTTATGTTCAAGTTGTTAAACAGCAAGTTAAGATGCACAACGATGATCTACACGAGATTCTAGTCAAGTTACATATAAAGTTCATTTAGTTCGGAGCTACGGCCTAGAAGATATGAGCAATACAAGTTAAACATGGCATTGATGCAAAATGCACCCAAACATCAAGCAAACACCTCAAAACAAGGATGCAACATGATAATATGAAACTACATGCAATTCTAAGCAAGTTTCATATAGAGCACACTCAAAACGGAGCAACGGTTCAACACATGCACACTATACAAGTTTAAAGGACAACCTGTCCAAAACAGCAACTAGGCATATTGCAAGCATCAAAACAACATGCTACAGCATCTCAACATGAAAAAAAAGGCATGGGCATGATTTACAGGTAATGCATAACAAAACATGAACACTGAGCTATCTCCAGAAATCACTAGAACATGCTCAAACACACATGGCAAGATTGCCAATAATAACAATTTCAGACTTTGCAGAAAATAACATCAGGTTGCAATGTTTAGAGCTATCAAACAACATGTTACAGGAACTTATAATGGCAAACAAATGCATGGCATGAAACTACTAAATGCATAGATCAAAAGTCCTTTAGTGACCATGAGCCAAAAAGGATCATAAGAAATAATGGCACCCATGTAAACATGGCAAGTTATATTACAGATTCATACATGGCAGGAACAGAATTATGAAGGAATGTAAATAAGCTTGTGCAACTCTCTACAGAGCAATACATGGCATGGCAAGGCAACCAACAGTAAGAAGACATGTTTGTGCAGCTAAGCATGGCAAGAGCAAGGTCATAGGGTCCATGGAACACTAGCAACAATCATGGCAACAACTGAACATAATGTTAACAGGCTGACAGCAACATTATCAAGCAACATTGGAGCAAGATATGAACAAGCTACAGCAAGCTATAAATGCAACCAGGGGCATGGATGAATAGAGCATGACATGTAGAACAAAACACATTTAGTGAACATCTCCAGATTATGCATAGAATGATTAGTCGCAACATGTTTATATAGCATCACGAAATAACAGATTCAGCCTAGCAAAACAGCAATAGCAAGTACCCTACTTAACAAGCTCGATTCACTCACCACAAGTCATTGCATGACAAGATAAGCATAGCATCATCAAGAAGACATGTTTGTGGAACAAACCAAGTCAAGAACAGGTTCATAGCATGCAAGGACCGACGACAACAACCTTGGCAAAATTGAATAACAACAATCTGCCAGGAAACATTTTGAAGAAAAAGTAGAGCACGAAAATGACATTCTAGACTACTCCATAATTGAAACCAAGGGCATGAATGGATAGAAAATAACCACATGTTCAAAATATCCTTACTGAAGTATCTCTAAATATGCATGGATCTCTCTGTAGCAACATGTTTACATGGCATCAAAATAACAGCAGAACAGGGACTAAAATCAGCAACATCACGATGCCTAGTTTGCATGCTTGTGCTAGTCACCACATTGATCACAAAAATACATGGCATACACCACTGTAAAGAAGGCATAGCATAGTTCAAAACACATGTAGACATCAACCTCATAGGATGCACACATCAATCATGGCAAAAATGATAAATGAGCTCGTTCTGTTAACAGACAGCAGAAAACATCATGAAGCACTCTTGCAACGATGACTCATGCATCAAGATGACCTCAAATGAATATGATGCAATGGAATGAAATGATGTACTCGTTGATACGAACAATTTGACATATTACACGCACAAAACAGAGCTACGGATGCAGAGATACGATACGATGAACATGGCATGATTATGCAAAATACTCGGGGACTTAGCAGAAAACGGGGTCAACCTAGGGCTCGCACGGGAATCGAGGATGGCCGGAGATGCTCGCCGGAGACGATGGAGATGGCCGGATTTGGCGCGAGGGGGCCTCCTCCGGCCGGATCTCGCCGGATCCGGCGCGGGGAGAGGTGGAACGGCGAGGGCGGCTGCGGGGCGAGGACACCGGCGGCGGCGATGACGTGTCGCGCCCTGATTGGGCGAAACGACGTGTCCGGCGGACATGTCCGGCGCGGATGGACATGTCCGGCAGCGCGGAGCAGTTTTGCTAGGGTTTGGACTGCGGGAATTTCGGGGGAGGCGACAGATATATAGGTAGAGGGAGCCAGGAGAGTCCAAATGAGGAGCGGTTTTCGGCCACGCGATCGTGATCGAACGACCAAGAGCATGGAGGGGAGTTAGATGGGTTTTGGGCCACTTTGGAAGGGTGTTGGGCTGCAAAGAGAGAGGGGCTTTATGGTTACTCGGTTAACCGTTGGACTACCAAACGAACTCCAAATGGCACGAAACTTGACAGGCGGTCTACCGGTGCTATACCAAGGCCGCTTGGCAACCTCGGGCCATTCCGAGAACGTTTAACACCCGCTCACAACGAGAGGCAAAAGGGGAACGCCGGAGAGCATAAGAGCGCCAGATTGCAAAACGGACAACGGGGAAAATGCTTGGATGCATGAGACGAACACGTATGCAATGCAATGCACAAGATGACATGATAAAATGCAACACGCAAGCAGATGACATGGCAATGATGGTGAACAACTGGCAGACACCTGGCGCATCGGATCCGGGGCGTTAGAACCCCTCCCAAGCGAGAGCTCAACCAGAGAAAGGTAGGAGGGTCTGTTCGTATGTCAAGGGGGACTCCCGAGCATCGCGACTCAGGAGCCTAACTGGTAACGTAGCCCCTCACCTCTTGGGCTCGTCTTGGTGATCCGGACGACCCAACGAGAGATGAGGTATGCACGGGGTCGGGCGCTGCCGACGCAGAACACCAAGACCTGGTTGTCACCCGTCTCTTTCAAGCCGTTCATACATGAAGGGGGACTCCTTAGCATCGCAACTCAGGAGCCTAAATGGTTCCGTAGCCCCTCACCTCTTGGGCTTGTCCTGGTGATCTGGACAACCCAGTGATGGCTGAGGTATGCGCGGGGCCGGGCCCTGCCGACGCAGAACATCAAGGCTTGCCCCTACATCTTTTCCTAAGTTGTTCGCACGTCAAGGAGGACTCCTGAGCATCGCGACTCAGGAGCCTACTGGTCACATAGCCCCTCACCTCTTGGACTCGTCCTGGTGATCCGGACGACCCAACGATGGCCGAGGTACGCGCGGGGCCGGGCTCTACCGACGCAGAACAATAAAGCAAACGGAAAAGCTGAAGGAGCATAATCTAGTTATTACAAGACAAATTGTTCCAAGAAAATAGTTTTAAATGCCTCCCCGAGGCATGTCGCATGTTGTAGGATAAAAAGGCGAAAAGCAAAATCTCCGAAGCCACCTCTTCAGACTTGGGTGTCACCACCGCTCGCCAGCGGAACCACATCGCCAGGCGCTTCGCTTGTCCCACCGGCTTCGCTTGGAGGGCCAACCCGCATGTACTTGTTCAGCATGGCGTCCATAGAGCTATTCACGGCAGTATCAGCAGCATCCCGGGAGTCGGCGTCCACCGGAGCAAGGAAGGAGGAGAGGTTGAAGCTGGCATCCTTGAGATAAAGGTGGCTGAAGACGCACGTCAGAGCCAAGGAAGAAAGTGAGCATGCCTCGCCTTCCACCAGGGACGTAAACCCGTCGATAGCGTCTTCGAGCACCGCCACGACCTCAGGAAGCAGAGAAGCAGGGCTCTCCCTCGGGGTCATCACCATTGCCTTTCCCGAGGGACCATCTCCAAAGAGCGCCTTCTGGGCCTTGAGGAAGTGCGCCTCGAGGGAGGAGAGGGTGTCGCGTTCCATGGCGGTTGCTTTCTTAGCCTTGGACAGGGTCGCTTGGGCTGCCTTCGCCACCTCCCTCAGCTTCGCCAGGCGATCGCGCTCCCCGGCTTGCTCTAAGGCTGTCTTCTTCACCTTGACGTCCCGACTGGCAACGGCAGCCTTCTGGGCCTTCAGCTTCTCCTCGCGCTCCCGGAGCTGGCTGGCCTGGGTAGCCTGCTGATCTTGGAGGATCTTCAGGTCAGCCTTTATCGCACAGCACCGGTTCTCAGCTTCTGTGGCCTCCTTCCACGCCAGGTCGCGCACCGTGGCAGCCATCCCAAGCGCCTTCTAGGCCTCCTCCGCAGAGCCCCAGGCCGCGCGAACAGAAGCGTCGGCCCTAAGCCAACTAGAGATCAACCCCAGGCGTCCTCGCGCCGAACGATAGTCCGGGCCCTGAAGCTCACCCTGGAGGAGGTCCAGCGCCGCCCTTGCCTCTACCAGGGTCCCAGAGGGAGCAGAAGCACCATGGCTCGGCCACGCGCTGGGCAAGGGAGGAGACGCCCTCGGCACCAAGGCAGAAGAAACCTCAGCCTCATGAAGGACCGGGGGCTCCAGAGACTGGTTGCCCCTAGTGGCCGCGACAAGGCTGGGCGCTGGAGGGGCCAGGCCTGTCACCTCCTAAGGACGGGCATCCACATCCTCCAGAGCCGGCGTTGCCCCTGGGGCTGCGATACTCTTCTTCACCAGGTCCGCGGAGGTCGCTCCATCGCCTGCGGCCACGGCGATCTTCGTACCTTCCCTCTGCTTCTTCATCGGCTGCTGCCTAGCGACAAGAGAATACGTTCAGCACCACTTCGAGAACTGGCAAGCAAGGATAAGGAAGAAGCTTACTGATCAACGAAGGCATATTGCCTCTTCATGCTCAGCAGCGGGACCTGAGGTGGAGCAGCTAGCGCCGAGCCCTTGGGAGCAGGGGAGCTTGCAGTTTGCGCCGCCCGGGACAACGTCGGCGAAGGTAGGTTGCTGCCCAGAGAAATCACCGCGGACCTTCTCTTCTTCACAACCGCTCGCTAGTGCTTCTTCAAGGAGGACACCGCAAACCTCATGGCGACCCCTGGAGGGCGCGGCACCTCCACCTCCGGGGGCTCGCCGTGATCATCGTCATCCGACAGATCGCGCAGGAGCTCCCTTTGCTCCAGGGCGGAGGATTCGTCCATGACATCATCCTTGGTGGCCTCGGAGGATTGGCCATCGGAGGAGAGGAGCACCAAGGTAGTAGGCGGCAAGGAAGACCCCAGCCGCACAAACCCGAGGTCGTCGAAGACAGGAATGGCTGCGATGACCTCCTCGGCGTCGTCACGATCATACAACGGGAGCCAGCCCTTTGGAGGTTCGCTCGGGTCCTTTCCCATCAGGTAGGTCAGCACCTTGTTCAGCTCCTCCTCGACAAGGGGATCCGGCGGAAGTGGATCTTGTCGTCATCACCGCCAAGCTTCCACAAGGGACGGGGGCGGTCTCGAAGCGGCGCGATGCACTGCTTCAGGAACTCCCTGATGAGCATGGCCCCCATCAGCTTCGCGTCCTTCAGCTCCTTGTCCATCATCCTCACGAACGGCGTCAGGGCAGGGTCAGTGATCTTCTCAGACTTCCACCACTTGTCGGAGACGGGGAACATGGTCGGCAGCTTCAGCGAGCTCTGGGAGCTCTTGGCATCCATCAACACCCACCTCTTCATGGCGTCCTCCACCTTCTTCCCGGCGTGGGAGATTGTGTTGCCACCCCATGCCGCGACGAAGCCGATGCACCCGACCGGGTTGTCGCCGGTCTTGCGAAGATAGAAGAAGTGGCGGAACAGGGCAACAGAGGGCAGCACGTCCATGAACGCCTCACAATAGAAGGTGAAGAGGGACAGAAGGAGGATGGAGTTAGCATGGATGTGGAGCGCATGGAGTCCATACTGGTGAAGGATGGCGAAGAAGAAATGGTAGAATGGAGGCACCAACCCGGAGTAGATGTTGTGCATGAAGAAGGGGAATAAGTTGCTACCCGCGGGCTCCGGGACGGCGGTGGCGACCCGGAGCGTGGTCTCCCCCCACTCATTGTCGTCGCTCGCTGTCAGGAGGAGCGTTGTCTTGAGCTTCTCCCCTGTCACACAGGGCGCCATCAGCCCTGGCTCGTACCAGGCGGCACCGGCGGCCGAGGAGGAATCCGTGGCCTTTTCGGCGGCCATCAGGCAGGAGATTTGGTGGAGGATCGGCGGATCTGATGAGCTCTTCTGCTGCGGGGAGAAGGGGATCTGGAGCAAGACGAAGAGGAGTAATGAAAGCCTGGCAGCATGCGGCACCCCCCCTTTTGTCAGACTGGAGCAGTTGCCGAGGCAGCATGGGGAACCGGAGTCGCCCACGTCCAATCAATCGCCACACGTCATCAAGGCCGCAGGCAGTTAGGGCCCATGGCGCTCCGCACTTGCCCTTTTGCTTTTCCTGGAAGACAAGTCCGAGCGTGCCTTGGGCCCGGGGGCTACTATCGACATCCTGGACTTGGGGGTATCCAGTCCTGCCTGCCTGCGGCCCACCGCGTGGCTCCATCGGCGGCCTGGTACGGCCCAGCTTCAACAACAACATAGCAAGACCCTCGCGAGGGGCCAAGCCTCGCGAGGCGGACGACGTCAAGACCCCTGAAGGAGTTGGCCTCCTCAGGGGCGGAGAGATTTATGCAGCTACCTCATGAGGCTCAGCTGACGTGAGTCGTGACGACCAGGGCCAGGTGGGCGCTAGGCGGACGCAGAGCATAGGTTTCCTCTTCGGTGCAAGGGAGGCAGGCCACAGGCATGAAGTCCCGAGGAAGCAGCCAAAGGTTTCCATTCTGGTGCAACTAGACCAAGACCGCCAGGACGGCAAGACGGAGGTCATCACCGAGCCCACCACAGCGTCACGGCCACGGGCTTTTCGTAGGCGAAGACTACTTTTGTTAGGATAGACTATACTACTTGTCCCCTTTCAAATCTCGCCGTTGTGGAATCCCTTCCCACTCATATTTGGGAAGAGGACCAAGGCACTATATATAGGATCTAGCCACCACCATAGAGGGGGATGGATTCCTCCCCGAGCAACACACCAGCTCAAGAACACCTCACCTCCTGAGGCTTGTTCATCTTTGTACTAGTTCATCCATAGCCCCTCGAGGCAATCCACCACACCACACTAGAGTAGGGTGTTACACCACAATGGTGGCCCGAACCAGTATAAATCTCTGAGTCTTTGTGTCTCTGTGAGCTTTGCGCACTAGGCTAGGGAGGATCGCGAGTAGGCAGGCTAGGCAGGTTGAGATCTCCGCCCGCACCCCAGTGTTCGAACCTCTCACGGGTTGCCGGACCCCGAAATCCGACACTTAGCCTCTTGATGTTTAAGTTTTTCTCTTAAGTCGCCCAGTTGCGATTCTTTCAAGGTCAAAGCTTCCTGTGTACAGAAATAATAGATTCAATTTGGTATTGAACAAGTTAAGTATGATATAATTTAATAAAGTCCCAAGTGCATTGCAAGCAATATACTTGGCACTTGGGGGATAATGCATATCATTTCAGTGTCTATGAGGACCCCGACTCATCTTGTTCAGATAAGACGGCCCTTGGGGACTACGGGATTGGTTCTTAAACAATGATTATAAGACTCGGTTCCTCTTTTCAAGACAAGCTGGCCCTTGAGGGATAAATTTTGAAAGGTTTAAGTGAAGTCCCAAATATACTCAATGTCTTGTCCTATACTTAAGACTTGGAAGCTACATAATATGTACATGCACTCAAGTGGAGAGAGATTAGAAGTGTACCTCATATTTTTGCTTCATGAGATTAACTAAGCCGGCTTCCATGTCATGGCTTGCATGGAGGCGGCTTAGATATCCTGCGTGGATGTCACTGGCACTATAAGACGAATAACTCTCAAGGTCCAGCTTAGCTTTGCCTTTCTCCAGTGAAGGTGTTTCTTCCTTGGATGAATGCTTGGATAGAACTCTGGAGACCTCGGGCGGCTTAAAAGCTGACCCGGTAATAGTAATGTCGCCAACATCAGCAGTGGCAGGGCTCTTATCAGTGGACTTGCCAGGGCTGGGCGCCTTCGGACTTGGCGGATCTTCAGGAGTGGTCGGGTTGATCTCAGTATGCATTGGCTCAAGCACTATAGCATCAATTTGTGGTGGCGGATCATTGGCAAGATCTTCAGGATTTTGAATTGAAGCCTCAGGGGCTTCTGGTGCCTACTTCTCTGGTTCAGCGGCTTGGGGGTCCCTGGAAGAACCACTCACCTTCTGCTTCTTGCCCATTTTCTCTATGCCTCTGAGACAAGAACACAAGAATCCATGAGCATATTACTATAACGCAATTATGGAGAAATGAAAGTACTTACCCTTGGGAAATCTTGAAAACAGGCATTTGAGTGCCAGTAGAGTCGCCGGATGAGGGAGGTGACCTGATACGTCTCCAATGTATCTATAATTTTTTATTGTTCCATGCTATTATATTATCATTCTTGGATGTTTATCAATCATTTATAGTCATTTTATATCATTTTTTGGTATTAACCTATTGACATAGTGCCCAGTGCCAGTTGTTGTTTTCTGCTTCTTTTTTACATCACAGGAAAGCAATACCAAATGGAGTCCAAACGCAGTGAAAAATTTTGTGGATTTTTTCTAGACCAGAAGACACCGTATGGGACGAGAAAGTACCTAAGGGGAGCTCCGAGGGGAGCACAACCCACCAGGGCGTGCCTGGGTCTTAGGGTTTCTGGAATATTGGGGTATTTATAGAGCAAAGAGGGGGTGGGGGAGGCCACCGAGGTGGGCACAACCCACCAGGGCGCGACTGGGGGGCCAGGCACGCCCAGGTGGGTTGTGCGCACCTCGGTGGCCTCCCGCACCGCCTCTTTGCTCTATAAATACCGGAATATTCCAGAAACCCTAAGAGAGTCAACGAAAATCAATTCCAGCCACCGCAAGTTCCGGAAACACCAGATCCAATCTAGACACCATCTCGGAGGGCTTCATCATGTCCATTGGTGCTGCTCCGATGATGCGTGAGTAGTTCTTTGTAGACCTACGGGTCCGTAGTTAGTAGCTAGATGGCTTCCGCTCGCTCTCTCTCTCTCTCTCTCTCTCTCTCTCTCTCTTGATTCTCAATACAATGGTCTCTTGGAGATCCATATTATGTAAGTCTTTTTGCAGTGTGTTTACTGGGATTCGATGAACTTTGAGTTTATGATCAGATCTATGTTTTTATCCATGAAAGTTATTTGAGTCTTCTTTGATCATGCATGATTTCTTATAGCCACATATTTCTTCTCTGATATTTGGGTTTTTTGGGCCAACTTGATATATTTATGTTGCAATGGGAAGAGGTGCTTTGTGATGGGTTCGATCTTACGGTGCTTGACCCAAGTGACAGAAGGGGAAATGACACGTATGTATCGTTGCTATTAAGGATAACAAGATGGGGTCTATTTCTACATAAATAGATCTTGTCTACATCATGCCATCGTTCTTATTGCATTACTCCATTTTTCCGTGAACTTAATACACTAGATGCATGCTGGATAGCGGTCGATGTGTGGAGTAATAGTAGTAGATGCAGGCAGGAGTCGGTCTACTAATCTTGGACGTGATGCTTATATAATGATCATTGCCTGGATATTGTCATGATTATTTGAAGTTCTATCAATTGCCCAACAATAATTGTTTTCCCATCGTTTGCTATTTTTCTCGAGAGAAGCCACTAGAGAAACATAAGGCCCCGGGGTCTCTTCTTTATTATATTTGCCTTCGCGATCTATTTCCCTTTGATTTTATTTTCAGATCTATTTAACCAAAAATACAAAAATACCTTACTGCACTTTATTTCATTTGCGATCTATTTATCCTATCTATCACAACTTTATCACGTCTTCTCGCCAATTTGTGGCATCGTTACCCAAAAGGGATTGACAACCCCTTTAACACGTCGGGTTGCGAGTATATGATATTTGTGTGCAGGGGCTGTTTACATTGTGTTGCTTGGTTCTCCTACTGGTTCGATAACCTTGGTCTCATCACTGAGGGAAATACCTACCGTCGTTGTGTGAAAGTGCTAGTTATCGACTAGAGGGGGGTGAATAGGCGATTTTTATCAAAGTCTTCAAAACGTGGAAGTTTCGAAGACAAACAATAGAAATGACCTAATTGATATGCAGCGGAAGATAAACTACAACAAGCAAGCCATAGTCAAGTATGCAATAATGTGAAAGTATAAAGAATAATAGCAGCTTGGTAGTAAGGATCAGGATGGAAGATAGTATGAAGCCAATCAACAATAACAGTCAAGCAATGAAGTCAAACAGATATGACAAGCAGGCAATGACTTCACGAAGACAAACTTAAGGTAAAGGGAGTTAGAGGATAGAACCAGTCACTTGTTGAAGACACAGGATTTGTTGGACCAGTTCCAGTTGCTGTGACAACTATACATCTGGTTAGGGAGGCTGAGACTCAACTCAGAAGACCGCGTCTTCACCTTATTCCCCTTGAGCTAAGGACACACAGTCCTCGCCCAATCACTCTGGTAAGTCTTCAAGGTAGACTTCCGAACCTTCACAGACTTCGTTCACCGGTGATCCACAATGACTCTTGGATGCTCAGAACACGATGCCTAACCGGCTGGAGGATACACAGTCCTCAAGTGTAATAAGTCTTCAGGTCACACAGACAGAAAGACTTCAGTGATGCCTAACACTCTTTGGCTCTGGGTGTTTGGGCTTTGTCCTCGCAAGGATTTCTCTCTCTCAAAGGCTTCGAGGTGGGTTGCTCTCAAACGACAAAAGCCGTAAACTAACTCTGAGCAGCCACCAATTTATGGTGTAGGGGGTGGGCTATTTATAGCCACAAGGCAACCCGACCTGATATGTCCGAAATGACCCTGGGTCACTAAGGAACTGACACGTGTTCCAACGGTCAGATTTCAAACACACACGGCAACTTTACTTGGGCTACAAGCAAAGCTGACTCATCCAGCTCTGGATAAGATTTGCTCTCATTGTCTTCACTCGAAGACATAGGATTTGGGTTGAGCATCACTTCAGTCAATCTGACTTTGTTCACTTGGACCCCACTTAACAGTACGGTGGTTCCTATGACTCAACAAAGAAGAAAAGGAAACAACGAAACAACACAGTCTTCGCGCTCCATAGTCTTCACTCATTGTCTTCTCATGTCATAGGCTTCAATGTGAATATCTTCACATACCACCATTATCGTCAATGTCTTCATACATTTTTAGGGGTCATCTCCGGTAGGTAAACCGAATCAATGAGGGACACTACCTGCGTTATCCTGCAATTCTCACAAACGCATTAGTCCCTCAACCAACTTTGTCGTCAATACTACAAAACCAACTAGGGGTGGCACTAGATGCACTTACAATCTCCCTCTTTTTGGTGATTGATGACAAAATGGTTGAAGTTTTCAACGGGAATGAAGTATGTGAAATTGTAAAGGATAGGGTATTGTCTTCATAAGTGGCAAGGGCTCCCCCTGAAGATGTGCATATAAGTAATTTGCTTTTGGAATGCAAATGCACATGGCAGGTTGTACTTGTGGAGATCCTCTTCAACTTATGAAGATAATTCATCATGCATGAAATGATATAACTAAGAGGATGACATGCATAATGAAAAATGGACGTCTGCAGAATGATCTAAGTGCGGAAGTTATCATCGCACATGGAAAAGAAAATAAGTTGCAGACGACCATCGAGTTTAAGTGTTACAACTCAAAGAATGAAATGTATCAAAAGGAAGAGTTGTAAACACATAGGCAAAATATAAAGCAACCTCCCATATGAACCCGCTTGAAGACTATCAAACTCATATGCTTCTCCCCCTTTTGTCAGTAATGACCAAAAAGGTTCGAAGCCATAGAGCATCTACTCGTCCTCATGAGGAGTAGGTGAAGCAGCAGGGTTGTCGTTGTTGGTTGGCGGTGCAGACGAACTTGGTGCAGTGTCGATGCGTGCAGAAGTAGGGGGTGGTGAAGTAGCATCGTCTTCATCATCGATCATGTTGGCATTCACAGTTGCCGCGGAGGAAGAATAGTCAGAGTCTTCAAGGATGGAGTTCGACGTAGGACAGCATTCCATGGAGGAGTGGAGTCAAACTTGAATATTTCAGTGAAGCCATCGTCTTGAAGATCTGCTTCAACACTGAGCAATGTCAAACTCTTCCATGATCGCCGACAGGTTTCGTGAGTGACAAATGCATTCTTGGTGGCAAGATTTCGAATGCGATTTACGTCCACCAAGAGGCTTTGCATCTATCGCTTGAGCCAAAAGTGATGCTTGTCTTGTTTCTGATGCAGTGCCACAAGAAGTTCTCGGTCATTTAGGACCCGAGAGCGCTTCTTTGGCCTTTGAGCAATTGTGCTCTCAGTAGCTTCAGTTGGTGCACGATGAGGCAGACGAGTGTTTCCAGCCATCGGATAGACACAAGTTACAGCTTGGACTCCTTCCATAGGCTGAGTGAAGCTTTGGTGGTCAGCATTTTGAAGACAAAGAGGCTTCTTGGCAGGCTCAGGGTATATGGCTTCAACTGACATATCAACCTCTGGTAGAAAGATCACATGATTGCGAGCAGAGGGCTGATAGTTGATATCAGAGTGTAGCTTGATGAGGCGCATGACCCATGGAGCATAGAATTTCAGGCCAAAAAGGTCAGATCCAGATGCAGTCAGTTGCCGGAGGAAGAAATCTTGTGCATTGAAGCTGATGGCATTGAGGATGTAAAAGACCAATGTCTTCATGGCTCCTTCAAGTTTTGCAGCTGATGAATGTCCTTTGATAGGCCATAGAGTCCGCCTGATGATGTGATATATTGTGCGTGGCAGATACTCAAGGTCATCAACAAAGAACTCCTTTGGGTATTCAGTGTCATGTGGCAATGGCTTCATCATGCTCAACATCTGGCTCATGTTGGGTTCTGGCTTATGGAAGATGCTCTCTAGTGCATTGTGGTGGTTTTGAAAACCAGGTTCGTACAGCTCTCCGGGAGTGGATAACCCTGTAAGCTCAATGATGTCAAGAGCTTTGGCTTCATGATGAACATTTCCAGTCATCCACTCGAGAACCCATGTCTTTGTATCCCTGTTGTAGCCGCGAATGTGGAGGGTAGCATAGAATTGAAGCAGAAGTTCCTCATTCCAATGTTCTTTGTTTGTCACAAAGCTAAGCATACCTGCATCACGAAAGCAGTCAAGTGCTTCTTCTAAGCATGGCAGTCCTGTAATGGCTTCAGTGTCGAGGCGCATATGAGGGAAAATGCGCCCTTGATCATACAGAACGCAGGAGTAATAGCTTCGTTGCTGATGACTCCAGAAATGATTAGATGATATTCTTGGCCTTGAGTAGGGGTTCTTTGAGCTGTCAAAGAAGGTGTTGTGGCTTTTGAAGCCATTTGCATTGAAGGACCATGTAGAAGTGGCAGTACCTGGAAACCTTGGCAGTCTTGGCTTTGGTTTCTGGACCTGAGGCCTATGCTCAATGTGATAATCAAACTAAGGACCAGAGACATTAGGTGGAGGGATCAGAACGGGCCATCTTACTGTGATTAGCTCGCCATGGTTGTATGCTTGCTCAATTGTATAGGGCCTTGGTGGCGGAACAGGAGCAGTGGCAACAACAGTGGCTTCATGTCAGGACCCCGACTCAAAGTCACATCGATCTAGCCGGTAACACCTCATATCACTTTGCGGCCTCACGCACGGTATCCCCACGGGTGTCGCCTTACCTCTGCCCGGGACCGTTTGCGCCTTTTGGCTCACGTATATGATGGTGTCGCTAGCATCCATATGATAAAGAGCCCGGGCTGACATGACTAGTCGTAAACCCAAAGTGGCACAGACTTACAGGGACAGGCATCCATGACCCAGCTTCGAACGTGTCGGTCATCAGCAAGTGGGTCCGGGCTGTAGCACTGGGCTAGCAGGACTCCGGTAAACCGGGCTGTAGCGGGCTAACAGGACTCCGGTACTCAAAGCGTGACATTTCCCCAAAGGGACAGACACAGGAACGAAGAAGGACACATGCCGGCCAGCCTAAGTGTTCCAGAGCAGTAGCAAGCTACCATGGCTCAGCGGTAACACTAGGAGACATTTCCTGGTAAGAGAGGCTACTAAAGATAAACAACTAGATAGTCAGATCCCACACATACCAAGCATTTCAATCATACACACAATATGCTCGATATGTGCAAATACAACGAAGCATCACAACATGACTCTACGACACAAGTACTTTATTTAAGGCTCAGGGAGCCATACATAACATACACAAAGGTACGGGTCTCACGACCCAGCATACAAGTCATACAGTCATACAAACCAGCAGCGGAAGTAACTTGTCTGAGTACAGACAACTAGTAAAATAAAAGAGGCTTGGAAAGCCTAACTATACTACGTGGTCCTTCACAAGCTCAGGGTCACCACCCGGGTCTTTAACCTACTCGTTGATGTCAACGTCTACATAGAACCCATCAGAAGGGGTTGCAGCGTCTTCTGTAAAAAATGTAAATTATAGCAACATGAGTACAAAGGTACTCAGCAAGACTTACATCAGATCCTACATACATGCATATTATCAAGAAGGGTTGGTGGAGTTATTGCAGCAAGCCAGCTTTGACTCTTGGCTAGACTATCCTACGATACTCCAACTTGAAATGGTTTTGCGCACACGAGTCCACTACTCACCAATTCAATACACTACCGAGGATCCACCTCCGTCTTCCTACGGAAGAGCCATCCTCGGCACTCACACTTATCTTGAGGCTTTTAGCAGTTTCCATTTACTTGTCTATGAACTGTATAGGCAACCAAGTAGTCCTTTACCGCGGACGCGGCTATTCGAATAGATCATGTTAACCCTGCAGGGGTGTACTTCTTCATACATGTTTCCACCACTTAGCGTCTGCACACGACATGTGCTCGGCAGACTTCAAGCGAAAGCCGACGTGGGTGTAGACCACGACCTACCTAAACACTTAAGCCTCTAGTCCAGGTTTATCGCCTATTCAGGTTCCATCCGCAGGGAGTCCGGCCGAGGTTTCCCATACGGCCCCGAACGATGTGAACAGGGTTCCCGAGATACCTAACGGGTATTCGGTACACCGTGCCACGTACCTACCGCATCACAGCCCACCCCTACGGTCAGCGCTGTCCACGGCCTCCAGTAGACTACAAACACCAGAAACTACTTGCAACTCCTGGACAGAGAGCTAGGGTGAAACGCGTTGTCTTAATGCAGTAAAAGAGAGCAGGAGCGAGAACATGGGATTGTATCGATATGATCAAATGGTTGGTTGCTTGCCTGATGGGTCGATGCACTGATACGGTTCTTCGTTAGGGTAATCACGGTACTCCTCGGAGGCAGAACCTGTCGCAAAGGACACCGATGCACAACCATCACCAAACAATGTGCAACAATATGATGCATGCATGAAACACGGCAATATGAGTGTGTTGGGCTAATGCAACTAAAACCAGAAGGATTTGAACAAATTTGAATCAAGGATTCAAATTTCAAATTCAAATATGGCCTTTTAAAGTGCTTTTCCTTGTTCTGCTTGAAACATCAATTTAACTTGTTTGATCATGCATGAAAATAGTACAGATGGATAGATTGGATTTTTCTGATCATTTTTCATATATAATTTGTCCAATTTGGAGTTACAGAATAAAAGTTATGAATTTTTGAAGTTTAAATAATATTCTGGAATTTCCTGATTTAAATTAAATCCAGAAATATAATTATTGCGCCAGCATGACGTCAGCATGACGTCAGTGGTCAACTGCGGCTGGCTGGAGTCAAACCTGACGTGTGGGGCCCACACGTCAGTGACAGGGGGGTTAAACAGAGTTAGTTTAATCCTAATTACTAATTAGTGGCGCTGGGGCCCACTGGTCAGTGTCAGGGGGCTAACTAACAGTGGTTAGCGCTAATCCTAATTAGCTACAGGGCTGGGCCCACCTGTCAGGGACTCAGGGGGGGTTCCTGCCGTGGTCAAAGTGGGTCAAACCCACCGGCGACACGACGCCGGCGAGGCCCGAGACGGCGGCGCGATGCGGGATCGCGCTACAGGGCACGGGCGAGGCCGTTCTTGGGCTCGTTGGAGAGCTCTTGCTCCCGCGCGTCGAACGGTGGTGGTGGCCGAGCCTGGGGTGGCCGGTACCGTCGACGGCGAGCTCGTGAGCGGCGGCCGGAGTTCGGGTGCGGTCGGAGTCGGCGTTGCAGGGGGTTTGGGGAGGCGTTGGTGCGTGCTGCGTGCTCCTAGTGAGGCGTGGAGCACGATAGTGTGCTCGGTTGGGCGCTACGGTGACCGTGGCCACGACGGCGACATCGCCGGCGGCGTGGAGCTCTCGGCCAAGGTGGGGCTAAGGCCTAGAGGTCGAAGGAGACCAGGGGAGAAAGGGGAAACGACTCGGGGGCTCACCGCGGTTGCAGTGGGCGTCGAAGCGGGCTCGGGGACGCGCTGGAGACGGCGAATTCGACGGCGATGATGGTCGGAGCCCGAAGAGGGGAACGGCGACGTGGCGGCGATGCAGGGCTTCCGGAGGCCCGTGAAGCGGTGGGGAGGAAGAGGGGGTTGTGGCGGAGCTTCTGAGCTAGTCGGGGGAGCGAGGGGTGGCCGGAGACGGCTGCTATGGCGAACGGCGGCGACGGTGGTGTTCGGCCGTGTGAGAGAGAGAGCGAGGGAGAGGAGGGGAGAGCCTGGGGAGAGTGAGAGAGAGCAGGGGGGAGGCGTGGCGTCGTCCAGGGGCATCGAGGCGAGGAGGGAAGGGCAGGCAGGCAGGGAGAGAGGTGGCGTGGCGCGGTGGCGCGCGCGCGCGCCGGCCACACTCCCCTCCCTCTGTCGGGACGAAGACGACAGAGGAGGGAGGCAGGCTGGGCCGCCTGCTGGCTGGGCCGGCCAGCTGGATGGGCTGCACAGTGGAGGAGCCCAGGTAAGCTTCTCCCTTTTATTTTTTTCTGTTTTCTAATTTCTGACATTTGTTCTGATTTAAATAATATATTAAATCATTTATTTAACTTATGCCAAATTTTTCAGGGGCTAGATATATTATTCCAGAGCTCCTTTATAATTGGCATAATATTTGGACATATATTAATATATATAGAAATATAATTCCAAAGCAAATATTTATGCATTAATTCCAAATGCCCAAAATAAATGTCCATGAGCCACTAAAAATATTGGTTTGATTTTTATCTCTGTCCAATATTTTCAGAGATCAACATGAGCATTTTCTTGGACCCTTTTGGAGAAATTTTTATTTGGGTCATTTTCAAAATGATTCTGAGGGTTTCACAGATCCCCATTTCAAGTTTCTGATGAAAGAGTAAACATGATGCAACACTCTAATGCATGACTAGCTAGGGTGTGACAACTCACCCCCACTCAAAAGAATCTCATCCCGAGATTTGGGTTCCTCCGGGAAGAAGGCGGGGTACTCGAGTCGAAGACGGTCCTCCCTTTCCCAGGTTGCTTCATCCTCAGAATGGTGCGACCATTGTACTTTGAGGAACTTGATGTTCTGACGTCGGGTGATACGTTCGGCCTGATCGAGGATACGAACGGGGTACTCTCGATATGTAAGATTATCTTGGAGATCAAGCGTTTCGTGGTCCACTTCACGGATAGGATCCGAGAAGCAACGCCTGAGTTGAGAAACGTGGAAGACATCGTGGACTCTGGAGAGATGCGGAGGTAGTTCCAGCTGGTAGGCAACTTCCCCTCGTTTGGCAAGAATGCGAAAAGGTCCAATGTAACGAGGAGCCAATTTGCCTTTGATACCGAAACGATGGGTTCCCTTCAGAGGGGTGACCCGAAGATAAGCCTTCTCGTCAACCTCGAAAGTCATAGCCTTATGTTTTCGGTCATATTGACTCTTTTGACGAGATTGGGCTGTTTTCAACTTTTCACGAACGATGCGAACTTGTTCTTCTGCTTCCTGAATCATATCCGGGCCAAAGAATTGTCTTTCCCCGGTCTCTGACCAGTTAAGGGGTGTTCGACACCGTCGTCCATAGAGAACTTCAAAAGGGGCTTTACCCAAGCTAGATTGATAGCTGTTGTTGTAAGCGAATTCGGCAAATGGAAGGCACTTCTCCCAGTCCATTCCGAATGAGATAACAGAGGCTCGAAGCATGTCTTCTAGAATCTGGTTGACGCGTTCCACTTGACCACTCGACTGAGGGTGGAAGGCGGTGCTAAAGGAGAGACGGGTTCCCATAGCATTTTGGAAACTTTCCCAAAATCGAGAGGTGAAAAGACTTCCTCGATCCGAGTTAATTTCCAAAGGAACACCATGGAGAGACACTATTCGGGAGATGTATAAGTCTGCCAGCTGACTAGCGGTTATACTCTCACGAACAGGTAAGAAATGGGCTACTTTGGAAAGACGATCGACCACGACGAAAATAGCATTATTCCCTCTCTTGGTCCTGGGAAAACCGGTAATGAAATCCATACCAATTTTATCCCATTTCCATTCAGGAATAGCTAAGGGTTGAAGGGTGCCAGCAGGCCGTTGGTGCTCTGCTTTTACACGACGACAGACGTCGCAATTTGCAATATACTGAGCAATTTCTCTCTTCATCCTAGTCCACCAGAACCTCTGGCGTAGGTCCTGATACATCTTAGTACTACCGGGATGAATGGTGAGAGGAGATTCATGAGCCTCCTTAAGGATCAACTGCCGTAGATGCTGGTTCTTGGGAACCACTAGACGGTTCTCAAAGTACACAACACCATGATCATTTGTGGAGAAACAACTAGCACCTCCGCTAGCAATGTTCTCTTTGATTTTAGATATTCCCTTATCTCGCTTTTGGGCAGCGATGATTTGATCCGTAAGAGTAGGTTTCGCCACCAAGGTGGAAAGAAAACCTTGAGGAACAATGTGAAGGTTAAGCTTCCGAAATTCCTCATGGAGAAGCGGTTGACTTTGTTGTAACATCAAGTTGTTACAATAAGATTTACGACTTAGCGCATCAGCCATGACGTTGGCTTTCCCTGGGGTGTAGGTTATTCCTAAGTCGAAGTCTGTGATCAATTCAACCCAACGTCTTTGCCTGAGATTCAGATCCGGTTGGGTGAAGATGTACTTCAGACTTTGGTGATCAGTGAATATTTCGCAACGATTACCGAGGAGGTAATGTCGCCAGGTCTTAAGTGCATAGACTACGGCTGCAAGCTCTAGATCATGAGTAGGATAATTCTCCTCATGTGGGTGCAATTGCCGTGAAGCGTAGGCAATTACGTGTCGATCTTGCATGAGAATGCAACCTAGTCCTTGTCGCGAGGCGTCGCAGTAGATAACAAAGTCCTTGGAGAAGTCTGGCGGTACCAGTACGGGAGCAGAAGTCAGGCGTCTTTTCAGTTCCTGAAAGCTGTGCTCACATTGTGGAGTCCACTCGAACTTCTTATCTTTCTTGAGGAGTTCGGTTAGAGGTTTGGCAACCTTGGAGAAATTCTCGACAAAGCGACGACAATAGCTCGCTAAGCCCAGAAAACTCCGAACTTGCTTGACCGATTCAGGTGGAGTCCAATTAAGGACGGCTTGAACTCGCTCAGGGTTAACAGCAATACCTTTACCAGATATTACATGACCCAGATAGGTCACTTCTGACAACCAGAATTCACATTTAGAAAATTTGGCATAAAGGCGATGCTCTCGAAGTTTCTGCAACACTAGCCTTAGATGTTCGGCATGTTCTTCCTCGTTCTTGGAGTAGATGAGTATATCATCGAGGTAAACCACGACGAATTTATCCAAATACTCCATGAAGATTGAGTTCATTAACCGAGAAAAGGTGGCTGGAGCGTTGGTTAAACCGAAGGACATGACGGTGTACTCGTATTGGCCATAACGAGTAACAAAGGCCGTTTTAGGAATGTCCCCGTTTCTGATTTTGATTTGATGGTAGCCCAACCTCAAATCCATCTTGGAGAAGACTGAGGATCCAGCGAGCTGATCGTACAGGTCGTTGATCCTGGGAAGCGGATATTTGTTCTTGATTGTGACCAAATTGACAGGTCGGTAATCTACAACCATCCGGTCCGTACCATCCTTCTTCTTGACGAATAGGACGGGGCAAGCCCACGGAGATGAGCTAGGTCGGATGAAACCCTTTTTCAAGGACTCATCGAGTTGTTTCTTAAGCTCGGCTAGTTCTAGGGGTGCCATCTTATAAGGTCTTCTAGCAATCGGAACGGTTCCTGGAATGAGGTCTATTACGAACTCAACATCCCTGTCAGGTGGAACACCTGGCAATTCCTCTGGAAAGACATCCGGGAAGTCACGGACTACCGGAACGTCCTCAAGGTCTGGCAAAGGGCTGGCGTTAAGAGAATATAATTGTCGCTTGGCTATTCGGGTCAAGACATTGACTATCTTCCCCGAAGGATGGGTGAGTTGAACAGTCCTAGAGAAGCAATCAATTTGGGCTTGATGAGCTGACATCCAGTCCATACCCAGAATGATATTAATATCTGAAGATTTAAGGGCTATCAAAGACGCGAGGAAAACAAGTCTGTCGACTTGGATTTCATTTCCATAACTTACCCTAGAGGTCTGCCATCTAGAACCAGGAGTTAGAATTTCCATAGTGGATGGCATGTCACAGAATGCAACGTTATGCAAACGAGCATAATTTCGGATATAAAAGAATGAGAGGCTCCTGTATCGAAAAGAACAGATGCCGGGTGGCAATTAACAAGAAGCGTACCGAGAACGACGTTGGGATCCTCTTGAGCTTCTTCGGCAGAGATACAGTTGACATGGCCACGTGAAGCGGTGACCGGCTTGGCGTGGAATATTTTTCCTGTCGGCTTGCCACGGCCAACAGCTTTAGCAGACTGGTTGGGGTTGGTCTGGGGACACTCACGCATATAGTGACCAGATTCCCCACACTTGAAACAAGTCACGGAACTGGTACGTGGAGGAGCATTGTTAGTTGGACCCCCATAGGGCTTGGCTGGAGCAGACTGTTGAACAGGGCGAGGCGCCTGGAAAGATGGCCTCGGTGTGAACCTGGGTGGCAGGGCGGTGTTGGGTACCCACACGCGGCGCTTCTGAGGACCAGCACCGGATGAGGAACCCATGTCACGGCCATGCTTGCGTGTTGCGTCATAGTCAGTCTGACCAGTTTCAGCACTGATGGCTTTGTTGACAAGTTTCTGAAAAGATGTGCACTCATGCAGACGGAGGTCGCGGCGAAGCTCAGGACTAAGGCCCTTACGGAACCTTGCTTGCTTCTTGGCATCAGTAGACACTTCCTCGGTTGCATATCGTGCGAGATTACCAAACTCCCTGCTGTAAGCATCCACAGAAAGTCGGCCTTGGGTGAAACTGCAAAATTCTTCACGTTTACGGTCCATGAGACCCTCCGGAATGTGATGTTCACGGAAAGCCTCGCTGAATTCAGCCCAAGTAGTGACATGGCCCGCTGGGCGCATAGCTCCATAATTCTCCCACCATAGACTGGCGGGGCCTTCAAGATGATATGCAGCAAAGGTGACCTTGTCAGCCTCCGCTACCAGCGCGGAACGCAGTTTGTGAGAGATACTGCGAAGCCAGTCATCAGCGTCGAGAGGCTCGACGGAGTGGTGGAACGTGGGTGGATGTAATTTGATAAAATCACTGAGTGACACCACGTTAGTCCTCTGATGGTGTGCTGTGTTCTGTTCAATACGCTCCAACAAACGGTTGGTCTCCCGCTTGTTTCTCTCAGCTTCCATCATAACCTCGGCTAGTGAAGGAGGATGAGGCAGATTTTCATTCCTGCCTTCACTGCCTTCGGCCTGCTCTTGAGAAGCAGGGTTAGCGCGCGTGTTGACCATCCTAGGTAAACAAGACAATGATTTAGTCAGGATGATAAAATTCCGACATAGGATAAAATGTAAGGAATAACTCGAAATGCAAGATGATCATCCGTATGACATGGTAGATACAGAAACTGCTTCTTTATTCCATCGTCATACACACCATACAGGGTTTAGTACAAGACCAAACAAAGTACTATTACGGTGAAAAGAGGATTACATCTCATCGGAGGCATTCCAAGCTCCTATACATTATTTTTCTACACCTCCGGAAGGAGTACAAACTAGGTCATATCCCACGAGTCACGCGGGACGATAGACGACACAGCTAGTGCGAACTAGTGATACTACCACTAACTCAGACCGATCCGTAGTAGTCCTCGTAGAAGTCACCTCCATAGCCTGGAAGCTCAACATGATCATCCGGAAACAGACGATCTCGCGGAGCTTGTGGACCATAGGGGCTAGGATGAGGCCTTGGACCAACAGACGGTGGCCTGCGGGGACCGCGAGGTGGGGTGATGCCTCCTACATCACGCCAAACCATCACGTCTGGCAGAGCAGATCTCACAGGATAGAGATCGCGCATATCTGAATATCCAGCTTGCACCGCCGGTGCGAACCGAGTCAAAGTGGCCCAGTGGTCAGCACGGGTATTGAAGAGCTCTAACCTCAAGGCCCGATTTTCACGGTCCTTATCCTCGAGCATCTCAGCAGTGGTGCGAGTCCGTGAATCCTCCTGAGTGGGGTCAGCATAGATAGCCTGGAGATACCCTTGTGCTCCCGGAAGTGATCCTGGCATATACCGGAAATCAGAGTCCCGAAATATACCAGATCTGACTCGCATAATGGTCATCATAGAGTAGGCGGCGTCCTGCACAGCCATCTCAATAGTAACCCCGAGTCCATAGGAGCAGTGAAGAGGCTCGGTGGATCCAGGATAAGATGGAAATATCCTGACAGTGCAGAGATACTGGCTTTGATTAAAGTCTCGGAATTGCTCTTCGACCGTGTACTCAGGATACCAGCGGTATCCAGCCTCAGTCATTACCCTGACCAACTTGGCAGTATGGCCGGGTACATCTAGGCATCGAGTCAGGCGAACCACTTGATTGAGGTCGCGAGTGGCCATCTGAAAGCACAATCATAATGCAAAGGCATTAGAATTTCTAGCAAAATTTCGGCAGCATAACAGCTGTAAATGCTCAAGAAGGATTTTGAGACATTTGACAAAGGATTTCATACACACTCAACATCATCATATCAAAGTTCTGAATCCATTCTAACAACATAATGTGGTAGTAGAACTGAACTAGGCTTGTATCCATCAAACTTATAAGGTACTACTGATTAGTAACACGTGATCCTGATAGAGAGAATAGATCCTAATTCCTTAACCCCCGGTGGAAGAATGGACTGACTCAGATCAGAATGTCATAAGATAAAGGAGTAAAAAGAGCCTTACGTTCCAACCCACAAACAATTCCCCTACATATAACTAAAGAATTTCTAGACTCAACATCGACCAGTTTGGCTTGGAGAACCTACAGGCAGTCCGGCTCTGATGCCAACGCTGTCAGGACCCCGACTCGATGTCACATCGATCTAGCCGGTAACACCTCATATCACTTTGCGGCCTCACGCACGGTATCCCCACGGGTGTCGCCTTACCTTTGCCCGGGACCGTTTGCGCCTTTTGGCTCACGTATATGATAGTGTCGCTAGCATCCATATGATAAAGAGCCCGGGCTGACATGACTAGTCGTAAACCCAAAGTGGCACAGACTTACAGGGACAGGCATCCATGACCCAGCTTCGAACGTGTCGGTCATCAGCAAGTGGGTCCGGGCTGTAGCACTGGGCTAGCAGGACTCCGGTAAACCGGGCTGTAGCGGGCTAACAGGACTCCGGTACTCAAAGCGTGACATTTCCCCGAAGGGACAGACACAGGAACGAAGAAGGACACATGCCGGCCAGCCTAAGTGTTCCAGAGCAGTAGCAAGCTACCATGGCTCAGCGGTAACACTAGGAGACATTTCCCGGTAAGAGAGGCTACTAAAGATAAACAACTAGATAGTCAGATCCCACACATACCAAGCATTTCAATCATACACACAATATGCTCGATATGTGCAAATACAACGAAGCATCACAACATGACTCTACGACACAAGTACTTTATTTAAGGCTCAGGGAGCCATACATAACATACACAAAGGTACGGGTCTCACGACCCAACATACAAGTCATACAGTCATACAAACCAGCAGCGGAAGTAACTTGTCTGAGTACAGACAACTAGTAAAATAAAAGAGGCTTGGAAAGCCTAGCTATACTACGTGGTCCTTCACAAGCTCAGGGTCACCACCTGGGTCTTTAGCCTACTCGTTGATGTCAACGTCTACATAGAACCCATCAGAAGGGGTTGCAGCGTCTTCTGTAAAAATGTAGATTATAGCAACATGAGTACAAAGGTACTCAGCAAGACTTACATCAGATCCTACATACATGCATATTATCAAGAAGGGTTGGTGGAGTTATTGCAGCAAGCCAGCTTTGACTCTTGGCTAGACTATCCTACGATACTCCAACTTGAAATGGTTTTGCGCACACGAGTCCACTACTCACCACTTCAATACACTACCGAGGATCCACCTCCGTCTTCCTACGGAAGAGCCATCCTCGGCACTCACACTTATCTTGAGGCTTTTAACAGTTTCCATTTACTTGTCTATGAACTGTATAGGCAACCAAGTAGTCCTTTACCGCGGACGCGGCTATTCGAATAGATCATGATAACCCTGCAGGGGTGTACTTCTTCATACATGTTTCCACCACTTAGCGTCTGCACACGACATGTGCTCGGCAGACTTCAAGCGAAAGCCGACGTGGGTGTAGACCACGACCTACCTAAACACTTAAGCCTCTAGTCCAGGTTTATCGCCTATTCAGGTTCCATCCGCAGGGAGTCCGGCCGAGGTTTCCCATACGGCCCCGAACGATGTGAACAGGGTTCCCGAGATACCTAACGGGTATTCGGTACACCCGGCCACGTACCTACCGCATCACAGCCCACCCCTACGGTCAGCGCTGTCCACGGCCTCCAGTAGGCTACAAACACCAGAAACTACTTGCAACTCCTGGACAGAGAGCTAGGGTGAATAAGAAGTCGAGCGGGGTCATATTTCAGGGCCCAATGCATGGTAGTAGCTGTATCTTAAATCACACATACAGATCTCAGTGCTTAAGGTCGGCTTCAATGAAACAACCCACCATGTACTCCTACATGGCCTCTCATCGATACCTTTACCAAATCGTGTTCACCACACCACTCTCATTACCGACATAATCATTTCACTCTAGCCCATCACCCAGATGAACCAGACCTGACACGACTCTAAGCATAGCAGGCATAGCAAGGTAGGAACAACACATACATATGGCTCAATCAACTCCTACACATGCTAGTGGGTTTCATCTAGTTACTGTGGCAATGACAGGTCATGCAGAGGAAATGGGTTCAACTACCGTAGCACACAGCAGTTTGAATCGCGTTGTCTTAATGCAGTAAAAGAGAGCAGGAGCGAGAACATGGGATTGTATCGATATGATCAAATGGTTGGTTGCTTGCCTGATGGTTCGATGCACTGATACGGTTCTTCGTTAGGGTAATCACGGTACTCCTCGGAGGCAGAACCTGTCGCAAAGGACACCGATACACAACCATCACCAAACAATGTGCAACAATATGATGCATGCATGAAACATGGCAATATGAGTGTGTTGGGCTAATGCAACTAAAACCAGAAGGGTTTGAACAAATTTGAATCAAGGATTCAAATTTCAAATTCAAATATGGCCTTTTAAAGTGCTTTTCCTTGTTCTGCTTAAAACATCAATTTAACTTGTTTGATCATGCATGAAAATAGTACAGATGGATAGATTGGATTTTTCTGATCATTTTTCATATATAATTTGTCCAATTTGGAGTTACAGAATAAAAGTTATGAATTTTTGAAGTTTAAATATATTCTGGAATTTCCTGATTTAAATTAAATCCAGAAATTATAATTATTGCGCCAGCATGACGTCAGCATGACGTCAGTGGTCAACTGCGGCTGGCTGAGGTCAAACCTGACGTGTGGGGCCCACACGTCAGTGACAGGGGGGTTAAACAGGGTTAAATTAATCCTAATTACTAATTAGTGGCGCTGGGGCCCACTGGTCAGTGTCAGGGGGTTAACTAACAGTGGTTAGCGCTAATCCTAATTAGCTACAGGGCTGGGCCCACCTGTCAGGGACTCAGGGGGGTCCTGCCGTGGTCAAAGTGGGTCAAACCCACCGGCGACGTGACGCCGGCGAGGCCCGAGACGGCGGCGCGATGCGGGATCGCGCTACAGGGCACGGGCGAGGCCGTTCTTGGGCTCGTTGGAGAGCTCTTGCTCCCGCGCGTCGAACGGTGGTGGTGGCCGAGCCTGGGGTGGCCGGTACCGTCGACGGCGAGCTCGTGAGCGGCGGCCGGAGTTCGGGTGCGGTCGGAGTCGGCGTTGCAGGGTGTTTGGGGAGGCGTTGGTGCGTGCTGCGTGCTCCTAGTGAGGCGTGGAGCACGATAGTGTGCTCGGTTGGGCGCTACGGTGACCGTGGCCACGACGGCGACATCGCCGGCGGCGTGGAGCTCTCGGCCAAGGTGGGGCTAAGGCCTAGAGGTCGAAAGAGACCAGGGAAGAAGGGGGAAACGACTCGGGGGCTCACCGCGGTTGCAGTGGGCGTCGAAGCGGGCTCGGAGACGCGCTGGAGACGGCGAATTCGACGGCGATGATGGTCGGAGCCCGAAGAGGGGAACGGCGACGTGGCGGCGATGCAGGGCTTCCGGAGGCCCGTGGAGCGGTGGGGAGGAAGAGGGGGTTGTGGCGGAGCTTCTGAGCTAGTCGGGGGAGCGAGGGGTGGCCGGAGACGGCTGCTATGGCGAACGGCGGCGACGGTGGTGTTCGGCCGTGTGAGAGAGAGAGCGAGGGAGAGGAGGGGAGAGCCGGGGGAGAGTGAGAGAGAGCAGGGGGGAGGCGTGGCGTCGTCCGGGGCATCGAGCGAGGAGGGGAGGGCAGGCAAGCAGGGAGAGAGGTGGCGTGGCGCGGTGGCGCGCGCGCGCGCCGGCCACACTCCCCTCCCTCTGTCGGGACGAAGACGACAGAGGAGGGAGGCGGGCTGGGCCGCCTGCTGGCTGGGCCGGCCAGCTGGATGGCTGCACAGGGAGGAGCCCAGGTAAGCTTCTCCCTTTTATTTTTTTCTGTTTTCTAATTTCTGACATTTGTTTTGATTTAAATAATATATTAAATCATTTATTTAACTTATGCCAATTTTTGCAGGGGCTAGATATATTATTCCAGAGCTCCTTTATAATGGCATAATATTTGGACATATATTAATATATATAGAAATATATTTCCAATGCAAATATTTATGCATTAATTCCAAATGCCCAAAATAAATGTCCATGAGCCACTAAAAATATTGGTTTGATTTTTATCTCTGTCCAATATTTTCAGAGATCAACATGAGCATTTTCTTGGACCCTTTTGGAGAAATTTTTATTTGGGTCATTTTCAAAATGATTCTGAGGGTTTCACAGATCCCCATTTCAAGTTTCTGATGAAAGAGTAAACATGATGCAACACTCTAATGCATGACTAGCTAGGGTGTGACACTTCAGGCTGCACAACAGAAGCTTCAGGAGCAGTTGCAGCATTGACTTCTGGCATGTTGCTTGGGGCAGGCTCCACATTAGCTTCAGCCATGACTACGTCATAGGCTTCATTTGTGTTGGTGGTGGCAGCCTCAACGTTTTCAACCTCCACTTGTTGAGCTGGAGGGTCTGGCACAGACACGTTCACTTCAGGAACAGCTTCTTCAGTGATGGGGGAGTAGGGACACGTTCTTCTTGATGTTCGTCATCGGCTGATGCAGCCGGATTGTCTTCAGCAGCTTGGGCTTCAGACACGGAGACATTCACAGTAGGAGTGGCTTCTGAAAACATGACGTGCAACAGGTTGGTGGTGCACTTCTCCTTCTGAACGCTCGGAAGAGGGACTTGAGGGCCTTGGTCCTTTGTGAAGCCTTTGTAATACAGGCGATGCCTTTGGAGATGGAGTTGGCTGGGCCTCATCCTCTTCAACTTGCACAGATGGTGTGACTTGTTGTTGTTGGGGAGTACTTGGGGAGTCTTGTTGTTGCGGGCGATCAGCCCATGATGCATCATGAGCAATTGGAATCAGAGGACAACCAATGCTGATGATTTTGCTGTTCGTGAGAACAGGCGATGATACCACGTTGTGTTCAATCTGAGGAAGAACTTCATCATCTTCAACATTGTCATGGTGACCAATGTCTTCAGCAGCGATACGATCAACTGCTGGAATCTCTTCAGCTTCATAAGCCTCTGTGGAGGCAGGCTTGTGAACAATCATTCGTCGTTCTTGGTGTTCAGATGCAGGGCGAACCACTGAGATAGGTTCAACAACTATGGGCTCTGTGGGAGCAGCCCGATTCTTCTTGATCTTGCGCTTCTTCTTGGAGGGAGCAGCATCAGAGGCTTCTGAGGTTTTCCTTTTTCTGGCTTCAGCCTCTGCAGCCCTCGTCTTCTTCTGTTCTGAAGCGGTTGACATGGCCTTTGGCTTCGAGCCAGTCATGCTGCTTGGGAAGACTATACGAGGTTCATCCTGCCTCGAAGGTGCAGGTTGGACAGTTGATAGCTTCTTATTCTTTGCAACCATTCTGGGGTTGATGCCAGGATGACCAAGAGCCTTGCGCTTCTCAGCCTCATTGTAGGCTAGCACACACTTGTCAGCCAGATTCTTCGTGCGCTCTCGAGAGCCTCGAGCTTCTTCACGCTTCTTGTGAAAGGCTTCTTTGAGCTCGTGCAGCATGATCTTGAAGTTTTTGACATCTTGCACGCTGAGCGTGGCCACATGCTTCTTGAACTGAGCCTTTTCATAGTTGATCTTGTGCTTCAGTTCGACGATGCACTGAGCAATAGCTAGCTCAGAAGCAATAGCGCCATTGAAGGAGACGCTGAGGCTGATGGGAAGTTTCAAATCATCAAAGCTGAGATTTGGTGTGTCAAACCACTCATTAATGAAGTTATGGATGATTGCCATGTCAAAGAGAGGCAAATTATTGAAGATCTCTGCTTCTTCCTTGCTCTTGATCAGTTGCTCAAGAGCATCATCTGCAAGATCGTCATCGTTGGACAGATCAATGTGTTCTTCACGCAGAATGGCAGCAGGAGTCAATGTCTGATCAGTATTCTTGACGATTTTCTTTTTCTTCTCCGTCTTCTTGGAGATGCGTGAAAGATCTTCAGACTGCACACTGTCTTCAGGAGGTGCAGTGGCCAGTGGCTTCACAGGTAAAGCTTTTGGAGGTGCAGCTGATGTTGAAGCCTTAATCTTCTTTAGCTTCTGCGGCTTTGGAGGTGGAGGTGGGGCTTCATCAGTGTCAGCATCATTTTCAGAATGATCCACTTTGGCACCTTGTACCAAGATGTATGAGATGAGGCCATCGAGGTTTGAAAAGGGGCCGATTTCATTGGGTTCCGCATCACGTGAGCCGTCATCACGGGGAGCAGAGGGACCAGGATTGAAATCTAATCCCCATGACTTCTTGTTTTCCTTTGCTGATGCCTTTGCATGCTGGAAGTTGCGCTTGAAGAGATTATCGTCACGACACCAGAGCAATGATGATGGATCGGCATTTTCAGGCTGTGGTCCACGGACCATACAAGGATAGAATTCTTGTGCAATAGCTTCAGCTCTGTTCTTGGGGGGAAGGCCTCGATAGAGAATATCACTCCAAGGACTTTTGATAGCATTCTTCTCAGCGTACTCCTGGGTCACGAACTTGTACTTGAACCATTGTTCAGCCCAATATCGTCGAATCCATTGGATTCGGGTCTTGCGCTGATTGTAATCCTCATCAGGATCTATCTTGTAAATTTCTGCGAGGTCATCAGGAAAATCTTTTGATGTTCCCCCTCGATGCTGTCTGCCACCCTTCCTCACTGACTTCTCTGCAGCCATGAACTTCAAACTGAATGGCTTCAATATGTTCAAAGGCTTCAAGGGCTTTCGCTTGCTGGTCAAACAGGAACTAGCTTCAGGAGAGTTAATGTGTTGCTGTAGGAATTCTGCAAACGAATGCAGACTATGAGAACCAAGGGATTCTCCCACAGACATGTACCTGTGTTAGCATTAGAGATGCGAGGGAAGGGGAAGAGGTCATATGCATTCTCAGAAGATTTTGAAGATAAATCAGTTTGAAGACATTGACCTCATGATGCGAAGACATTCACTTATATGTTGAGAGTTGGTTCCAGATTTGTACGAATCCGTGAATAAGTACAAGTGAGGAATCTAACTAGATATGAAGCTTAAGTGAATATACTAGGCAGTATGAGATGCAGACAGAATAGATCTAACATCGTATAGGCAGCGACCAATTTTGGTAAATAGGATGAATCATTGAGGATCAAAAAGATGGTAAAAATAGAGTTATATTTACCACACGAAGAACTGCTAGATGGGATGAATAGGAGACGAGCAGTTCAATCCACCGTGCCCTAACTTGGCGACGGAGGACACCTACGGCGGCGGCGGAGAGGACGATGTCCGCGGCCGGCGTGAGGACGGTGTCGGAGAAGTCGCGGCAGCTAAGCACTTCGTCGCCGGCGTTGTCGTGAGCTAGCGGTGGCGCTAGGGTTTTGACGAGGTGGAGAGGTGGAAGAAGGTTTTCTTGACCGCAGGGGACACGTATTTATAAGAAGGTGTGCGGCATAGCGCAATTATGCAGGTGCCCCTGCCTGTTCACATCTGAGGGACACGTGGCAAGCATGCAACATACTTAGAGTTGTCCCACGTTCCCACGCCCGCCAAGTTTGTCGGATGGTTGTTCCGGCTTCTCCGGATTTCAACAATAATGATGAATCATTTAAAAAGACTTGATGTTTGTCTCTGTGTCTTCTGCTGACAAGGATGCAGAGAAGACATTCGACAGTTTCAATAGAATGCTTATGATTTGGACAGATAGATTTTGAGATAGTAAGCATAGAGAGATTAGGGTCCGATCACATTCACTTAGTTCAAAAGATTCAACAAGGAAGACATAGCTATAAGTGAATGCTGTAGAGGACTGAATACTAGTATATAGATATATATGAGAAAGCAATCAAATCGACATAGTGAAGTAAATCATGAAGATAAGTTGAAAGTTGAAGACAAACCAAATGCGAAGATATTCAACAATAACGCCATGAGTGAAACACTTCAAACCAAGAAATTTGGTGGTGGCGTTACCCACCGTATAGGAAGTATTAGACCCAGACACGGCGCACAATTATCGTGGCGCTCCGAAGTCAAATTCCACGTTAATGTATTCACACTCAGAATATAAGTCTTCATTGATTGAAGATATACTTTACTTTGTGTGTTGCACATCTAAGTCATCAACATGCATAAGTGTTAGGATGTGTGCCTGATCACAGGACATTTGAGGATTCCAAGATATTTAGCTCACACCATAACTTGCAAAACCTTTTCTCATCCAAGGGCTTTGTGAAGATATCTGCCAGTTGCTCTTCAGTGTTGACGTGAATGATGTCAATATCTTTCTTCATGACATGATCTCTGAGAAAGTGATGACCAATTTCAATGTGCTTTGTCTTCGAGTGCTGGACTGGATTGTTGGCAATCTTGATAGCACTTTCGTTGTCGCAGAAAAGAGGTACTTGTTTCAGATTGATGCTATAGTCCTTGAGAGTTTGCTTCATCCACAGAAGCTGAGCGCAACAAGATCCAGCAGCAATGTGTTCAGATTCAGCAGTTGAGAGTGATACACAGTTTTGCTTCTTTGAAGACCAACAGACAAGTGATCGTCCTAGAAAGTGACATGTGCCTGATGTAGACTTGCGATCAACCTTGTCTCCAGCATAATCAGCATCCGAGAATCCAACCAGATCAAATCTTGAGCCCTTTGGATACCATAATCCGAGTGTTGGGGTGTAAGCCAAATATCTAAGAATTCGCTTCACAGCTAAGTGATGTGATTCCTTTGGTGCCGCTTGGAATCGAGCACACATGCAAACACTAAGCATAATATCTGGCCTAGATGCACATAGGTAAAGTAAGGAACCAATCATGGAGCGGTATACCTTTTGATCGAACTCTTTACCATTGTCGTCGGGACCAAGATGGTGTTTGGCTGGCATTGGCGTCGTGTAACCTTTGCAATCTTGCATTCCAAACTTCTTCAGACAGTCTTTGAGATATTTTTCTTGAGATATGAAGATGCCATTCCTTTGCTGACGAATTTGAAGACCAAGGAAGAACTTCAGCTCACCCATCATGGACATCTGATATTGCTCTTGCATCATGTATCCAAACTCATCACTATACTTCTGGTTGGTGCAGCCGAAGATAATGTCATCCACATATATTTGGCACACAAACAGTTCACCATCATATGTCTTCGTGAAGAGTGTGGGATCGAGGGATCCAGGTTTGAAGCCTTTGCTCTTCAGGAAGTCTTTGATCGTATCATACCAAGCGCGAGGAGCTTGTTTGAGGCCATACAGTGCTTTGTTTAGCTTGTACACCATATCAGGATGTTTTGGATCTTCAAAGCCAGGTGGTTGAGCAACGTACACTTCTTCAATCTTGCCGTTGAGGAATGCACTCTTCACATCCATTTGATATAGTAGGATGTTGTGGTGGTTAGCATAGGCTAGCAGTATGCGAATAGCTTCAAGCCTAGCTACAGGAGCAAATGTTTCATCGAAGTCAATTCCTTCAACTTGAGTATATCCTTGAGCCACAAGACGTGCTTTGTTTCTGACGACTTGACCATGCTCATCTTGCTTTCGACATATCCATTTTGTGCCAATAATGTTATGCTTGTGAGGGTCAGGGCGCTTGACAAGTTCCCAAACATTATTCAGCTTGAACTGTTGAAGTTCTTCTTGCATGGCTTGAATCCATTCAGGTTCCATAAAGGCTTCAGCAACTTTCTTGGGTTCTGATATTGACACAAATGAAAAATGCCCACAGAAATTTGCTAACTGTGTTGCTCTTCAGCGAGTAAGTGGACCAGGCGCATTGATGCTGTCAATTATCTTCTCAATTTGTACTTCATTAGCAACACGAGGATGAACTGGACGAAGACCTTGCTCTTGCTGATCATTGTCTTCGGTCTGAGCATTGTCTTCAGTCTGGTTTGGTGCAGAAATGATAAGTTCCTCTTCAGGCTGTGCTTCAGAGGGCATGATTTCACCTGTTCCCAACAGCTTGATTGATTCGCTGCATGGAGCTTCATCAAGTGTACTTGGCAGGAGCTCTCTTTGTGAACCATTGGTTTCATCAAATCGCACGTCCATAGTTTCAACGATTTTGTAGTGATAGAGGTTGAAGACTCAGTAAGAGTGCGAGTCCTTTCCATAACTGAGCATGAAGCCTTCGTGAGCTTTAGGTGCAAATTTTGACTTGTGATGAGGATCCTTGATCCAGCACCTAGCACCAAAGACTCTGAAGTAGCTGACATTTGGCTTCTTGCCAGTAAGGAGCTCATAGGATGTTTTGCTCAGAAGCTTGTGGATGTAAACACGGTTGATGATGTGACATGCTGTATCAATAGCTTCAGGCCAGAACTTTCTTGGTGTCTTGTACTCGTCGAGCATTGTTCGAGCCATCTCAATGAGGGTTCTGTTCTTGCGCTCTACAATGCCATTTTGCTGAGGTGTGTATGGAGCAGAAAACTCATGAGTGATTCCCATTGTATCCAGATAAAGATCAAGCCCGGTGTTCTTGATTTCAGTGCCGTTATCACTTCTGATATGCTTGATCTTGACGCCATAATTGTTCATGGCTCGATTGGCGAAGCGTCTGAAGACATCTTGTACTTCAGTCTTGTAGAGAATTATGTGCACCCATGTATATCTTGAGTAGTCATCAACAATGACGAAGCCATAGAGACAAGCTGTTGTTGTGAGGGTAGAGTAGTGAGTAGGGCCAAATAAGTCCATGTGTAACAGCTCGAAGGGTTGAGATGTCGTCATGATTGTCTTCGAGGGGTGCTTTGCCCTAGTCATCTTTCCAGCTTCGCAGGCACCACACAAATGATCTTTCTTGAACTTGACACCCTCGATGCCTATGACATGCTTCTTCTTGACGAGTGTGTGTAAGTTCCTCATGCCAGCATGCCCCAGCCTCCGATGCCAGAGCCAGCATTCTGAAGCTTTTGCAAGAAGACATACGGCAAGCTGTGGACCTGCTGAAAAATCTACCATGTATAGATCATCTTTCCGATACCCTTCAAAGACTAGAGACTTGTCAGATTCCATTAGTACAAGGCAACGATATTTTCTGAATAGCACAATCATGTTCAAGTCACAAAGCATTGAGACAGACATTAAGTTGAACCCAAGGGATTCAACAAGCATCACTTTATCCATGTGTTGATCCTTTGAGATTGCAACTCTACCTAGACCCAATACCTTGCTTTTACCAGTGTTAGCAAATGTGATGTGACTCTTGTCGGATGGACGTAAGGTTGAGTCCATGAGAAGACTTCGATCACCAGTCATATGATTAGTGCATCCGCTGTCCATAATCCATTCTGAAGCACGAGGTGTCATACCCTACAGTGCAGTTAGGAGGATAGGCTTCACAAGGTATGTTGTGAAGCATAAGCATTTGACACACACAAGGATTATCACAGCTTAGATCAAGGTTAGAACACAGAGTATGACTGGTAAGCGATTCATATGTGAAATACATAGTAACATTTTATCATGCGTCCCATAATGTGTTTTAGGTCCCCAGCAATAGTATCGGACGCCTTTGATTGCTGGTTGGAGACCATATTCTGCAAAAGAGAGTTAATTCTTCTTCACCACCCACATCTTCAGGGGTGGCTTAGAAGCAATGAGTCTAAGTGCAGCATCTGAGAATTTCGGCTTTGAAGCCCTAGCAAATAGCCTTGCAGGAGATGAATGATACTCATATGAATAAGCAGAAAAGTTCTTAGTCCTATGAACATAGTGGTTTGAAGACACACGCTCATATTCATAAGTTTGAGTATGATTTCCCTGCAAAACATTGGCGTTAGGGTGACTCAGGTGAGTCCTGTATCTATATGAAGCCGTTGGACCATATGACGCCTTAGGTCTGGGGTTTGTCTTCTTCCCTGGTGGTGTCATGATGACATTCACTGGAAGATTCTCAAGACAGCTTTTGGGAACCCAGATCTTCTTCATAGGTGGTCCATTCCTGCAGTTAGTACCAATATACCTGGCAAACACTTCACCATTCTGATTTTTGAAAAGTTTATAGTTTGCATCAAAGGATTCATCAATGATAATAGGATTAGCACAGGTAAAGCCAGATAAAGTGGATGGATCCACTGAAGGTTCCTTTGCAGCAACCCATGTGGTTTTGGGATACTGCTCAGGCTTCCAGTAGGAACCATCAGCATTCATTTTCCTCTCGAACCCAACACCCTCTTTCCTAGGGTTTCGGTTCAGAATCTGCTTTTTGAGGACATCGAAAAGTGTCTGATGTCCTTTCAGACTTTTATACATCCCTGTTTCAAGCAATGTCTTCAACCTAGCATTTTCATCAGCAATAGTAGTGGTATCCTCCATAGAGGGGTTAGCTTCCACATCAGTAGTTGAAGACAAGCAACAGTAGCAGCAGTGGAACATTCAGCAACAGAGGTAGCGTTATCACGCTCAATGCATTTTAGACATGGTGGTTCAAATCCATCCTGTGTAACGCTGATTTGTTGAGCAAGTAATGAATCGCGCTCCTTCTGAAGATCTCCATAGTCCACTCTTATCTTTTCAAGATCTTGCTTTCTTTGAAGACATTCAGAAGAAAGCTTCTCGTGATCAGACAAGAGAGCATTATGTTGATCTTGAAGGTCGTCAAACTTGGAATGAAGTCTCTGAAGACTCTCAGCCAATGCTTTTGACTGATCCATTTCTTCACCCAACATATCATCGCTCTTACTAAGCATGTTTTGAACCTTTTCCAAGGCTCTTTGTTGTTTAGTGGCAAGGGAAGCAAGTTTGACATAGCTGGGGCCAAATTCATCACCTGATTCATCACTAGTTTCAGAGAGGTAGCATTCAGTTACCTTAGCACCCCCTGCCATGAGGCATGGTGAAGATGAAGACGATTCAGGTGGAAAGGTCATCTCTTTAAGAGACTCCTTGTAGTCATCAAGCCAAGGATCATGACGATTAAGATGACCTTCATAGACCTCAGAAAGGCGGTCCCAGATTAGCTTCGCATGATTGAGGTGCATGACGTTCCTGAACTGATTTCAGGATAGATAGGAGCAGATGACATCCTTCGCTGTGAGGTTTAGTAGAGTGTACTTGCGAATGTCATCAGCCTCTGCCATCTTGCATAGATCGGTAAGACCAATCTCAGTGACGGTCCACAGTTCGCTATCCATAGCCATGAGTTGCTTCTTCATCATGGCTTTCCACCGAGGATACTCATGACCGTCAAAGGTGGGGCAAGATACATTCCTCAATCCTACAGTCGACATAGCTAAACTCCAGGTGGTTAAACCGAATCACACAGAACAAGGGAGTACCTTGCTCTAATACCAATTGAAAGTGCTAGTTATCGACTAGAGGGGGGTGAATAGGCGATTTTTATCAAAGTATTCAAAACATGGAAGTTTCAAAGACAAACAATAGAAATGACCTAATTGATATGCAGCGGAAGATAAACTACAACAAGTAAGCCATAGTCAAGTATGCAATAATGTGAAAGTACAAAGACTAATAGCAGCTTGGTAGTAAGGATCAGGATGGAAGATAGTATGAAGCCAATCAACAATAGCAGTCAAGCAATGAAGTCAAACAGGTATGACAAACAGGCAATGACTTCACGAAGACAAACTTAAGGTAAGGGAGTTAGAGGATAGAACCAGTCACTTGTTGAAGACACAGGATTTGTTGGACCAGTTCCAGTTGCTGTGACAACTGTACATCTGGTTAGGGAGGCTGAGATTCAACTCAGAAGACCGCGTCTTCACCTTATTCCCCTTGAGCTAAGGACACACAGTCCTCGCCCAATCACTCTGGTAAGTCTTCAAGGTAGACTTCCGAACCTTCACAGACTTCGTTCACCGGCGATCCACAATGACTCTTGGATGCTCAGAACGCGACGCCTAACCGGCTGGAGGATACACAGTCCTCAAGTGTAATAAGTCTTCAGGTCACACAGACAGAAAGACTTCAGTGATGCCTAACACTCTTTGGCTCTGGGTGTTTGGGCTTTGTCCTCGCAAGGATTTCTCTCTCTCAAAGGCTTCGAGGTGGGTTGCTCTCAAACGACAAAAGCCGTAAACTAACTCTGAGCAGCCACCAATTTATGGTGTAGGGGGTGGGCTATTTATAGCCACAAGGCAACCCGACCTGATATGTCCGAAATGACCCTGGGTCACTAAGGAACTGACACGTGTTCCAACGGTCAGATTTCAAACACACACGGCAACTTTACTTGGGCTACAAGCAAAGCTGACTCATCCAGCTCTGGATAAGATTTGCTCTCATTGTCTTCGCTCGAAGACATAGGATTTGGGTTGAGCATCACTTCAGTCATCTGACTTTGTTCACTTGGACCCCACTTAACAGTACGGTGGTTCCTATGACTCAACAAAGAAGAAAAGGAAACAACGAAACAACACAGTCTTCGCGCTCCATAGTCTTCACTCATTGTCTTCTCATGTCATAGTCTTCAATGTGAATATCTTCACATACCACCATTGTCGTCAATGTCTTCATACATTTTTAGGGGTCATCTCCGGTAGGTAAACCGAATCAATGAGGGACACTACCTGCGTTATCCTGCAATTCTCACAAACGCATTAGTCCCTCAACCAACTTTGTCGTCAATACTCCAAAACCAACTAGGGGTGGCACTAGATGCACTTACACTGTGCTGCATCATCCCTTCCTCTTTGAGGAAATACCGACATAGTTCAAGCAGGCATCAAAAGGAATTTCTGGCGCCGTTGCCGGGGAGGATCATCAACATCAACCAGGTTCCTAATCACAAATCTAATATCCTCTCAATTTACATTATTTGCCATTTGCCTCTCATTTTCCTCACCCCCACTTTACAAAAAATTGCCGTTTTATTCGCCCCTTTTTTTGTTCGCCCCTTTTCTTGTTAGATCTCTTGTTTGCTTGTGTGACCATGTGTCTTCTATTTGCTTGCATCTTCGCTTGCTAAAAATCTATTGATATGGATCCTCATCCACTAGCTAATCTTTCTAAGAGATCTAATTATGTTGAACCAATTGCTAGTGATTTGAGTGCACTTGAGTATCTTTATGAAGTTTTACATGAGATCTATGAATCTGGAAATTGTGATGAACTGTTAAAATAAGAAATTGATGAAGTGATTCATGATAGATCCTTGAATGAAAAGCATGATTGCAATGATGTTATAATAAATTCTATTAATGTCAATTGTGCTAATAAAATGGAAAACCACAAGCTTGGGGATGCTAATATTGCTATGTCCACTACTTATTGCAATGATCATGTTTGGGGCGATAATGTTTCTTATGATCTTGAAATTTTATTTAAACCTCATGATGAATATGCTTGTGATAATATTAAAAGTGAGTTTGGAAGAGTGTCAACTTTAGGTAAAAATAATCCCACATATTTGGAGAGTGTTCAATCTTATGAATTTTTTGATGAAAGTGGGATTGGAGAGGTCATGACTTTATTTGATGATAATCCTACTATTTTGGAAGAGTGTCAACTTTGCATGCATGTGGATCATGTTGAGAATATTCTATGTGATAGCTATATTGTTTAATTTTATTATGATCCCACATGGAATTATTATGAGAGAGTAAAATATGGTTGTAGAAATTTTCATGTTACTAAATTACCCCTTGTTGTGTTGAGATCGTCAACGTTTTATTCTTCTACCTTGCATATGCTAGAAGTTTCTCGTCTTGATAATTTGTTTGCTTAAAAAATGCCTATGCATAGGAAGTATGTTAGACTTAAATGTGTTTTTCACATGTTACATGATGCTCTCTTCGTGTTTCAATTACTATCTTTTATGTGAGCATCATTGAAATCTTATGCCTAGCTAGGGGCGTAAAACGATAGCGCTCGTTGGGAGGCAACCCAACTTGTATATTTTTATTTTTGGTTTTCTTTCTATTTTCAATAAAATACCCAATTATGCCTCTGATTAGATGTGCTTTTGTGGTTTAAATTAGTTTTTGTGCCAAGCAAAGCCTTTGGGATGATTTGGATGAGAGGTGATTTGATCTTGCTGAAAAACATAAACTTTTGCTCTCACAAAATTATTTTTAATTTTTATAAGAATAGTGTTTTTGAGTTTTTTCTTTTTGCATAAGATTAATAAACAAATTATTCACGTCGTCCTAATTTTTCAGAATTTTTGGAGTTACAGAAGTATTCGAAGTAGTCAGATTGCTACATACTGTTCTGTTTATGACAGATTTTGCTTTCTTTGCGTGTGTGCTTGTTTTGATCATTCAATGGTTTTATTTGAAGAGTTTTTTCCATAGCAAAGTTCGAATATAGTAGATATAATGCAAAAATAAAATATGAATGAGTTTGCAACAATACTTATAGTAGTGGTTTGCTTTCTTATACTAACGGATCTCACGACGGTTTTGTTGAGTTTTGTGTGATTGAAGTTTTTAAGTTTTGGATGATCTTACGATGGATGAAGGAATAAGGATTAGCAAAAGGCTAAGCTTGGGAATGCCCGAGGCACCCGAACATAATATTCAAGAAGTAGCAAGCAACTAAGATTGGGGATGCCCCCGAGTGGCATCCCCTCTTTCTTCTAACAACCATCGGTATTTTACTTGGAGCTTTATTTTTATTCATCACATATTATGAGTTTTGCTTGGAGCGTCTTGTATGATATTAGTCTTTACTTGTCTTGCTTTGTGTTTTAAGTCTTCAATCCTTGCTGGAACACTTTTTTGAGAGAGCCAAAAATTATGCTATGCTTGCTCCTATGCTTCATTTTAATTTTTAGAGCCTTGGAATTGCTCTAGTGCTTCACTTATATCTTTTAGAGCACGGTGTGCTTTGTTATTTTTGAAGAAATGCTCTCATGCTTCACTTAGAATTCTTTGGGAGTTAGTAAATTTTATACGAAATTCTCTCTTGCTTCACTTAGATTATTTTGAGAGAAAGAAATATTATGCTCATGTTCTTCACTTAAATTTGTTTTACCTTATTAAAAGCAACATATGAAAATAGTACCAAAGTGATAGATATCCAAGGAGGATATAATAAAAACTTTCATGAAGATCATTGGACAAAATAAAATTGGTTCTTAGTCGTGGTTTTGAGATATGACGATATGATATGTGAGTCATGTTGATGAGTAATTGTGCTTTAGTAAGAATATTGGTGTTAAGGTTTGTGATTCCCTATGCAAGCACGAAAGTCAATAGTTATATAGTGAAATTTATATTCTACTTGTGGTGCATTATTCGGTGTTACTTGCTTGGGTATGAGATTTTTCGTTTCTTGGTTGATTCTTTTTGTTAGCCTACATTTTTGCACTAAGTATGATTACTACTTGTGCATCCAAAACCCTCTAAATCAGTTTTGCCATATGAGTCCACTATACCTACCTATATGCGGTATTTCCGTGCCGTTCTAAGCAAATTTGCATGAGCCATCTCTAATTTTCAAAATAAATTTCTCATTTGTGTGCTCATACCGCTCGTGAGGCGGTGAGGGGTGGCCGATATTTTCCATGCTAGATGTGTTATTATCACGATGAGTGTTTATTCACTTGTCATTACACGAGAGTACGACAAAGTAATTAGGGACGCCCAGTCCCGAATTGAAAAAATGAATTTACTTTATGTTGTCAAATAATAAATTACTTGGGAAGTGTTGGTATGGAGGGCACCAGTGGATACGGATAAGCCATGGAAAGTGAAAGAATGGTGGAAAAAGGAATAAACTTTATTTTCTGTTTGGGAACCGCCTATGATGTATCTAGCATGGAAAGTGTTGGGAGCTCTAAGTCGTTTTTGTTGGTGGGAAAAGTATACTTTGTGATGGGTTCGATTTTACGGTACTTGATCCCAGTGACAGAAGGGGAAACGACACGTATGTATCATTGCTATTAAGGATAACAAGATGGGGTCTATTTCTACATAAATAGATCATGTCTACATCATGTCATCGTTTCATTGACGTCGTTGGTGCTCGTTGGATCGAGGCCCGCGCCCACCCTCACCCCCGTCCCCCTTCGGCCATTGACTCATGGCACTTCTGCGCGAAGCACGGACGGCAGTTCATGAAGGGGTGGGGTGCTAACCTAGGTCGGGACCTCCGTGAACACAAGAAGACGCTGTTATCCGCGATCCAGGCCCTTGACTTGCGTGCGGATGCGGTGGGTCTTTCTCCTGACGAGTGGCTCTCCTGGTATGACCTGGAGGACCAGCTCTCCGTTATTTACACCGATGAGGAGGCCTATTGGCGCCTCCGTGGTGCCCAGAAATGGGTCTTGAAGGGCGACGCGAATACGGCATACTTCCAGGCCATCACCAACGGCCGCCGTAGACGCAACACCATAGCTCTCTTGTGGGATGGTGAGACTCTCCTTCAAGACCCTCGCGACATCCGGTCCCACGTCGATGGATTCTATAGATCCTTATTCTCTGCCGCCCCTAGAAGCGGCCTCTCCCTAGCTCCCGATTGTTGGTCTGGTCCCCAGTTAGTCTCTGCTTCGGAGAACGCGGCTCTTACGGCCCCCTTTTTTGAGCGTGATGTCTGGGGTGCCATCAAGGGCATGAACCCATCCTTGGCACCGGGTCCTGAAAGTGCTTTATATCGACTAGAGGCGGGGTGAATAGGCGATTTTTATGAATTCTTCACTGAGGAATTTGCCGGTGAGGAAATTCCTTAGCGAAGAACTACTTGCAGCGGAATAAGTACTCAGAAGTAAGCATAACAGAATACAGACATAGTCATCATGATGAAATGGAGACAAGCACAGATTGCAGAAAGCGTAATCACAGGATAACACAAGATGAAGACAAACAGACTGAAGAAATTGAACTAAGGAAATTGAGAAAGTCTTCAGTCAAAGTCTTCAAACACAGATATGAACAATCACTCAACATAGTAATGAGGAAATGAAAGAGTTGAGGAAATAGAACCAGTAAGGTTGGTGAAGACAATGATTTGATAGACCAGTTCCAACTGCTGTCTCAGTTGTACGTCTGGTTGGAGCGGCTGAGTATTTAAACTCAAGGACACATAGTCCCGGACACCCAGTCGCTGAGCATGCAGCTCAAGACACCAAGTCCTCACCGTATTCTCCTTGAACTAAGGTCACACAGACCTCATCCAATCACTCGTGGTAAGTCTTCAGGCGACTTCCAAACCTTCACAGACTCGGTCACTCGACGATCCACAATTCCTCTTGGATGCTGTAGACCATGACGCCAAACCGTCTGGAAGAAGCACAGTCTTCAAAGGTAACAAGCGTCGGATCCACGCAGGATCAATCTCTTCAGTGATGCTCAATCACTTTGGGTTTGTAGGTGTTTGGGTTTGGGTTTTTCCTCACTTGATGATTTTCGCTCAACGTCCTTGGAGGATGGGATGCTCTCAAATGACAAGTGTCAGTTTCTCTCGGAGCAGCCAACCAGCTAGTGGTTGTAGGGGGCGGCTATTAATAGCCTAGGGAGCAGCCCGACATGATAAGACATAAATGCCCTTCAATGATATGACCGTTAGGTGGATAAGATATTTTGGGACAGCTGGCGCGCAGCACAGCAACGGTCGGAAAATTGACTCTCAAATTCCTCAGGGCTATCATGTTCCTCACTGTGTAGGCAATCCGCGAATTCCTAACTCCTCAGTCAGAACAAATTCCTCAGCGACCAAAAGAACGTTGTCTCTGTCACTGAAGAAATTGACTGAACTATATGAGATTTCCAAAGGCTTCACTCGAAGGGATTGTGTCAAGCCCAATATGCGACCCTATCCAAAAGGAACTCAAAGGTCCCACCAAGGATAGAACCGCATATTGAAACGCTTTTGCAAGGTGGATATCATTACATCAACATTACATAATAGATGGGGATACATACATAAGGCATACAATGCCACATTAATACAACAACATACATGAGAACAACATCCGACTACGGATGAAACATAAACAGAAACTCAAACGACATCCACCCTGCTAGCCCAGGCTGCCGACCTGGAGCCTATCCCATGATCGAAGAAGAAGCAGAAGAAAAACTCCAAGACAAGCAAAACATTGCTCTCGCGTCATGATCATCGCATAACCTGTACCTGCAACTGATGTTGTAGTAATCTGTGAGCCACGAGGACTCAGCAATCCCATAACCATGGGTATCAAGACTAGCAAAGCTTAAAGGGAAAGGAAGGGGTAAAGTGGTGAGGCTGCAGCAGCGACTAAGCATATATGGTGGCTAACATATGCAAATAAGAGCGAGAAGAGAGCAAAAGGAACGGTCGTGAAGCTAGCAATGATCAAGAAGTGATCCTGAACTCCTACTTACATCAAACATAACCCAAAACCGTGTTCACTTCCCGGACTCCGCCGAAAAGAGACCATCACGGCTACACACGCGGTTGATGCATTTTAATTCGAATCTTGTGTCAAGTTATCTACAACCGGACATTAACAAATTCTCATCTGCCCCTAACCGCGGGCATGGCTTTCGAAAGTTTATACCCTGCAGGGGTGTCCCAACTTAGCCCATGATAAGCTCTCGCGATCAATGAAGGATATACCTTCTCCCAGGAAGACCCGATCAGACTCGGAATCCCGGTTTACAAGACATTTCGACAATGGTAAAACAAGACCAGCAAAGCCGCCCGATGCGCCGACAAATCCCGATAGGAGCTGCACAAATCTCGTTCTCAGGGCACACCGGATGAGACATCCTACGAGTAAAACCAGACCTCGAGTTTCCTTGAGGGGGCCCCGCAGTCTACTCAGTTCGACCAACACTCGAAGGAGCACTGGCCCGGGGGGGTAAAATAAAGATGACCCTCGGGCTCCGGAAACCCAAGGGAAAAAGGGCTAGGTGAGGCAAATGGTAAAACCAAGGTTGGGCCTTGCTGGAGGAGTTTTATTCAAAGCGAACTGTCAAGGGGGTCCCATAAATCACCCAACCGCGTAAGGAACGCAAAATCCAGGAACATAACACCGGTATGACGGAAACTAGGGCGGCAAGAGTGGAACAAAACACCAGGCATAAGGCCGAGTCTTCCACCCTTTACCAAGTATATAGATGCATTAATTAAAATAAGAGATATTGTGATATCCCAACATAATCCTGTCCACCATGGAGCAATCTTCAACTTCACCTGCAACTAGCAACGCTATAAGAGGGCTGAGCAAAAGCGGTAACATAGCCAAGCAATGGTTTGCTAGGAAGGGTGAAAAGGTTAGAGGCTGAACATGGCAATTTGGGAAGGCTTGAAGAACAAGTGATAGGTAGCGCGGCATAGCGATAGAATGAATCAACTAGCATAGCAATGATAGTATTGAGATCCAGGGTAGCGGTCATCTTGCCTGAAATCTCGCAAGGAAGAAGAACGAGTCCATGAAGAAGACGAACGGGCGTAGTCGAACGAATCCTCACAATCGCAACATTACCGGAGCTAAGAAGCAACACCGGAAAGAAACAAACAACATGGTAAACAACCATCACATAACCATGGCATGATGCGCAACCAAGTATGATGCATGTCGGGTTTAATGAGGCATTGCATGGCAAAGTGCAACAAACAATACTACAATTTAAGTGGAGCTCAATATGCAACGAGTTGCATATCGACGAAACACCATATCGAGTTATTTAGTTCACTCTCGTTTAGGTACCCAACAATATTAAATGTTATTAAACATGGCAAGGGGTGTAATAAAAGTAAACTAACTATTTAGGCAAGTTTAAATGAGGCCGGAAGCAACAAACAACAATTCCAGAAAATCCTCATGTGCAATTTATGAATTTGGTACTGTTCTTCCCTAAACAATATTTTATTGTTGTTAAACAGGAAAATAAAGTCCACCAAGTTAATCTATGCATTTTTCCACCCCATTTACATATAAAGTTTATTTAAAACAGAGTTACGGTTATTTAGTTATGAAATAAAGCATTTTAGCATGGCATTTGAGCAAATTTAAACAAACAACATTTTAAACATATTTAACATGGATGAAAGTGGCAAATTATTAATCTACACAAAATTCTAAGCATTTTACATGTTTGAAACATTTTAATCCGATGCACGATTTGTGAGTAATTAAATGCATGAAGTGTAAGGGGTTTTCTGTAAAACAGGCAGCCTCTGGACAAATTAGCAAATTTGCACGCAGTTAAAAAAAACATTCATTGGGATGAATCTGGTGGGCACTGGGGCGCTCACCATGGGCCTTGGCCCGGTCGGTGCAGAGGCCTCGCAGGCCTGCTGGCTGGGGAGGTCGGACGCGGGCCGGCTGGATCTGGCTGCCGGCGACGCTGGGTGGCACGAAAATCTATCTTTAATAATTATGTGCAAAAAGTCCAAAATAGCCTATTGGGGTTCAGTTGGCGAGAAAAGCCTTCTTCCTACATCTACGAGTAAGGGGCAACCTTTTTGATTAATTCACAGGTAAAAACAATTTTGTCTTCTCCATATTACCATATCTCTAGAGCCAATAATTTTCTATGAGGAACTACTGAACTCAATCACTTGCTGCCGTTACTCAACAGTTTTCTGTTGAGGTCTATCCCGTAGAGGTAGTCAAATTGGATCAGTGATCGATTTCTAGGTTTCATCGTAAACCTAATTGGTTACTTCCAATTACGTAAATCAATAGTTCAAACCGCACTCAAAGGTAGGGCATTTCCCATTGATATAGGAACTTTTGTACCAGAAACAATAGTATCTCCAATTATAGCCCCTCTGGGATGTAAAATATATCTCTTCTAACCATCCCCATAGTGTATGAGACAAATGTATGCATTTCGATTAGGGTCGTATTCTATGGTTACGATTCTACCAGATATGTCTTTTTGATTCCGTCGAAAATCTATTTTACGGTATAGGCGCTTATGACCTCCCCCACGTAAAAGAAATGAGATTGAACATATTTCAATTCAACAAATTCTGATTGTTTCATTATCAAATGCAAGGGATGTGGGACCAGGTTCTATTATTGGAGTTAAGCTCTTGTTGCTAATGGAGAAAGATTGGAGTGAAGTTTAGTATTATTTCTAAGATCAGAGGAGGAAAAGAATGAAGGTGTGGGCGGGAAGGAGGAGGCAAGGCCCCCTCAATGTGTATTCGACTACTCATTACGGAACCACCGATTGATCCGATTAGACTTCCCGCGGGGTAGCGCGGGGAACTTGCTGAATCAACTCCTTGGAATCGGAGGCCTGACTGAGGGTCAATCCAATGGTAACCTCAACCTAGGAATGCTTGTTTCACTTCCTTGACAGAGCCAACTGAGATGCTCTGTCTCGATGTTGACCTAACATGGATTGATTCTAAATTATGAATCCAAAATCCTGATCTCGCAAAGGATCCGCAAAAGATAGGACGGGGACCCTTCGGAAGAAGGTATATGCCCGTAGTATCTAGAAAATATTCATGGTTGCAAGAGCGAGGTTAGTCATCCTCACCATCGGCTGGGTTTGATTTCAACTCGGAGATAGCTGGGTCTATAATAAGAGCCGCTTTGTGAACAGCATCGGATGACATAGCCAGGGTAGCCGCAATAGAGCAATTATGCCTTAAGCCCAAAACTCTTCCTTCTAGGGATCAGATCAACCTAAAGCACCATCAGTTGTGGATGAATCCACAAAGTCTTTCTACTTAGCTCGTCAAGCGAAGTAGCTATCAAAAAGGGGGAGCAAAGCCTGTTTTTTGCTCCCTCAATTGATAGATCAGGGCCCCTCCTGCCGGCCCGAATGAAAGGCTCTTTAAGGAAGTAGTCCCATCACTCTCGGGCCCGGCACCAACCAAGAGGAGGCGGGGCTCTCTCCAATCATTCCGAAGAGCCGTGTATATGATACATGGGCCCCTGGGGGGAGATGTAAGAAAAATTACCAATTAGACCCTTAGTCCCAGTGTTATATTTGGTTATTTACTAAAATCTCCTTTTGGTGGAGAAGGGTGGATTGTTAGTGCAGATGATTTAGAAGATATAATTGGTGGGCATGTATGGTTGGGTTTTATTTGTGTATTTGGCGGAATTTGGCATATTTTAACCAAACCCTTCGCATGGGCTCGTCGTGCATTTGTATGGTCTGGAGAAGCTTACTTGTCTTATAGTTTAGCTGCTTTATCTGTCTTTGGTTTTATCGCTTGTTGTTTTGTATGGTTCAATAATACAGCTTATCCGAGTGAGTTTTATAGCCTACTTACTACGTGTTTTCCTCTATTGGCAAATACGCATATACTGACCTACTCGCATGCATATCTTGCATAAAGCCTTCCCCTAAAAACAAACTAGCCCGTATCTTCCTAGTCCTTGTTGCCAGCCCTACTCGACTTTACTCGACTATTTAGAAAAAGCTACTACTTGAATGCATACTTTTACTATTCGAAGATTCTCATTCTGAAGCAGGTGCCTAGCTCTGGAAGGATGGACGGGATCATACCTATTTGAATTGAAGAACATTCTGTAACACTTGTTTTTGAGTGGGGAAGGAAAATAAGCACACAAGCGAACAACCATCTAACTGTCAGTCTGAACTCCCAGGATCAGTCCATCAATAAGAAAAAGATCGAGTATGGAATTCTGTTTACTCACTTTAAATTGAGTATCCGTTTCCCTCCTTTTCCCGCTAGGATCGGAAATCCTGTATTTTCCATATCCATACGATCGAGTCCTTAGGTTTCCGAAATAGTGTAATGGAAAAAGAAGTGCTTCGAATCATTGCTATTTGACTCGGACCTGTTCTGAAAAAGTCGAGGTATTTCGAATTGTTTGTTGACACGGACAAAGTAAGGGAAAACCTCTGAAAGAATTTCCATATTGACCTTGGACATATAAGAGTTCCGAATCGAATCTCTTTAGAAAGAGGATCTTTTGTCTCATGGTAGCCTGCTCCAGTCCCCTTACAAAAGTAATAACAATCAAAGTCGTAGGTGAGTATTCAAATAAAGGGGAGCACCTTGCTATCATGAAAACGCCAGCAGTGACCATAGTAGCTGCATGAATCAAAGCAGATACTGGAGTGGGACCCTCCATTGCATTGGGTAACCAAGTATGCAAACCTATCTGTGCAGATTTCCCAACAGCACCAATAAAAAGTAAAATACAAATCAGAGTTATGGCATTCAATCTCATATTGCAAAAAATCCATTCATTTCTGGGAGCACTAGCACAAGCAAAAATGGTTGAAAAGTCTACTGTTTGAAAGAGAGTAAAACATGGACAACTTCAAATCTTCGTTTTCGAGAGGGATGATCCACTCCGCAAATATCGATCGAAACTTGAACCCTTGTATAGGTATGCCATTTTAGAAAGCACAATAATGGAAATGGGTAGTCAGTATTGGTATAAGATCTACTCCCATGTTCCGATCTTTTCATTTTATGTACCCATTTCTTGGGTAAAATCTCCCAACTATATTGGAAAATGGATTGGTTATCCATAAATGAAAATAAAGAAAGCTTTATTTTGGTTCCGCTTCTTGCTCTAAGCAGAAAGACTTGTCGGAAATCGCCGGTTGGGTTGGTCCGACCAAGAAAGGCATGGGAGTGGAGAGGCAGAAGTGAAAGACTGGCTACCAATTAAGATCCAAAACTCCACACACACTTTTTAGAGTTATGTATCCAGGATCGGCTGCATGCTCTAGTGTTGAATCGAGGAAAGCAGAGGCCCTCGCGGAAAGATCAAAGAAAATGAAAAGCGCAGCCGCCTCTACCTAGAGCAAAGAAGCTTTGCCAGTCTTATCACCGGATTCACCATAATCAGCTTTAAGGTCCTGACTCTCAAATCGGATATCTCTTTCGTTCACAAGAATTGCTTATTATGTATGATTTGTGATTTGAAATTCTTTCTATTTACTATTTTGATGGAATTCATGAACGAGTAGATCAAAGAAAAGAAAGCAAAGCATTCACTCCGAAACTAAATAACTAATCTACTAAGCTAGCCTCCCGTTATGCGCCAATGCTTGAACAGGACCGTTGACCTTTACCAAGCCAGTTTCCTATAGTTGACCGATACAGTTCGCAAGGCGGATGTGACCGATGGATTTGAAGAAGGAACTCATTTTTTTACCCTCTTTACCGAAGAAGCCTGTGCTCGAAATAATCGAGCACAGGCTTTTCTGGTCAAAACGTATCTTGTCTTTATCATTTTATCATGAGTTATTTTCCTTGGTTAACAATACTTGTTGTTTTGCCGATATTTGCAGGTTCATTAATTTTCTTTTTACCTCATAAGGGAAACAAAGTCTCTAAATGTGGATCTCCTCCTCCTCGTTGTTGCCGTGGAGAGACCTCACATCTAGTTGAAATAGATGCAAGTAAAACTGGTGGCGGCGGTGATGTTGTTGGTGTTGTGTGGATGAGGGTTTCATAGGTTAAGTTGTCGTGCATGGTCACTTACTGCTGGGTCAGTCAAGGATTTTTTGGACCCAGCTGTCAGTGACACGTTGCCTTTGCAGTTCAGAATGGATTGGTGATTCAGGGGTTCTACTGTTTAAGATTAAAAAAGCCGATATTAATTCTTCTGGAACTTCTATTTAAGATACAGGTCTAGTAGGTATAGAGCCGTAAGCGTGGTGGGGGTGCCGGTGCTTAGGCAGATGCCCCATTGTTCATGATGTTGCAATGAATCCAGTGGATCATCCTCATGGAGGAGGTGAGGGGCGCACGAAAGGAGGTAGACCTTCGGTGTCACCTTGGGGAAAGCTCACCAAAGCAGGATTTCGGGCAGTAGTAGGGGTGGTGAAACTTTAGATGTCAAATGCCACCAATTTTTTTGCTCAAGTTAGAACGTAGTTTTTCGAAGTGAATTGGCCAGTTCCTTTTAAAAGGAGACTGGTTTCTTTTTATAACCGATTGGCTTCACTTTAGATTTTTTATCGTAATTTATCTTTGATTTATGGGTTGTTATTTATTATTTCGATTTTTGATAAACGAAACGAATCCAAGCCCGACAAGTAGAATTCCATTCGGTACCTTTGGGGTTTTCTTTTTCCTTCTGGATGACGATGTCACCGCGTCTCCTTATTGTTATTGCGATGGTGACGAGGAACAAAGGGCCGGGAAGATCATGAAATTACCTCTAGCCCGGAGCCAGAGGGGGTCGTCGACACAACGCCAACCCTGGTGGTGGGGCACTTCGAAGGTCTGGAGACCCTCCTTGAGATTCCCCCTTTACCGGAAACGCCACCCGCAGGTCCTTCCTTAGCTCCAGAAGAAAGGGAGCAAGCACCCTCTGTTGGCCTAAACCTCGATCCATCCCAGAGTAGCCGCCGGCTGGACGGCGGCGAACGGGGGGCAAACTCCTCAAAACGAAGTTCTACTTTGTCTTTGGAAGAATTGGAAGAATCGGACTCTAAGTTTAAAGTAGGAGTAGAGTCTTTAGAGGCTCGCTTAGAAGGAATAAAGAGAAAAAAGCAACTGCAAGCACTCGGGGCTTCTCCTTTTGAGACCGCGAAAGCAGAGCTGGTTACGTCCATTGGGGAAAATTCCTAGTTTCGTGTGGGACTGCTTTTGTCTCTGGATGTCAAATGCCCCTTAACGGGCAAACGGGAGGCTCTCGAAAATACGATAGAGGCCATCTTGAAATGCCAAGGGCAATTGCTAAAGAAAGTTTGATTCGATTTGAGTGTCCACTGATAATAGGTGCATAAGATAGGAATAGGGATGTGATTGGCTCAATTCTCATATGAAACTTGCCTTATCTGGTATCTCCTCCCAGCAGACATGGTGAGTTGAGTCTCGAAGCAGCAGCTTATAACTCAAGGTCTTTTAAATAAAAGACGATTACCTTTTTCTTACTTATTCGTAAGATTCTTTTCAAATAAGACGTATCTTGTTCAAGCCAATAAATAGAGCTGGGGTTATAGTTAAAGCAGCCAGTAGAAACCGAAATAACTAGTTATAGTAAGCATGAAAGGCTATTGTCAGAGGTGCCTTTCAATTTCATTGACCTTGGTACTGCATTTCATAGATACCTTCGCTATTACAGTAACGCAATTCTCCACTGAACCCATTGACCTAGGTACCGAGTCTGTTATGCGTACGTCTTTTCGGACTCTTTATTTGTTTGTGGACACCAAAAATGCAAACATGAGAAAAGGGGATCATTCCATTTTGAACACACCCATCTATCTCATCTGACCTCTCCGAATTCCCGAGTAACGAACCATGGGCTATAGATGGTTGGGACATATCATCATCCGGAGGGAGTGGTCTTAATACCGATGTCTTTCTTTAACCTTTGGGAGGTCGAACCACTGAACCTATTTCTTTGACCTTGGGACCGATAGATAAGAAGGCAAGGCAGAAGAACCAATTGAATCGCGGAGAACAGGTAGCTCCGGCATGTGAACTTGTCGAACCATTCAACTATACTGTATATCGATTGGCCACATCAACACATTTCACCTCGGAACTTGTACTTGGAATAGAGCCAGCCTTGAGATCCGCCACATCTTCCTTCAAGTCAGAGAGTTGAGATAGAACAGCTTCGCCTTTGACCGGTTTGCTGCTTTCCTTTATACACAAGCCCCTATTATTAAGGTATGGAGGTTTTTTCTGGAATGACCAAAGAACAAGAGAAGTTCAATGAGCTGCAAACGCAAGAATTAAAGCAACAAGGACAAGTGCTAGGATAGGATCCCGAAGGATGGCATGCCTATTCAGCAACGTGCAGAAAGGATGGCTTCACGCAAGAATCTTGATGAACCAGGTATGTCTTCTAATCTGGAGACGTTTCCGCCTATATTCCTACTAATGTAATCTCCATTACAGATGGACAAATATTCTTATCTGCGGATCTATTCAATGCCGGAATTCGACCCGCTATTAATGTGGGTATTTATGTTTCCAGAGTAGGATCCGCGGCTCAAATTAAAGCCATGAAACAAGTAGCTGGCAAATCAAAATTGGAACTAGCTCAATTCGCAGAGTTACAAGCCTTTTCACAATTCGCCTCTGCTCCCCCTAATATGTACCTACCAAGAATTGGGCCAGTTAGTTCAAGCGGTACCGAATCACAAAGAATAGTTGAGTTTTCTAATTCATCTATTATTCTATTTTTTGCATTTCTAGAATAGCGTTGGAGTCGGGACACACATTTCTGCCCGATTTCCAACAGCAAACCAAATATGTTATTGTGGAAAACGAATTTCGCCAACACAGAAGAGTTTGTGTGCTTTTTATTTTCACATGAGTTTCACATATGTGATGTTTGAGAGCTGTGTTTTTTTCCAACGTTAATAGCATTCCGCGAGAAAAGTCATCTACGGATGTTGTCAGCGGAGTCCCTCATCCATCCATGTATGAATAGCGGTATCCCCCATTTTGGACAGTGATCAGGTAGTCGACGCAATTTGCATGTGTATTTGCGTTCGGCTTTGCTACTTTCCTTCTAGAAAAGAATGTCCGCGGAAGGGAATAGTCTACGTGGCCCGGGGTAGTCTCTCAATTCCTTTATCGGGTGGGAGAGTTTAGAACCAGTTAAGCCAATAGTTGCTGCTTTAGTCACACTAGCTACATCAGTTGATCATGGATTTAGCATACTACCTCAGAATAGTCTACGTGGCCCCTTGTTTTTACTACAATTTGATATAGTGAATCCAGTAATGCAGACAGCCCTTTTTAAAGCGCTTTTAAAGCCCTTGACTCTCAAAAAGAGCTGGAGGTTTTGCCTCAACTCATTCCATGAATGTTGTTTCATTCCCCACGCGGCTGAATCCAACTCAGTCTTTATCCTGCCTTGGAGTTCTCTCTCATAACTGAAGCCAGGAGGTATTCGATTTATCGGATTTCGAGCTAGCTGCCCTTTTCTTGCTCCTTGCCATTAGCGTAGCCCTTTTCTTTTTCTTAGCTAGCGTAGTTTTTCACCTTCAAAAGAAGGCGCCAGCTCTTTTGTAGTGACCCCGGAGGGGTCCCGGGTTGCTTTGGCGCGCCCCACCCCGTCAGTCCTATGTTGTACTTGACTTGACTCTCCCCCGCTTGTTGTTTGCTGATCGCAGTGTTCAAAAATGGCACGAAGCTGGATATGAGTAGATGTTGTTGGTCGAAAACGTCTTTCATTCACATTGAAACAGAATGGTCTCGCTCGATGCGTCATTTTAGGCCGCGGTTGCTGGAGATGGGGCAGAGGAGGCCTTGCGCGGGCGACGCGGTCAACGGGCACGGGCGATGCAAGGGAACTTGGCGCTGGTCGTCATCGTCCTCGTATGCAGAAGCAGGGGAGGCCGGCGATGAGGGCTCCGGGAGGTCGATCCGGGCCGGATCCGGGGCCACGACGGCGAAGCGGAGGAGATCGGGGCCGGACGCGAACTTGACGGCTGCTGGGACGAGCGGGCGCTCGCTGGATGCGGCGTCCTCCTCGTGCAGCAGAAGCAGGGGAGACCGTCAGGGTCCTGGACGGCGCCGCGGGGACTAGACGGCGAGGCAGAAGACGGCAGCTTGGCGCGGTTCCGAGGAAGGGCAACGCCAGAACAGGGCGGAGGGACTCGTTCCTGGCGGTGGCGGAGTTGCGGGGAACCATGGCGGCTCCTGGAACACAGAGGGAGAGGCATGAGAACCAAGGGAGTGAACCAGAGAGAGGAGGGAAGGAGGAGAAGAAGAAGGGAAGGGGCGACGGGTTCCTGGAGGAGCTCGAGCATGAGGGCGACGCTCGGGTGGCTGGGTTCGTCGGCGGCAACGGCGCCATGGAGAAAGGAGCAAACGGGAGAAACTCGCTCTCGGTCGGGGCAGCAGGGATCTCTTGGTGGCTCCGACCGAAGGGGCTCGGGCTCGAGCGCTGGTTGGATGGCTGCGTAGATCGAGGGAGGAGGCTGCGGGTGCGGGTTGGAGGAAGGAAACTAGACTGATTGGGGATGGATCCCGAGGGGAATTTGGTGGAGTGGCGGCGCGAGACGGGAGGGATGGGACAGGATCCCTAGATCCTAGGGTTGGACCTATGTATATAGCAAGTAGTTTAGGTTAGGAGTATTTAATCCCTCCGATCAAAATCAAACGGCCCCGGATAAATAGGCTAGGGAGACCAAATAAGAAAACGGAGATGTTTTTGGGATGTTTGGGGATGATCTGAAACCAACGGTAACGACTGAGCGGGTCGGGTTCCGGGTAGGTTTCGGACGCATGCGAGGGGGGCTGCAAGCTGGCAAGAGAGGTTAGGTGGTCAGACAAAAAGGAAACAAAAACACGGTTGGTCTCGGGGCGATCAACAAAAGCAAGGGGGGACGCGGCAAGTACGAGCAGATGCAAGCTTTAAGAAAACAATGCCAATGCAATGCAGATGATGCTATGACATGAAATGCAAGACATGAACAAAATGCAAAACAAAAGACAAAAAACTAAACCACGGAGGAAATAACATAACACATCTCCGGAAAAGGCAAGAGTTGGAGTTACGAATATGGAAAGTTGTATCCGGGGCGTTACAGATTGGTAGGTGTAGGATTTTGAGTTGAGCATCACATGGAAATTTTTCCTTAGTATTTCCTCGACCCCCTTTAACAGTACGGTGTTTCCTATGACTCAAGAAAGAGAACACGAAACAACGAAAACAAAAGTCTTCACGCTTCATGTTCCTCAAATGAATACCAAGTCTTCAAGGTCACACCAATTTCTTCATTTTCAAAGTCTTCAGAAAGTCTTCAGAATATCAAAGTCTTTAGTCGAAGAACTTCATTTTTAGGGGTCGACTTTCTCTGTAAATATCAAACTCTTCATAGTCTTATAGACATGTGTACACTCATAAACACATTAGTCCCTTAACCTATAAGTCTTCAATACACCAAAATCACTAAGGGGCACTAGATGCACTTACAATCTCCCCCTTTTTGGTGATGGATGACAATATAGGTTAAGTTTTCAACGGGGATAAACATATGAAGTGTAAGTACTGATATTGAGGAATTTGATTGCAAGATATGGAAGAACTCCCCCTGAAGATGTGCATAGTGAGGAATTTGCTTTTGAGGCAATGCACATTTGAAGAGTTGAATCATGGAGATCTCCCCCTATATCTTGTAATTCATACACGCATTCTACATATAATATGAAGAATTTGAAATGCATGATGAAATATGGTGACTGATGTAATTCAGCATGTGTGTATTAACATATAACAAAGAATAAGCACGTAGAGGAACACATCAAAAGTATCAGAGCGCCATCGGGTTTAAGATTACAACTCGATCCAATAAAAGTTTCAGAAGAGCGAGAGTTGTAACTTAGCAAAAAAACGCCCATATAATAGACCCGCTTGAAGACTAACTCAAATTTCTCCCCCTTTGTCATCGAATGACCAAAAGGATCGAAACTGAGGACTAACACCCCTGAAGAATATCAAGTTGATGGAGGAGCGTCAGCGTTGTCGGGGTCGGTTGTCGTAGTAGGGCCTGCCGTAGTGTCGTCCAAGTCTTCATTTTCACCAATGTCGCGCGATGAAGAATAGGAGCTGGCCACCAAGGAAGGAACCTTGACCTTCTTGAATTTCTTCGGTGGAGGTGCAGACCAGTCAAATCCTTCCTTGAGACCCATTTTCTTCAGATCTTCTATGATGTAGACATGAGATAGAACAGCCCAGGTACGGTTGAAGGTTTCATGGAGGTAGTAGTGGTTTTTCTTCACTGCATTGTGTGTTGAGGTCATGTTGTGAAGAATTGAACCAAACTGACGCTTGACCCATTTATGATTGCGATCAACTTTCTGATGAAGACTGAGGAGTAACTCACGATCAGTCATCACCCTGGGTGCTGTGGCTTGAGGATTTTGCTTGGTAGAGGTATTGGCGGCAGAGTCATGTGTGGCAGAGTCATGTGTGGCAGAGTCATAATTGGTGGAGTAGGATGCAGCCTTGTGAAATTGACCATCCAATGGACGAATGCCTTCATCTATCACAGCAGTTGCCTTGCCTTTGTCATCGGCTAAGGAAAATGTCCGTTTGAGGACTTCAATTGGAGGCAAGAAGCTGCCGTGGTTCAGAGTATCAGCCTTGTAATTTAGTGAAGACCTTATCCTGATGAACCTCATAATCCATGGTGCATAAGGCTTCAGCTCAAATGATGACATAGCAATATTCACCAGAGTCCTCATGAAGAAATCATGGAAGTTGACGGGAACGCCATGAATGATATTGAAAAGCATATTCTTCATGATGCCAACGACTTCTTCATCATTTGAGTCGTGGCCTTTGATAGGACTCATTGTCTTCGTCAGAATGCGATAGACAGTCCGTGGCACATACAGTAATTCCTTGATGAGGAATTTGGTTCGAGGGGCCTGCCCTGGCTTCAAAGGCTTCATCAGCACTTGCATGTAATGATTTGTAAGCTCAGGTTCGTTGTAGATGCAACGAGCACCTTTAAGGGGAGGACTGAGTGGGAGGGCACGAAGCAATTTAGTTGCTGGTGCCTTGTAGTGAGTATTTTCTGACATCCAGTCCAGCACCCATGAGTTCACATCTTCAGAATTTCCTCTGATGTGCAGCGTCGCATAGAATTGAAGAATGAGTTCTTCATTCCAATCACAGATGTCAGTGCAGAAATTGAGCAATCTAGCATCGTGAAGAACACTGAGGACTGGCTCGAAGCCCGGCAGAGATTCCATGTCCACGTGAGGAATGTGTGCATGATCGAAGACTTTGTCTTTGTTGAATAGCACTGAGGAATAGAAATTGGCTTGACTAGCAGTCCAGAAATGCCTCTTCCTTATGCGAGCAGAATCGTAAGGGTTGTAATCAGTGAAGAAAACATGCTCACTAAAGAAATCTTCAGCCTTGAACTTTTGCTTGCGTGAGAATGGATCCGTTGGCTTTCGTAGAGGAGTGTCAGTGAGTTGCATCACGACCTCAGGAATCGCAATCTCAGGTTCTTCAGGCTGAGGATTTTCTGGTTCCTCTTCATTTGCAGTCTGCGTGTTCAAAAGATCAGTAGCTGTAGGTTCTTCAGCACTAGTGGCTGGAATTTCTTCATGCACAGACAAGGTGAGATGAGTTTCTTCAGAGCCCAGCTGAACGGTTGGTGCAGGGGATTGTGGTATTTGTTGTATTGGGGTGAAGAGTGGAGAATTGGGATGCTGACTTTCCCAAAAGTCATCATTCATCACAGGCATAGTGCATCCAATATCCACATCTTCGTCTTCAATTTCTTCAACGCCAGCCTCTTCAGCTGTGAATTGAGGCATTGGCGAGGAAACAACAGGCGTTGAAGGGATCGCATCCACTTCAATTTCTTCATCAATCTACTCTGACGAAGCAGCAAAATGATTTTCTTCATCAGATCCGCTAGGGATCACATATTCTTCACCAAAAGGAACAAGGTCCTTTGATGGCATGGTGGAAATCGGAACAGCATCAATCGGATTTTCAAACGAGCTTGTCATAGGCTTCATCTTCTTTGGAGCTGACGATTTTGAAACAGCTGATGCTTTCCTTTTCTTCACTGCAGCTCGCTCTGCAGCCTTGGTCTTCTTCACGTCTGATGCAGATGGAAGGATAGGAGTTGGTGTAGGCGCGGGAGGAGCTAAGGAATCTGTTTGAATTTCCTCAGGCGCAACTGTTGCAGTTGCCCTGACTTCTTCAGTTTCTTCAGGCGCACCACTAGTGGATGCCCTGGCAATTTCTTCAGTGGCTGGAATGGAGTCATCAGCCCTGGAACTAGCATTTTCTTCAGCAGGCTGAAAGTCATCAGCGGTGCTGGCATGTTCTTCAGTTGGCTGAGCAGAGGCTCCAGCTTGAGGAACTTCTTGTAGCGATGGGGCTGCAACATTTGTGAATTTCTTAGTCAGTTTCACAAACCTAACTTTGGCTCCTTGCCAATCAGCATAATAAGCATTGAAATCATCGCTGAGGACTCTGATTTCAGCTTGGATCTTCACAAGATCGTCAGTGGTCATAGAGAGAATGTTATTCTTCAAAAACTTTTCCTTCTTGTATTGAGCCTTCTTGATCTGCCTAGCCTTCTCAAATTTCCATTTCTCTTCAGTGATGAAATGGGTCAGCATGTGACTTTGGCCAGGAGTCAAATGAAAATCAGGCATACGCGTGTCTGGATCCTTGTGCCAGAGATCAATGTAATCGAGGATCGCCCTTGGATCCAAAAGCAGTGGCACAGGTGTGCCTTTGGCTCTAGCGGCCCTTTCTTTTCTGTCTCTGATGATTTCTGCAAGTTCATCATCATCAGCTTCATCGTCACATGGCACTTGGAAGGCAACCTATTTCTTCTTCGGACTTGGCCGAGGACCCCGACCAGCCGTTGCCTTTGTCTCCAGCAGAGTGGGGCCTGATGAAGAGTTTGGTGCAGCTGAGGAACTCGCTGAGACACCAGAGGCAATAGTGATGCCTGCAGTCCTTTGGCACGTGGCCAAATGTACAGGTGTTGAGGACTTTGCCGGAGCAGCTGAGGACTTTGGGGGAGGAGTTGAGGATTTTGGAGGAGCAGGAGCAGCATGAGGAATTGGTCGTGAGGGCTTTGAAGAATCTGGCCGTGAGGGCATTGCTGAGGAACTTGGCCGTGAGGGCACAGTTGGTGAAGCACTTGGTTTGTGAGTTGGCTTCTTTGCCATTGATTTTCTAGGCTTGACAGAGGCCTCAGTGGCAGCAGCGGTAGCAGAGTCTTCATTGAATTTCCTCACTGCTTCTTTGGCTTGTCTCGCCAACTTGGCTTGGCGTTTGGCCCATTCTTCAGGAAAATCCTCACCATGCTTGATGTTGGTGGGGTCAGCTTCTTGGCCAGGTGCCAATGGAGCTCTTGGGCATGGAGGATTTAGTGCGAATTTCTTCATATACTTTGGAGTAACATACCTGCACTCCCTCCATTCTCTTGCCCATCTCCTTTCAATCCTCTGTATGCGCACCTTGCGCTGATTTTTGTTCTCCTTTCCAAACTTGGCCTCATCAGGTGTGCAATAGTCAGCATAGATGTCCTCAGTTATTTCAAATGCAGTCATGACCTCAGGCCTCTTTCCTCCTTTCTGTGGCTTCTTACCGTCTGCCATATTCTTCAGTTGAGGAATTTGAACAATCGAATTCTCTGAAGAAGTATGCAACTTTTCTTCGAGGAACGCTGCAAATGAGTTAAGTTGATGAGAACCTAGTGATTCAGCAGCGGACATGAGTACCTGTGAACAGAGTATAGTTGCGAGGAATTTGGAGAGGTCATATGCATTCTCAGAAAGTTTTTCAAAAAGAACAAGTTTGAGAAATTTGACCAGATGAGCCTTGAAGAATTTCACTAAGCATTCTTTGTCTTAGGTTCCAGAGTTGTGTAGATCGAGGATCCACACAATTGAGAAATCTTGAAGAAAAATGATGCTTAGAGAAACGAATAAAGAACAGATGACTAGTGAGGTGTTTTGTGTGTGAGGATTTGAAGAATAAAACACCTTTGAAGATTTTGTAGAGAAAATTTGAATCAAAGAGGGCAGTAAAAGTAACTTTTAATTACCCTTGATGAAGAACACGACGAACTGAGAAGTGTAGATTTGAAGCTCGTCAGTTCAGATCTTCCACGCCCTAACTCGGCGAAGGAAGACAGCTACGGCGGCGGCGGAGTGAAGATTTCCGCAGCCGGCGCGAATACGACGGCGACGAGGTCGAGGCAGTGAAGCTCTTCCTCACCGGCAACGATGGAGTAGCGGCGGCGCTAGGGTTTGAGAAGCTCGAGTGAGATAGAGCAGTCGAGCGGAGTAAAGGAAGTGAGGAAGGGGTGAGGGGGGTATTTATAGTCGCAGTGAAAAATTGTTCGCTCGAAGATTTAGGACGAACGTGCCCCTGACCCTTCTCATTCGCTTGACATGTGTCACCCACGTACTGAAAAGTGGAGATCGTGTTAGATCATGGGTAAATAGATAAGTCTATCGTGGGATACAGAACGGTTTGAGCGGCAAAGCCGAAAATTTGGATAAGATAAGTTAAAATTTCTGTTCGCAATTTCTTCAGCTGACAAGGACACAGTGAAGATTTTGAACGAGTTTCAAATAGAACGCACATGAAGAATTTGTGAATAGATTGGGTTGAGTATAGCATAGAGGGGAAAGGGTCCGATCACATTCACTTAGCAGAAAACGCAACTTGAAGAAATAGCCATAAGTGAATGATGTAGAGGACGTAAACTCTTATATATATATATATAGCCAATGAAGAAAAACAACGAAAACAGTGAAGATTTTGAAAAGTTGAAGAGTTTGTAAAACTGAAGAATTTCAAAACTGAGGAATTTCAAAAAATGAAGATTTTCAACTTTGGTGGTGGCGTGACCCACCGTATAAGAATGATGATTTCAGACACCGCGTACAATTGTCGTAGGGTTCTGAGAATCAAATTCTTCATTAATTTCTTCACACTTAGAGTGTTATTCTTCATTGATTGAAGGAAAACGTGTCTTCATGTGTTGCACATCTAAGTCATCAATTTTGCATAAGTGTTAGGATGAGTGTCTCTTTCAAAGAACAATCGAAGACTCTAAGATATTTAGCTCACACCGCAACTTGCTAAATCTCTTCTCATCCAACGGCTTTGTGAAGATATCGGCTAGCTGTTCTTCAGTCTTCACGTGCTCGATGGAGATGTCACCCTTCAACACATGATCATGAAGAAAATGATGACGAATCTAAATGTGCTTTGTCTTCGAGTGCTGAACTGGGTTGTGAGCAATCTTGATGGCACTCTCATTGTCACGGTAGAAAGGCACATTCTTCACGTTGATGCCGTAGTCCTTGAGAGTTTGCTTCATCCACAGCAATTGAGCACAGCAAGAACCAGCAGCAATGTACTCAGCTTCCGCAGTAGACAGTGATACGCAGTTCTGTTTCTTCGAGGACCAACAGACCAAAGATCGTCTGAGGAAATGACAAGTACCAGATGTTGACTTGCGGTCCACACGATCACCAGCATAGTCAGAGTCAGAATATCCAATGAGATCAAAAGTAGAGCCCTTGGGGTACCATAATCCTAGTGTTGGTGTGTGAGCTAGATATCGAAGAATATGCTTCACAGCCTTATGGTGTGATTCCTTCGGTGTAGCTTGAAATCAGGCACACATGCAAATACTAAGCATTATATCTGGCCTAGATGCACATAAGTACAATAAAGAACCAATCATGGAGCGATATACCTTGTGATCGAAGTCAATACCATTTTCATTAGTGCATAGATGGCCATTTGTGGGCATAGGAATTTTGACGCCTTTGCAATCTTGCATGCCGAATTTCCTCAGAACATCCTTGAGGTATTTCTCCTGAGATATGAATATGCCATTGTGTTGTTGACGAATTTGAAGACCTAAGAAGAATTTCAACTCTCCCATCATAGACATTTGATATTCTTCACTCATTATATAGGCAAATTCATCAATTGGGTTTCTTGTCAGTGAGGAGTTCATAGGCAGTCTTCTTGAAGAATTTGTGAAGATATACTCTGTTGATGATGCGGCACGCGGTATCAATTGCATCAATCCAAAAACGACGAGGCGTTTTGTATTCATCAAGCATAGTGAGAGCCATCTCAACAGGGGTTCTGTTCTTGCGTTCCACGACCCCATTTTGCTGAGGAGTATAAGGAGCAGATAAATCATGAGTAATACCAAGTTCAACAAGATAGTCATCAAGACCAGAATTCTTGAACTCAGTTCCATTGTCACTCCTGATGTGCTTGATCTTCACACCAAAGTTAGTTGAAGCCCTCGAGGAGAATCGTTTGAAGACTTCCTGCACTTCATGTTTGTAAGTGACAATATGTACTCATGTGTAACGAGAGTAATCATCAACAATAACAAAGCCATATAGAGATGCATCATTAGTGACTGCTGAGTAATGATTAGGAACAAAGAGGTCCATGTGAAGCAATTCAAATGGACGAGTAGTGGTCATGATAGTCTTCGCTGGATGCCTGGCCTTGGTCATTTTTCCAGCTTCACAGGCTCCACACAAGTGATCCTTGAGGAATTTGACATTCTCAATGCCAATGACATGCTTCTTCTTCGCAAGCGTGTGCAAATTCCTCATGCCTGCATGACCAAGTCATCGATGCCATAGCCAGCCTTCTGAAGCTTTTGCAAGTAGGCACATGGCTGGTTGTGGTCCTGTAGAGAAATCAACAACATACAGATCTCCTCTCCTAAAGCCTTCGAAGACTTTGGAATGGTCAGCTTCCATGATCACAACACAATGATACTTGCCAAAGACAACAACCATATCAAGATCACAAAGCATTGAGACAGACATGAGGTTGTATCCTAAGGACTCAACAAGCATGACTTTGTCCATGTGTATATCCTTAGAGATCACAACCTTACCTAGACCCAATACCTGACTTTTGCCTTTGTCAGCAAAGATGATATGCTTCAGATGTGATGGTGGTAAGGGAGCATCCATCAATAGGTTCTTGTCACCAGTCATGTGATTTGTACATCCAGTATCGAGGACCCACTCAGTGGCTTTGGGTTGATCATCCTACAGATGAATTAGTGCAACTTACGAACTCATATACTTCATCAGTGAAGAATATGATATCAAATTCATCAGATGAATTTAATCAAACTGTAAAACAGATATAGCAGTATGAGGACGTGTGAAATGAAAGTTCATTTCATCATGATTCACCTGCGTCCTTTCAGGCATTTTTGTCAGGCCCCCAGCAAATTCTTCAGACGTTAAAGCACGTCTGGAGACCTGACCCTGCGGAAGAAATTAGTTCTTTTTCTTCACCACCCACATCTGAAGGGGTGGAAAAGAGTTCATCACTCTACGAGCTCCATACGAGAATGGTGGCATAGAAGCCAATCCATTTCGTTTCACATAAGAGGGGTTAGGGTAAGCATATGAATAAGCAGAGAAATTCTTCGAGGACTTATGAACATATTGGTTTGAAGAATAATGCACATATTCATAGCCCTTAGCTCTACCCTGCGAAACAGAGTTGTTAGCACGATGATAATCATATGAGGATTTTGATCCTTTTGAGGAATTTGATCCACGTGAGGAATTTGGTCCGTATGAGGACTTGGATCCATATGAAGAATTTGGTCCATATGAAGAGTTTGATCTGAGGTTCCTATTCTTCACTGGTGGTGTCATGAGGACATTCACCTGAAGACTTTCAAGGCACTTCTTGGGAACCCAGATTTTCTTCATAGGAGAACCGTTCCTGCAGTTAGTGCCAACATATCTAGCAAATACTTCACCATTCTGATTTTTGAAACATTTATAGTTGGAGTCAAATGACTCATCAGAAGAATGAGGAGATTCACATGTAAAGCCAGATAAGTTAGATGGATCAACTGGAGGTCCCTTTGCAGCAACCCATGAGGTTTTGGGGTACTGCTCAGGCTTCCAATATGTTCCATCAGCATTGAGTCTCCTATCAAAGGCAATACCCTCTTTCCTAGGGTTCCTGTTGAGGATCTGCTTTTTAAGTACATCACAAAGAGTCTGATGGCCTTTGAGGATTTTGTACATGCCTGTCATGTACAATTCCTTCAGCCCTGCATCGTCAGTGATACTAGCAATGTCCTCAGATGAGGAATTAGTGATAGCAGAGGCAGGTGAAGAATTTGTAACAGTTGAAGCATTTGAACATTCAGGTGAAGAATTAGCAGATTCACATTCAATGCACTTTAAGCATGGAGGAACAAATTCTTCCTGAGAAGCGCTGATTTGTTGAGCTAGCAATGAATCGTGCTCCTTCTGAAGATCTTCATAACTCACTCTTAGCTTCTCAAGATCTTGCTTTCTTTGAAGAAGTTCAAGAGAAAGCTTCTCGTGATCAGATAAGCGAGCGTTATGATGACCTTGAAGGCTGTCAAACCTAGACTAAAGTCTCTGAAGATTTTCAGTCAGGGCTTTAGTGCGATCCATTTCTTCACCCAACATATCATCACTTTTGTCTAGCATGTTTTGAACCTTTTCAAAAGCCATTTGTTGTTTTACAGCAATCTTAGCAAGTTTAGAGTAGTTGGGCTTGAGATCTTCATCAGATTCATTCTCACTAGATTCAGAGGAGGTATATTTGAGTACCTTTGCACCCTTTGCCATGAAGCAATAGGTGGGAGCGTAGTCATCATTATCTTTGTCAGCCTTGTTGGTGAGGTCAAGTTCTTCAGAGTTGAAGATGGACTTGCTGACGAATGCAGTAGCGAGAGCCAGACTCGCCACACCAGACTCGGACTCCTCAGATGCCTCCTATTCCTCATGTTCCTCAGATGCAGCTTCAGAGTCCATTTCCTTGCCAATGAATGCCCGAGCCTTCTTGGAGCTGCTCTTCTTGTGAGATGAAGACTTCGAGGATTTTGATGATGAAGATTTTGACGATTTCTTCTTCTTCTTAGCGTCATCAGAACTGTAATCCTTGTATTTCTTCTTCTTTAATTCCTTTTCCCACTGAGGACAATCTTGAATATAGTGACCAGGTTTCTTGCATTTGTGGCATAGCCTTCTCTTAGAGTCACTTGATGAGGAATCACTGCTCCTTGAGGATTTTCCAAAGCGACCATGTCTTGAGAACTTCTAGAACTTCTTCACGAGAAGTGCTAGCTCCTGGCTCAATTCTTTAGGATCACCAAGGCTACTACCAGAATCTTCACATTCAGATTCAGACACAGCCTTGGCCTTCAGGGCACGTGTTTTGCCATAGCTTGAACCATAGAGATCTCTCTTTTCAGCAAGCTGGATCATGAGTATTTAGCCTCTCGAGGATACCAGCGGGATCTAGTGACTTGTAGTCAGCATGTTCTTGTATCATCAGTGCCAGAGTATCAAATGAGGAATCAAGCGATCTCAACAATTTCTTCACCACCTCATGGTCGGTGATGTCAGTGGCACCAAGTGCTTGAAGAGATGTCAGTGAGGCGATCGAAGGTTTGTTGAACATTTTCATTGTCGAGTCTTTTGAAGCGATTGAAGAGATTGCAAAGAACATCAACTCGAGAGTCACGCTGAGTTTAGACACCTTCATTTACTTTGGACAGCCTATCCCAGATAAGCTTAGCAGTTTCCAAAGCACTCACTCTTCCATACTGTCCTTTGCTCAGATGGCCACATATGATATTCTTCGCTTGAGAATCGAGTTGCTTGAATCTCTTCACATCGGTAGCGTTCGGTGAGGGTGAGACAGTGGGAACACCATTTTCCACAACATACCAGAGATCGTTATCAATTGCCTCAAGATGCATTCGCATCTTATTCTTCCAGTAAGGGTAGTCTGTCCCATCGAAGGTAGGACAGCCAGCAGAGACCTTGATCATACCTGCGGTCGACATAACTAAAACTCCAGGTGGTTAAACCAAAATCACACAGAACAAGGGAGTACCTTGCTCTGATACCAATTGAAAGTGCATTATATCGACTAGAGGGGGGTGAATAGGCGATTTTTATGAATTCTTCACTGAGGAATTTGCCGGTGAGGAAATTCCTTAGCGAAGAACTACTTGTAACAGAATAAGTACTTAGAAGTAAGCATAACAGAATACAGACATAGTCATCATGATGAAATGGAGACAAGCACAGAGTACAGAAAGCGTAATCATAGGATAACACAAGATGAAGACAAACAGACTGAAGAAATTGAACTAAGGAAATTGAGAAAGTCTTCAGTCAAAGTCTTCAAACATAGATATGAACAATCACTCAACACAGTAATGAGGAAATGAAAGAGTTGAGGAAATAGAACCAGTAAGGTTGGTGAAGACAATGATTTGGTAGACCAGTTCCAACTGCTGTCTCAGTTGTATGTCTGGTTGGAGCGGCTGAGTATTTAAACTCGAGGACACACAGTCCCGGACACCCAGTCGCTGAGCACGCAGCTCAGGACTCCAAGTCCTCACCGTATTCTCCTTGAACTAAGGTCACACATACCTCGTTCAGTCACTCATGGTAAGTCTTCAGGCGACTTCCAAACCTTCACAGACTCGGTCGCTCGGCGATCCACAATTCCTCTTGGATGCTCTAGACCATGACGCCTAACCGTTTGGAAGAAGCACAGTCTTCAAAGGTAACAAGCATCGGATCCACGCAGGATCAATCTCTTCAGTGATGCTCAATCACTTTGGGGTTGTAGGTGTTTGGGTTTGGGTTTTTCCTCACTTGATGATTTTCGCTCAAAGTCCTTGGAGGATGGGATGCTCTCAAATGACAAGTGTCAGTTTCTCTCGGAGCAGCCAACCAGCTAGTGGTTGTACGGGGGCGGCTATTTATAGACTAGGGAGCAGCCCGACATGATAAGACATAAATGCCCTTCAATGATATGATCGTTAGGTGGATAAGATATTTTGGGACAGCTGGCGCGCAGCACAGCAACGGTCGGAAATTTGACTCTCAAATTCCTCAGGGCTATCATGTTCCTCACTGTGTAGGCAATCCGCATTGGCGAATTCCTAACTCCTCAGTCAGAACAAATTCCTCAGCGACCAGAAGAACTTCGTCTCTGTCACTGAAGAAATTGACTGAACTGTATGAGATTTCCAAAGGCTTCACTCGAAGGGATTGGTAGGTGTAGGATTTTGAGTTGAGCATCACATGGAAATTTTTCCTTAGTATTCCCTCGACCCCCTTTAACAGGACGGTGTTTCCTATGACTCAAGAAAGAGAACACGAAACAATGAAAAAAAAAGTCTTCACGCTTCATGTTCCTCAAATGAATACCAAGTCTTCAAGGTCACACCAATTTCTTCACTTTCAAAGTCTTCAGAATATCAAAGTCTTCAGTCGAAGAACTTCATTTTAAGGGGTCAACTTTCTCTGTAAATATCAAACTCTTCATAGTCTTATAGACCTGTGTACACTCATAAACACATTAGTCCCTTAACCTATAAGTCTTCAATACACCAAAATCACTAAGGGGCACTAGATGCACTTACAGGTCCGGACGGCCTCCCGGTTAAATTTTTCCAGACCTTCTGGAACATGATTAAACCGGAGGTCATGGCCATCTTCGACGAGTTCTACGTGGGCTCCATCGATCTCGGGTGACTCAACTAGTGGATCATCTCTCTCATTCCCAAGGTTCCTGGTGCGTCCGACATTCGTCAATTTCGCCCGATCACAGTCATTAACGTGATCTTCCGGATCCTGGCCAAAGGGTACGCCAATAGGGTGACCCTGCTGGCTGACCGTGCGACTCACCCCAACCAGTCGGCCTTCATTAAGGGTCGTTATATCCTGGATGGGGTCCTAGTTCTTCATGAAGTCCTTCATGAGGTCCGCATCAAACACCTCAAGGCGGTTTTCCTGAAGATTGACTTCCATAAGGCCTATGATACGGTTAGCTGGCCCTTCCTTCGGGAAGTCCTTCTTCGGAAGGGATTCGATGACCGGTGGATCACTAGAGTCATGCAAATGGTCTCTTGCGGTCGCACGGCCGTGAACATCAACGACGAGATTGACCCTTTCTTCCCCACCCTCTGTGGGCTTCGACAAGGCGACCCCATCTCCCCGTTCTTGTTCAATATGGTCGTGGACGCGCTTGCCTCCATCCTGGATAAGGCGAAAGCTGCTGGCCATATCCGTGGGATTACCCCCCACCTCGCTGGTGGCTCCGGAATCTCCATCCTCCAGTATGCTGACGACACTATCATCATGGTCAAAGGTTTGGAGACGGACATCTCCAACCTCAAGTTCCTCCTCCTCTGCTTCCAACAAATGTCTGGCCTCAAGATCAACTTCGACAAGAGTGATGTTATGGTGATGGGCTACTCCCCCTCGGAGTCTTTGGCCATTGCCAACGGGCTTAATTGCCGCATGGGCTCCTTCCCCTCGACCTACTTGGGTACGCCCATTAGTGACTCCCGGCTCACCGTCGCGGACTTGCGCCCTTCCGTGGCCAAGATCCAAACGCGCATCGAGCCCTGGCAGGGGAGGTGGTTATCTAAGGCGGCCCGGACTATTCTCATCAACTCTTCCCTCTCCAGTCTCCTCTTGTTTCTCATGAGCTTCTACAGTCTCCACGAGACCCTGCATCATGAGATCGTCAAGGTCCAATCTCGCTTCTACTGGGCGGGTGACAACAATAAGCAGAAGTATCATATGGTCAGCTGGTCGGACATTTGCAAGCCCAGGGAGCAAGCTGGCCTAGGAATTATGTGCTCTAAATGGATGAATATGGCCCTCCTCTCCCGCTGGCTTTGGCGCATCTCGCAAGGGCATGGTGGCCTCTGGCTTGACATCATCCGGAAAAAATACTTGCGCGGACAGCCCCTCGCCTTCTGCCAGAAGTCTGGTGGATCCCAGTTCTGGCAATCAATTGTCCAGCTACTTCCGATCCTCCACATCGGGACCTCCATCTCGGTCGGCTCCGGAGCTTCGACGTTGTTCTGATTTGATCGCTGGGCCGGGGACACCCCCTTTGCGGCGCGCTTTCCCGGCCTCTTCTCCATCTCCGTCGATCCCGTGATTTCTGTCGAAAGGTCCATTCTTGACCTAGGGCGCCTTGCTTTTCAAAGGCCTTTTGGTCCCTTGGAATCCGCCACCTGGCGTGAGTTGCTTGATTGAGTTGCCCTCCACGAACCTATGGTGGACGGTGGCCCTGACCTAGTGCGCTGGCGCCTTGATCCTTCGGGCCAGTTCTCCACCAAGTCGTTGTACCTGCCCATCGTACCCTCTTCCGCCCCTCCCCCTATCGACGTGTGGCCCATCCACCTTCCTCTGAAGATCCGTATCTTCATGTGGCAATGGATTCGCGGGCGGGTCCCGTCTGGGGTTGAGGTGCGCAAGCGGAATGGCTCGGGCACTGGCATCTGCCCACTTTGCGGTGTCCCCGAAGACTCGAATCACATTTTCTTCTCCTGTGTGTCCGCCCAGTTCATCTGGAGTTGCTTTCGCGAAGCGGTCGGTGGAAATTGGTGCCACACCAACTTTCCAGACTTATTTGCCGAACTCCAAATGTCCCCCTTGTCGTCTCGCCACATTAGGTGGCTTGAGATTGGGGTTCTCGCTTTGACCCTCTGGACGATCCGCAATAAGCTTGTGATTCAGCGCACTCCTCTTCGACGGGCTACTGACGCTCTCTTCAAACTTTTGGCTTTCTTGCAGCTTTGGCGGCCGCTTAGCCGCCCTCCGGACCGCGACGCCATCTCTGCCTTCATCGCCGACCTCCACTCGATGGGTGTCCGTCTGTCGCCGCCGCCCCCGCCGCCCCCGCCGGAACCAGACTAGACGCTTTCCTCATCCGGCTTTTTCTGGTTTTTATTTTTGGGCTTGTTAAGTTGTGCCCTCAGCAGAACCTTTGTAATATGTTGTGAGACTTGTGTGTGTGTGTGGACTAGTCCTTGTATGTGTGCTCTATGGTGGTTTTCTTTATTTATAAAGCGGGGCGAAAGCCTTTTTCGGTATTGCATTACTCTTTTTTCCATCAACTAAATACACTAGATGCATGCTGGATAGCGATCGATGTGTGGAGTAATAGTAGTAGATGCAGGAAGGAGTCGGTCTACTAATATTGGACGTGATGCCTACATAATGATCATTGCCTGGATATCGTCATGATTATTTGAAGTTCTATCAATTGCCCAACAGTACTGTTTGCTATTTTTCTCGAGAGAAGCCACTAGTGAAACCTACGGCCCCTGGGTCTCTTCTTTAATATATTTGCCTTCATGATCTATTTTCCTTTGCTTTTATTTTCAGATCTATTAAACCAAAAATACAAAATACCTTGCTGCACTTTATTTCATTTGCGATCTATTTATCCTATCTATCACAACTTTATCACGTCTTCTCGCCAATTTGAGGCACCGTTACCCGAAAGTGATTGACAACCCCTTTAACACGTTGGGTTGCGAGTATTTGTTATTTGTGTGCAGGGGCTGTTTACATTGCGTTGCTTGGTTCTCCTACTAGTTCGATAACCTTGGTCTCGTCACTAAGGGAAATACCTACCATCGTTGTGCTGCATCATCCCTTCCTCTTTGGGGAAATACCGATGTAGTTCAAGCAGGCATCATGACCCCTGATAATTTGAGTCAGAAGGATTAAGAGGTTGACGAAAGAGACCAGCTTTTGGAAGGGAAAGAGTCAGACTATGTGGCACCTCGTTTTGACGCTTGCGAGGGGCAAGAGTGTTGGGTAAGCCGGAGACAAGCTCTTGGGTCCCGTCATTCTGGGTCATGCGTCTTGAGGTATGTTGTTGTTGCTTCAAAAGAAAATCGGGGTCCAAATGAGCAAGAGGATGAGAAAATCTTACTTTCCGGATGATCCGTCGTATTCTCTTTCTTTGCAAAGGTTCTGAGTCGGAGGAGATAGGAATTACCTCTACCGCGTCAGCTTGGCTTGTCTTCTTGTCATCCTGAGAAGAGTCGGCATCAATAAGTTGCATCAAAAGACAACCAAGAGAGTCAAGTTCTACCTCTGAGTCATCTATCTTGAGGAGATTGTCTGTTGTTTGCTTTTTATGGCGAGTCGGAGCACGGGCTTTGGACTTAATCTTCTTGACCGGGACGGCGGCTTGCAGCCTCTTGCTATAGAAAGGAGAGTCGGCATGCGGATGCATGAGTAATAAGTTAAGCAATATGAAATGCAAAGGAATAAGCAAACAAATTGAAGGGTCATCCAAGATACTTACAAGCGGAGGCGGGTTAAGTGTATAGAAAGGGTTCACTCCCACTTTGCGGCAATTCTCCAGGGTTTCTCCAAGCAATGATTTAACTATGGCAGTAGTGAAGGAAATATGCCCTAGAGGCAATAATAAAGTTGTTATTTTATATTTCCTTATATCATGATAAATGTCTATTATTCATGCTAGAATTGTATTAACCGGAAACTTGATACATGTGTGGATACATAGACAAAACACCGTGTCCCTAGTATGCCTCTACTTGACTAGCTCATTGATCAAAGATGGTTATGTTTCCTAGCCATGGACATGTGTTCTCATTTGATGAACGGGATCACATCATTAGGAGAATGATGTGATGGACAAGACCCATTCGTTAACTTATCATAATTATCGTTCAGTTTTATTGCTACTGCTTTCTTCATGTCAAATACATATTCCTCCGACTATGAGATTATGCAACTCCCGGACACCGGAGGAATGCCTTATGTACTATCAAACGTCACAACGTAACTGGGTGATTATAAAGATGCTCTACAGGTATCTCCGAAGGTGTCTGTTGGGTTGGCATAGATCGAGATTAGGATTTGTCACTCCGAGTATCGGAGAGGTACCTCTGGGCCCTCTTAGTAATGCACATCATATGAAGCCTTGCAAGCAATGTGACTAATGAGTTATTGCGGGATGATGCATTACAGAACGAGTAAAGAGACTTGTCGGTAACGAGATTGAACTAGGTATGAAGATACCGACGATCGAATCTCAAGCAAGTAACATACCGATGACAAAACGTATGTTGACATAGCGGTTCAACCGATAAAGATCTTCATAGAATATATGGGAACCAATAAGAGCATCCAGGTTCTGCCATTGGTTATTGATCAGAGAGGTGTCTCGGTCATGTCTACATAGTTTTTGAACCCGTAGGGTCTGCACGCTTAACGTTCGATGACGATTTGTATTATATGAGTTATGTGTTTTGGTGACCGAAGGTTGTTCAGAGTCTCGGATGAGATCACGGACATGATGACGAGTCTCGAAATGGTCAAGAGGTAAAGATTGATATATTGGAAGGTGGTATTCAGACACCGGAAGTGTTCCAGAGTGTATCGGGTACATACTGGAGTACCGGAGGGGTTACCGGAACCCCCTGGGGAAGGATATGGGCCATATGGGTCATAGGAGGAAGGCTAACAGAAGGAGTCCGGATTGGACTAGGGGAGGGGGCGGCACCCCCCTTTCCTTCTCCTACTCCCTCTCCTTTCCCCTTTCCCGCTCCGGTAAAAGGGGGCGCATTGGACTAGGAGTCCAAGTGGGACTCCTTCCCACTTGGGGCATGCCTAGGACAGCCTCCTCCCCTCTCCCTCCTTTATATACGGGGGCGCCCCTAGAGGACACACCAATTGGTCCAAGCTGTGTGCGGCGCCCCCCTCCACGGTTTACGCCTCCGGTCATATTCTCGTGGTGCTTAGGTGAAGCCCTGCGCGGATCACATCACTATCACCGTCACCACGCTGTCGTGCTGGCGGACTCATCTACTCCTTCGACCCTCTGCTGGATCAAGAGCTCAAGAGACGTCATCATGCTGAACGTGTGCAGAACTCGGAGGTGTCGTGCGTTCGGTATGAGAAGACGTTCGACTACATCAACCGCGTTAAGCAAATGCTTCCGCTTTTGGTCTACGAGGGTATGTGCACACACTCTCCCCCTCTCATTGCTATGCATCTTCTAGATAGATCTTGCGTGAGCGAAGGAATTTTTTTGAAATTACATGCTATGTTTCCCAACAAGTAGTCTCATCATCGTTTAAGGATGTTTGATTAAAGCATTGGGGATCTTTGGTGGCACATGTGTATTCACACATTGAGCTGCTGCGCCGGCTCAATGGCAAGATTCTCCAAGATACCCAACAGCGGACCAAGTCAACTCCAGATAAGCCATTGGCTACCAAGGCCCTTATTTTTTAGAAAATGGATGAATATTTAACCCACTCGGCAGCTGTAATACGATTTGTAAGCTCGTGTGTAGGGCTAAGCTGGAAGGTGCGGAAACCCAGCAAGGGATTCTCACCGGGTGGAGAGGTATCATGTCAGTAGAACCAAGTATAGTTCCAATCTTTTGGATGACTAGGAAGTGTGGCTGCAGGGAAAACAACGTCTCTATTCCTCTGAATGGAGATCCCATCAAGCTCGAGACTAGGTCCGTCTGTCATCTCAGTTTGGCGGTTGAGGTAAAAGTACTCTCTGAATAGATCAACTTCAGGCTCCATTTGAAGATACACTTCGCAGAAGACTTGGAAGTTGCAGATGTTGGATACGGAATCAGGGACAATGTCTTGAGGATGAAGTTTATAAAAATGCAGAACATCCCGGAAGAACTTTAACCCAAGTGGTGAGAAGCCACAAAGGAAGTGATCTGAAAAGATAATAACTTCCCCTTCTTTAGGTTGAGGTTTAATCTCAGCGCTGGAGCTCGCCAGTGGATGACATCTTTTGCTGCTAAGACTCCCATGTCAACATGCTCCTTGAGAGATAGCTCAGAGACTCTAGAAGCGACCCAATCGCAAGAAGTGGGAGTTTTAGTCATTGCTGGCGGGTTAAAAGCTGCAATCAAGGAATAAAAAGGTGTGGTGGGTTAAAATTACAACGATAAATTTCCCTAAAGGTTGCAATGATGTTTTAGCAGTAGTGAGCCAGTTTTGATTATAAGGTTAATCATTATGATGAATCATGGAAAAGTTATAAGCCGCCCAGACAAGCCGGCAAGATTCCGGTGGGTCACAAGTTTATTGATAATCCGGCCTAGTACTGAAGGGTTACAAATTCATGGTTAAAGTTAGTCGTATGTTGGCAGATTATGAAGTTACCATTGTAAGCCGGCCAAGTGCTGGCGGGTCAATTGTCTACGAATTCAAGGTTGTTGAAATTTTGCTAAGTGTTGGACAAACAAGTTTTGTAGATTGCAGCTACAATTACAGATCTACAACAGTTCAGAAAAGAGGAAAAATTTAAACCTAGAACATGGCTACGGAAGAACTAGTAGGTTGGGGATTGATTCTCAGGGAGAAAGGATATATCTAAGGATTGAGACAAACACTGAAACTGCTACCGCACGACTTCAGTCTTGTTTTGGATTGAACTAAGCGTCAGATGGATGAACTACGATGAACTTGGACGAACACGACGAACACCGATGAACTAGGGTGACCTAAAGCATATCTGAAGTGAAAGAAGATGAATACCTGGCGATGCTAATGAATAGCGGGAATGCATCGCAATTCTTTGGTCCAATCAGGTTGATGCAGCAGCCCTGTCGAAGTTGTCGGTGAAGAACGGCGGCGGTGGAGACCGTTGTCGTGGTGACGGCGCAAGGAAGACGAAGAAGAGAGGGAGATGGGGGTAAAAGTGAAAAAGGGGGACCCCCATCCCTATTTATAAAGGAAAAGTGAAATACTAAAATGGCAGGCGCGGAAATCGAGGAGGCGTCATGATTATCCTAACAATGGAGGCGCCTCGATTCTCAGATGGTTAATTAATGCGGAAAGATCCGTTGTGATGGCATAGGTCTGTTCTGAATTTATTTTACGTGACGTCATGGCGGGTTACAGTGATCTGTTTAAAATTAAATATTGGTAAGAATCAAAGAAGACTCGCTAACGGGAAGCAGTGAAGATTGACATGAACAGGTTCAAATCAATCTGGGGCCTAATGTTGGAGATATAACCCCGCGGTGTGACCCGCCCAGGAGGGACCGGGTTATACTATTGGCGGTTCAGCGGTAACGTCCGAAGAAGGCCCAAGAGGCCCGATGAAGGACCTAGAGGCCGACTTCGTGATGAGCCGCCAGAAGGCTCAAGTCCAGATAAGGGTGTGAGACCCGACACTTGTAAGTCGCCCAATGATGACTTGTTTAGAAAGGCAAGGTGATTTAGAACCCTGGTCGGTCACGTTGTGTGATCCGGCTGGGACTCTTGTAAGCCCAGGGCCTCGACCTGTGTATATAAGGGCGAGACCCTGCGGCGGGTTAGATTAAGAAACAATTGATCAAGAGCTAGGTCAGGCGATTTCGCTCCCTTGTAATTGATACTCAAGAAATACAACTTGAAGCAGGACGTAGCCTTTTACCTCGTTGTGAGGGGCCGAACCTGGGTAAACTTGTGTCTCTTGTCTCGTTCAACCCCTTTAAGCTAACCAACGTTGTAATGGCCCCACACTTCTTTTCACAAGGACATCTGTCATGACAAAACCACGACAATGTGGCAATCGGAAACTTTATGGCAGCTGATGACATGTTGTGTTGTTCTGCACAATATGATTGTCGAGAATGAGGGTGATGGTGTAGTCCAAACCCATGATTTTCAAGCACCCAAAGAACAAGTTAAAATCCTGGAAAATCAAGATGTGGCACATCTTATGAACTTTCTGCAGATGCATCAGAATCTTCGAGATCGGTAGGTGCACACGTACCTACTCAATGATCTTGTGGAGCACATGTGGATCCACAATGGCAACCTAAGGAGGCAATGCTTGAGTTTGGCACTTCAAATAAATTTTATGCAAACGTTGTGTATGCTTTTTTTGCGGGAGAACGCTATGTATGCTTGATACCTGCTATTTACGTGTGACATTGTGTTGCACGATCGACATGCATGTATTTGCATGGATTTGAGAGTCCGGATTTAAAATATATAAATACATGGAAGGAAATATGCGGGCTCATCCGGATATGGCCGGACGCGTCCGCGGGCGTCCGAGCGGCCGGATTTGTCAAGTCCGGCTATAGATGTCTAAGAAATTTATATCAACCACAACAACTCTTATGTTATGCACCCTTATTTTGGCATTATGAGACCAGAGGCCAAGTATCCATTTAGACGCGTCCATAGTTTTCGCGCAAGTCATCAATCAACGCTAAGGGCATGTACAATGGTGCTATCTTAAAAGTGCCACATAGGATTAAGGATGAGGTGGAGGAGAAAAAACTCACAAGAAAAGGCTTGTCTTCTCTTATTTAAGATAAGACAAGAGATAATCTCTTAGCACAATTTGTCTCACCATGTTTTAAGAAATGACTAGCTATTGAAGATAAGGCTAAGATATAACCCATTGTAGACATACTTTTTTGTCATCTTTAAATTACATGCAAGACCTAAGATAAGACTGTCTTATCAACCATTGTACATGTCCTAATGGTATTCTTCATCTCTTGGTTATTCTTAGACCATAGTTGCCATGTATGGTTAACCACAGTTGTCATGTGTGTTTATCTGGTTGCCACATATGCGCAACTGCAGGTGCCGTCTAGCAACGAATCATAATTGTCATGTGTGTTTACCTAGTTGCCACGTACGCGTAACTGCAGTTGCCATCAAACAACGTACGAGTGTCGTATGGGCAAAAAGCAGTACGCCCACACGCGTGTGGGCTAGGTGATGGCTGTGTGGGCAGAAACTAGTTCGCCCATACAGCGTAGCTGACAAACCGCGTGCGCGGGGCGTGTGGGCAAACTCTTCAACGCCTACACACCAGCCCCGTCCTACATGGCATGCAAATTCTGTCTCACTGTGTCAAGATTTGTGCAAACTCGACTAAACGGTGATCCACGCGTGTGGGCGTGTTGCAAAACTGCCACACGCATGGGCGTTAGTATTTGGGTTTTAATGGGGTCCGCGTTCGTATTTTCATTGATCCTTCTTGCTCGTTCATATAACCAAACGATGGTGCATCGTTCTCCATAGGGATTAAGAGGACACACCCCTCACCCTCTTCCTATTTATCGTTCAGGAGACTTATTGATTTTAACTCGCATTGTTATTTAAATTGGTAGGTTTAGGTATAAGGAAGCGAGATGGAACTAGATGTGTCCTGACTATTACATATATAAATCATATGTCATTGGTATTTTGTTGTTCTTTTTCTTATATTTAATTGAGTCACTTAGATGTGCCATAACTAGGGCACATCCCTAGACACACCCTTACATAGATGACTAGGGCACATCTACATGTGCAATAACTTTCACATGTTATTGATTTTGTAGATAAGGTAACAAGGTTCTTTCTATGTGAAAGTAGCATTTTATCTTATCTACAAAATCAAGGGCTAGCTCAGTTGGAATGCACCTAAAAGAAAAGTAACATGGCAGCATGTCGCACGCTTCATTTGTACTAGTTTGTTGGGTACCTAAAAGGAATCTAGTTGGGCCGGACGAGGTGGTCAGTGTGGCTGTGGGGTCTTTTTTCACGGAAAACCCTATTTGCCGCTCTCTGCAGCAAACAGTCGGGGCTCCGCACAGCGGCTATCGAGCACGCACCTGGGCTGGCCTGTTAAGCGTTCCAAATACACCGGTTTTGGGAACCTTCTGTGACTGTTTCTAGCCAGGTTTTTTTCCGGTTTTGGGAACCTTCTAGAAGGTTTCTGAACCGGTTTTTTCTTTTCATATTTATTTTCGTTTTTATTTTTTATTTTTCTTTCCTTTTTCGTTCTTTCTATTTCTTTTTTCTGTCTTCTTTTCTTTCTTCTTGCTCTTTTTCTTTTATCTTTTAACTTATTTTTTCAGAAAATTTTCTAAAAAGAAAATTCTTTATTTCTTTTTCAAAATTGTTGTCGTTACACAAAAAAGTTCAAAACTTTGAAAATTCAGAAAATGTATCAGATTTCAATTTTCAGTTCACATATTCAGAAAATGTTCGCCCTTCCAAATTTGTTCGGGATTTTTCAAAATTGTTCTCCGTTTCAAAAAATATTCTCAAGATTCAAAAAATGTTTGTTCTTTAAAAAATTGTTCATGCTTTCAAATTTGTTCAGGATTTTTTTAAATTGTTCTATGTTTCAAAATTTGTTCTCAAGATTCAAAAAATAGTTTGCGCTTCCAAATTTGTTCTCAAGATTCAAAAATTGTTCGTGCTTTAAAAACATGTTCACAAATTCCAAAAATGTTCATGTTTTGAAAAATGTTTGTGTAATTCAAAATTTGTTAGTTTTCATAAAATTTGTTCACATATTCCAAAAATGTTCATGTTTGAAAATGTATTCACAAATTCAAAAATTGTCTGCATGTTCATGTTTGGGAACCTTCCAGAAGGTTCTTGAACCGGTTTTTCTGGTTTTCTTTTTTGTTTCTTATTCTTTTTTCGGTTTTAGTTATTTCTGTTTCTTTTTTTCTTTGGTTTTTTATTTCTTTTGCTTTTCTTCTCTTTTTTCAAAAAATCGAAAATTTTAAGTTTTGTTCGTGTTTCCAAAAAAGTGCAGTTTTGAAAAAATGTTCTCAAAATACAAAAAATGTTCTCATTAGACAAAAAAGTTCAAAACTTTCGAAAATCAGAAAATGTACCTGATTTTAATTTTTTGTTCACATATTCAAAAAATGTTCGCGCTTCCAAATTTGTTCTCAATATTTAAAAATGTTCGTGCTTTAAAAAATTGTTCGCGCTTCCAAATTTGTTTGGGATTTTTCAAAATTGTTCTCTATTTCAAATTTTGTTCTCAACATTTCAAAAAATGTTCGTGCTTCAAAAAATTGCTCGCGCTTCCAAATTTGTTCTCAAGATTCAAAAATTGTTCACAAATTTGAAAACTGTACATGTTTTCGAATTTTGTTTGGGAAATTCAAAAAAAATAGTTTTCATAAATTTTGTTTGCATTTTAAAAAAATGTACGTTTAAAAATTGTTCAAAATTTGGGGGGAAAATTGGGATTTTTCCAAACAGTGTTAAATCCGGAACTGTTCTTCATTTCTTTTATAGTTCCGCTGTACCCAGATCGCTAGGTCTGTTCTATCGCAGTGGCTAGCACCGTGGTTGCGCAAGCAAGCAGTCGCGTGTTCGATTTCCAGCGACCACGCGTTACTGAGTGAATGGGCCGGCCCAGTCGCCCCCCCCCCCCCCCTATGCGACGCAGCGTGTATTTGCCGCAGAACGCGGCAAATAGGAGATCCCTTTTTTCGCTGCTAATTTATTTTTTCTGTCACAATACAGGCTCGGCTAGTTCAGTCCTATAAAAGACCAGGCAACCCGGCCAGTGCGCATGCGATCTGATGGATGACACATAAAAAAAAAGGACCGAAGCGAAGGGGTACACGTCTTGTGGATGACAAGGTGGGTAGTTTGGATGATAGACGAGAACTCCGAAGAAATTCATAACGGACCTTCAAGCACTACGGCGCCCCCCTATGCGACGCAGCGTGTATTTGCCGCAGAACGCGGCAAATAGGAGGTCCCTTTTTTCGCTGCTAATTTATTTTTTCTGTCACAATACAGGCTCGGCTAGTTCGGTCCTATAAAAGACCAGGCAACCCGGCCAGTGCGCATGCGATCTGATGGATGGCACATACAAAAAAAAGGACCGAAGCGAAGGGGTACATGTCTTGTGGATGACAAGGTGGGTAGTTTGGATGATAGACGAAAACTCCGAAGAAATTCATAACGGACCTTCAAGCACTATTACATACTCCCTTCGCCTCTAAATAAGTGACTTAACTTTGTACTAGCTTTAGTATAAAGTTAGTACAAGGTCGAGTCATTTATTTTGGGACGGAGGGAGTATTAGTGATCTTGGATGCATGTTTGCCATGGTTTACTTATGTGTGTGTGATTGGGAGTAATGCTTCTCAGAAAATAAAACTATGGTTTCACCAGTTGGTTTGCTTATTATTTTTTATTTGTCGAGACGTGTATTGCACGTGCAACCTTATTAGTTATTAAAAAGGTAAAAAAGACTAGCAAACGTGTCTGTGCACTGCACCAGGAGAAAAGTAGTGGAGCGGGATATCTACCAACCGTTCGCTAGGGGAGCGAATCCGATCGAACGAATTGTTCGATGCACGAGGGAGATCTAGCGAAAAATTTAGTTGCTATGACAGCCCCCTTGCACGAACCACAGAAGTACAAGGTTTTACTAGGCCTCTAGCCCGATCTTTATTCTCTTAGAAAAAAATTGCCATGCTGCGGGTCAAAAACTAAACAATATTACAAAAATTGACGGGAAGAAGAGGGAAACACACAACAATGCAAACAAGTAAATTGACAAACTTGTTGGTAAACTAGTAAGCATGCACGTGCAACGCACGTCTCAAACAAAACAAGTTAACATGGTATCAGATCGCTACAAAATGTTATCATGTCACTCAAATTGTATTTTCAAAAAGTGTGACATATTTCTGATCCAACACATGTATCATAGTCTATAGTAAAAACATCTATTCTGGATCTAATTTTATTTAGTGAGTTCTTTTACCAAGCCATTTAAGTGTGTCTTATGCACAACCATATGAGCGCGTGTGTAACACACGATCCGGAAACATGTCTCCGCCTAAAATTCAATATCACATAATAAATGTATTATAATTGTTATAAAAATATATTTTAAAACCCGCAACTAAGCATGTCTTGAAGGTACATCTTTTGAAGCAATGAAGGTCCATCTATGGATGCGATCAATGATGCTTCGTTCAATGTATGGGATGTTGTTTTGAGCTTCATTCTCTTCGTACTTCAAAACATGCACCAAAAATTGCTTCCTCAGCTGAAACCCATTCTACATATGCATTATACAACATTGTTATAACAAGTTGCATGCGCAATGTGTATAGAAATAAGCATGGTGTAAACACTCACCTTGGGTATGGGAAAATATAGTTTTCCATCGCACAATGAGTGCATGTAATTAAAAACCAAATAACCGGACAGGGCACTGCATGTATGAAATAAACACATAATGTGTGTTGAATGAATCAATTAATATTGTAATGCGTTTAAAAGATTCATACCAGTGTGAGTTTGTTGGAGCAACAGGAACTAAGGATTCCCATTTAGAGATATCATCCTTGAATGCATGGTTTGCAACTTCAAGCGCAAGGTTTAGGTTGTCGGCCACAATTTGAAGTACGTTATTCCCCAAAGTAGATATTGGTAACGGATCAAAAATTGAGACAACCTTTTTATTTTGATCCAACACAAACAATAGAAATAGCCCAAACATACACCAAGGCAATAAAATCTGCAATGATGAAATAGTTTAGAAATACATGTGATATTAACTAAGACCAAATAAAGCACTGTTAAAGATGAAAAATTTAAATCTTACCTCATCACATTGTGAGATATGGTAATCATTACTGTCAGGCCAGCTATGAAACAACCGTCTCAATGTAGCAATTTCCATATTTTCACGATGACTTCGTGCATAGTGGAACATCGACTAAAATAAGAATTAGAAAATATTAGTGCAATGAGAAAAAAATGTAATACATGATTATAGTAACTTACACAAAAGTTCAGACCCATATAGTGAGATGGAATGTCTCTGAGAAGCTGGACTTCATGGCGCGCTAATATCCGCACAGCCATATTAAAGCAATGGATATCCATGTATTCATCATTGTTCAATATGTTTTTTATTTGTCTCAAATTTAAGCTAATAGGGTACGGATCAGAGCTTTTCACCCATTCGCTCCTGTAAAATCGAAATTCTGTCATTATACTGACATCAAAGTAATTTATTGGAATACAAAATGAACTAAAAAATATGGCTTACTCTAGTAGAGCGAGATCATCAACCATACCGATGAACAAGCAAAGTTCATCTATTAAATCATCATTTGTTGGATTGACAGACGGTGAAAGGATAAATGACCGCGAGATGAGCTTGACTTCTCCTGATGTATTTGATGTTTTGAAATTCTTAGGAGGTCTATCCAGAATCATACATTCCGTGGGATCTATGTTGTTTTCGTCATCTTCAATGTCTCGATTTCTTATATTATCATCATTCAATTCCGAGTCCACTAAAATGACAGCTAGTTTTGTTCTAAAATCTGTCATATGTTTCTATTAAAGTAGTAATAAGAGTTAAATAGTGATATAACATAGAATAAGTATAATGATACACAGTGAAATGTACCTGTGTAGGAATATCAGACAAAATTACTCCTGTGAAGTACTCCATAAAATTTATCATCCACAGACCACAAGATGACCTACATGATTACAAAACTTAAATATACTCAATAAATCGTTATCATTTTTATAGGGACTCATATTATTTTTTGAAATCATCCAATGATCATGACCGTAACAAGCAGCGATGAAAACAAAAATCTCACCCATGCAGCATGTGAACCGGACATGCCCTTTGAAATTTAAAGATATTTTTATTTTGTTTGAAAAAAATGCCACACTAACTTACAATGGGTCACAGGCTTATATATTAGTAGTACTCTCTATGTTCCAAAATATAGGTCGCTGGACGATTCCTAGTACACATTTTGTCACGTTACGCATTTTATCAGCGTTCCGAAATTGCCCCCGCGCTCACGCAGACCAGTCACTCCCCAGTCCCCACTCGCTCTTGTTCCCCACCGCTCCACTACCCACCGCCCTCTCCCCGTCGCCGCTGTGTCGCTCCGTCGTCACCGCCCTGTCTCCGTCGCCGTCGTGTCACTCCGTCGTGTTTTTTACCAGTATTTTTTTCAACTTTTTTAGATATTATTTATACAGGAAACCTATTAAAACATCAAATGATTATGACTATAAAAATAATGGATTTTTATTATTATAATGTGAGGTGAATCGGACACGACCGATAAAAATAAGACAACTTCTTTTTTGGTTCGGACAAGGCCGTGATCAATCACAATCTCTCCCGTCACTTCCTAGTACAGTACTCTACATAGTAGTATTAAGAAAAAAAACGTCAGATTTCTAAAAAAACGTCAGTCATCATCTCCACTGTCGCCTCAGATTCTTCTCTGGATAGTTCCCCACCACTCCCTCACAATCTCCTCCATTCCCCATTCTCTCCACCATAGCCAGCGCTCCCTGGTCAGGCCGCCCCCTCCCCTTCGTCACCACCGCCGGCGCTCCCTGGTCAGGCTGCCCTCCCCTTCGTCACCAGCGTGGCCGCTCTCTCACACCCCATAGGTCAAAGGTTGAATTTTTATCCGCCGCTGATGGTGCTGCTGGGCGAGGAGGCGCTGGATGCGCGTGCGCCGGCGCTGGATCCGCGTGCGCCAGCGCTGGATCTGCTCCGTCTGGCTCCGGCGACCTTACCCCGTGGCTCCGGGACAGGAAGGCTACCCCGACGACATACAGGTCCGCCCCCTTCTCCTCTCCTCTTGGATTTCTTCTTCTTCCCTTCCCTGAGATGAGATGTACGTTCCTGCCTCACGCACGCAGCAACTGGACTCTATGCACAGAGAGGAGGATGAAGACACCCAGCCATGGATTTTTAGCAGCACTCACTCAAGGAAAAAGTGCGCCACCTCCCGCCTCCCCTCTCTATTTGATTCAATTCTACAGCTGTGTATGCAGGTTCCTCACACCTTGTTGCTCTGTTGGTGTTCGTGCTGGGCTGCAGGAGACCTCAACAAGCCAATGGATGCAGCCAGCCTCCAACTCACCACGCACCTGCACCAACTTGATGTAGGGAGAGGAGGAGTGAGGCTTCTCTCACGGGATGACGCCCAGCCATGGGGCAGCAGCAATCCAAGGTCAAGCCTCCCTCTACCTCTCTCTCGTTTTGATTTCATAGGTCTGGTTCCCTGATTTTTCTGCTGCTCTAGATTCACTTGCATGCTTGACTGAATCTAGTTGCTCTCAGGCCCTAGTGTTCAATGAGATAGGCATTGCATTGTTTACTAATTTAATTTGCTTGCCTGCAGCCACATGGTCCAGAGATAGAATTGAGATATTCAGACTAAGTTTAATGATTTGATGGTTATAATTACTGAATTTCGCTTGGTGCTATCACTGTCGGCCTCTAGTGCTGAATCAGTTGTACACTGTACTGTTTACCAATTTAATTAGCTTGCTTACCGCCACATGGTCCAGAGATAGAAATTCAGATATTGAGACTAAAGTTTAATGATGTGCTGGTCATAATTGGTTCAGTGACTAAATCTGTCCCCAAACTGTCAAAATTGTATGTCAAAGCTAAAAAACTATCAAAACTTTGCTTTCAAGATGAGCCCAAATTCAGTAAGATGTGTGCGCAGCTTGCTTTCAAGAATGTTAAACTACTCCATGCTTATTTAAACTAATTCCTCCTACAGATTGCTGTCAAAATAAGCCTAAATTCAGAGTCTTCGGAAGTCAATTACTTTGAGCCTTTGAGTTAGGAGGTATACCAGTCTCTTTGTAGTTTGCTCTTAATACACTCTTCCCTTGGCCATGATGAGATGTTTAAGTCTTTCCACTTATCAGTTTTTAGTTCCACTTGAAGCGATGCATATTCGAATACATTTTCTAGTCCTTTGAGCTGTTGAATGAATAAATGAAAAAGTATTAGCATCACAACTGAACAATAACAGAAATCATGTTATCAAAAGATGGTGTAGTGGGACTAATGACTAACCATAGCGGTGAGGTCTTTGCGGCTCATTCCTGGGCCTAGCGAGTCGAGCACCTGGATGCATCGCTGCCCGGCATTTATAACTGCTAGGTACCAATGGAAGTGTTCAATGTTAACTGGAATGTATATCTGAAAATAGGGTTTTTGTTAGTTTAGGTCCCATCTATACAAACATTTATATTGAACTAAGACTCACCATATCATGTTCCAAATAAGTTATAGCTCTGTTTAATACCCATCTTGGTGCGTCATCTCGTATAGAACTAAATTCCTTTATCATCTTAGAGATGCATGCACTCTCTAAGAACACACTTCCACCTGACCTCATCTGTAGATGCTCTTTAGCACTTATGCAATGTATGTATGCGTCTATGATCTGCAATATGAAGTTCACACCTTAGTGAGAGGAGAGAATAGAAACTCATGTTAAAATAGCATAGTCTTGTCTGAAAGCTACATATACTTACTTCGTCGCCAAGAAATTCTTCGGGGAGTAATAGATGTTCTAAGTGTCATCTTTTGAGATGTGAGTCGTCGATGCTCACTAAATTTCTTTTATTGTTTGGTTCAGACATGATATTTTCAATCACGGACCAATCATCGCCGGTGCAGACGTAATCTATCATGATGTAAGTAACAACATTTATTAAAAACAAAGAAAATAAATGTAGCAAAAGCAGGGCATAGAAATTAAATGTAGCAAAAATAGGCATAATCTATCATGATGTAAGTAACAAAATTTATTAATGATGACCACAAAAATAAATTTAGCAAAAGCAGGGCATAGAAGGATTTGTCCGTGCCTTCTGGAGCGACCACGTAGTCTTGTGCCTTCTTAGGTTTGTTATGCAGTCGGATAGGCTTCCCTGTCTGCACAGGCATTGCCAGCTTGTGTACTATAATTTCTGCCCTTTCCCTGCCGGACGTTTGTTCTAATTCTTCGTCCTTAGGGGCCTCCATTTGTTCACTTGTTTCGTTGTCGGTTAATTCCTGGGAGCAACATTACAAAGAATGATCCGTATGCAGGATTAATAAAGGATTAATAATATAATTAAGAATTAGAACTATCTGGGACATATTTGGAGAAGATGCCTGTGTCACTTCGGAGACTTCGGAATCAGTGTCCTGCGTGCTCTTCTCATTCTCCACTTCATCTATGTTGGCTATTCCATTTGATTCTGCCAGCTTGCCCCCTATAGTTTCTGCCCCTTCGGTGCCGAATGTTTGTGCTAATTTGTCTTCATGAGCTGGCTGCATTTGTTTACTTGTTTCGTTTAAGGTTAATTCCTGAGAGCAACATTACAAACAATAATCCATATGCAGGATATAATTAGAATTATAACTATTTGGGACATAGTTGGAAAATAAAAGACGCCTCTGTCACCTCGAAATCAGTGGATTGTGTGCTTTTCTTTTTCTCCACTCCATATTTGTCGGCTATTCCAGTTGAATCTGTCAGCTTGTCCCCTATAGTTTCTGTCCCCTTGGTGCCGAATGTTTGTGCTAATTCCTCGTCCTGATCTGGCTGCATTTCTTCACTTGTTTTGTTGAAGGTTAATTCCTGTATGCAACATTACAAAGAATAATCCGTATGCAGGATATTATATAATTATAGTTAGAATAATCCTGGCTATCATGATGTAAAGAATTGTATGTATGATAATCTAGTACAAAATACATATTATTCCTGTATGCTTGTCTTAGGGTAGCACCTGATCAATCTGCATATTTTCCGTATCATCCATGATTTCTTGATCTTGTGATGCCTTTGTTGACTCGTGGTTCATATCCTCGTCCTTGGGTCCCTTTTTGGTGTTTTCCTGAAAACCCAAGCATTTATTATTAGCACGCAGTTAACATTACTCTCATTCTTATTTCTACATCACACCTGGATGCACATATCTGCATATGTTCTTAACATAGTGGTATGAGGACATTCTTTCCAATTAAATTTCAATAATACAATATTATCCAGTATTTATAAAAGAGAAGATATTATTCAAGTGAGTAAAGAATTGTATGTATGATAATCTAGTACAAAATACATATTATTTCGTCCTGCCAGAATAAGAATAATAATGACATGTGAAAATAAAAAGCGCCTTTGTTGCATTGGGGTTTGTATGCTTGTCTTAGGGTAGCACCTGATCAATGTGCATATTTTCTGTATCATCCATGATTTCTTGATCTTGTGATGCCTTTGTTGACTCGTGGTTCATATCCTCGTCCTTGGGACCCTTGTTTGTGTTTTCCTGAAAACCCAAGCATTTATTATTAGCACGCAGTTAACATTAGTCTCATTCTTATTTCTACATCAAATCTGGATGCACATATCTACATATGTTCTTAACATAGTGGTATGAGGACATTCTTTCCAATTAACTTTCAATATGTATTTGTTTGTTTTATTATCCAGTCAACTTTTTGAGAGTCACTTCGGTGACTATTCTCTCAAGTAATCAGGTGGATGCAGTAATATGAATTTCCTTAGGCACACAGAGCATCTTGGTAATTTTGCGGGGGCAAACAAAGCATGTTGATTCACTTTGTTGGATCCCCTCTAGTGACCATATTGCCTTCTAGATGTGAAATCGTGAATATTGTGTAATCACAGAGAGATATCATTACCACGATGATGGCAGATTGATCCGCAGAGCTCACCAGGGATTGTGACGCAGACATGGAGGAAGATGGTAGTTCACCACGGAGAGATGTGTACGGCAGGCTGGAGAGACCTGCGGTGGAGGAGGCCGGCGCGGTGGAGGGGTGTGAGGATGCGGCTTGGGAGAGAGGATGGAGAGGTGGAAGAAAACCCTACGGTGCAAAACTTGTTGGTTCTTTGTGCTCCTGATCGAGAGATCGTTAGTTGTAGGCAATATGTAAGGCGGAAATCACAGCAAGGATTTCCATAGCGTGAGGAGGAAAGGAATCGTGGTCGTTATCTCAGGGCCGACACCTTTCCTTTGATTTATCTCAGGCCCTTTTTTTTGCTTTTTTATACCCGACACATATACAGAATTAATGTAATCATTTTTCAATATTTCTTGCACGCTAGTAATATAGCCTGGTCTGGAAAAACTTCATACATAATTTCTTATATGAAAGAAACCATCATCCATATACCACACCTGGGTTAACTGAACTACCTCGGTGGTATTTGCAGGGCTGACCTGCATGAGTACTCATTGAGGAGCAAGAGTATCTCAGGCCCCACGCTTTCCTCGTTTATCTCAGGCCCAATGTTTTTTTTTGTTTTTTTATACCCCACACATACAGAATTAAAGGAGTTATTTTCGTAATACATTTTTATACAGAATTATTGGGTTCAGCTCATCGGAATGTTTCATCGATACTTTTGTGTGCTTTCTCTTACCTTTTTTTATATACATAAAGTTTACCTCTCTGTGTAGAAAAATAATTCTTGTATCATTTGTCTTGCCAGCTAGTTAACGTTTGTCTTGCCAGCTAGTTAATGTACCCTCAGCGGCCGTGCTTGATAGGAGGGGCCAGGGAAGTGCTTTAAGTCGTTCCAAGAATGTGAGACAGTGTCAAGTCTGTAAGGCAAGTCAAGGCGCTCCTGTTGGTAAAGATTGCTTTGCTTGGAACGATCTTGTACCTATTCTATTGTCTGTTTTTTCGACTCGGTGTTTAGTAATGCGTGGTTATCCTGTTGTCAATTTGCAGCGGCAAGATCCTTCAGCGGTGCAGGAGATTAAGGGTTCCATAATCGATTCCGCGCCTATTGCTGTCCCCAATTTTCAGGTAAGCACTGAAGCGAACCTAAAGCCATCTAATATTCTATTGTCTTTCTGAAAAAAGATAGCATGTGAGCTCATGTACCACAGATTCGGGAACGACGTATGTTCATACAGTAGTAATAATGCCTCTCAACTTCACTACATTCTGCAAATCTCATAGACTCTTGCAGTTTTCATCACAAATATATGACATAGCTAACATAAGTTAAGTTACTCAACAGCCGTTGAAGATCTTCAAAAAAACTTTACATAAAAGAAAATTAAAGGGGTTCAAAGACTGCAGGACACTTTGGCGTTCGAGAACATCTTCAACAGAACAGAACGCTACAGTATATTTAGATAGCACATAATACAACATAGACTGTTCCCTAATATGGCTAATCTGGCGCCTGGTTTATTGTATCATTCATCTCCACCGCAAAGTAAAGGAAGCTTCACACTCTGTCCCTAACAAGACCTGAAAATAAAAGGAAAGAAAAGTGTTAGGTCGAGAATTAGTTATATAGACACAAACGCAAAGGTGCAAAGAATACACGAAAGATCGTACCTGCCTCACCCCTCTAAAACATCTTTATAGACAATGTTTTTGGTGCTCTTCCCAGATTTATCAACCTCCTTGTTAGGCTTGGCTAAAATTCGTGTCGTCTTTCTTGACACATCCCTTGACAATGCAACATATAGCTGGCCATGTGAGAAAACAGGTTCGGGAAGGTAAATACCGACATTCGGGATGGTTTGACCCTGTGCCTTGTTAATGGCCATCGCAAAACTCAGGCGGATGGGGAATTGTTTTCTTTAAGCTTGAAGGGAAGTGAGGTGTCCTCCGATGGCGACATAGGGATCCTAGGTATGAACACCCTCTTTCCAGCATGCTGGCCACCAACAATCTCCGCATCGATTGCATTATCCTGGAAGGCTCTGATCATAAGTCGTGTTCCATTACACAAGCCATTATGAGGGTCGAGGTTCCGTAGCAAAATGACCGGGCAGTTGATTTTTACTCTCAAGACATGGGGGGCAAGCCATTTGGTGTGATGGAGTTCAGAAAATCAATCATGTAATTATTCTGGAAGTCATCCTCGATAGAGTCAAAGCTATGGTATACCTTTTCTTCTCCCGGAAACCTAGAGATCATCTTGTCATTCAGGTCATCCACATGCTCGTTTTTGGTCGAGAGAATTGCACGTTTGCTCATGTACTCCCTCGACCTAGCATTGGTGTGCAGGGATGGGAAGACATCTTCGATGAGCTTGTTAATAGGTTCTTCGTCCTCAGTATAACCAATCACAATGTCTTCAGGCAGACGCACATAGTCGTCACCAATAGTTTCTTCCGTTCCATTGCCAATCCTTAGGAGGTATTAGGAGAACCAAGGGTCGGCCTGTGCCCGCATATTGCGCGTGAGGCGTATCTTGCGGATCTTATCCCACAGATAGGATCTCAACAGTGTAGCATCCGTGATCTGTGCTCTTGTCCCTCGTGTAACAACAGGGAGGACCTGCCTGAAATCCCCACCAAAGACAACAACCTTTCCACCAAATGGCAGAGGACATTCCATAATATCTTGTAGCGATCTGTCGAGCGTCTCAACTGCTTGACGCTTTGTCATAGCAACTTCATCCCAAATAATCAAGGACGCCTGTTTAAGCAACTCTGCCGTACCACTCTGCTTTGTGAAACCACACATGCTGTTGTCAGTGAGCTTGATTGGAATTTTGAACCTGGAGTAGGCAGTCCGGCCTCCAGGCATTATTGACGCCGCTATACCTGATGTAGCAGTTGCGATCGCTATAAGGCCCATCGAACGGACCTTCGCAAGCAATGCCTTGTACAGGTACGTCTTCCCAGTGCCTCCTGGACCATCAACAAAAAATATCTGGCTTTTTTGGTTCGTCACATGATCCATTATGTCGTTGAAACCATCCAGTTGTTCACTGTTCAAACAGCTAAATAGATCTAGATGCTCTTGGTCAACTCTAACTTGTCTCTCCTCTGTTACCTCTCTATACTCGGCGTTAGAAGAACCATTTGTGTCAACCAGATCTGGAAGTCCATACATTTTAATATCCTTACCCATGGATTGCACCAGATCCCTGACATCTCTAAGGACCATCTGCTCAAGTGTTGCCTCGTTCGACTCAGTGCGGCGGTAATCTTCAGCCATCGATGGTAGATGTTTGTCCCACAATTGACGGATTTGTGTTACCTCACAGAATACTAGTATAGTCGCAAACAATCGTCTAAGAGCAGAAGGCATTTGAAATGTTGCTGCCTCCGTCATGCAATCATCCAGTGTCCTGTCATGCTCAATGAGGCCTAAGTGCTCACATGCCTCTCTGAAGGAAGTGCATGGCTTGCCATTTACTGTTTTTAAATCATCAAATGAAGTGGCACCTCGAACATGACTTAGGAGCACCCGCAAGTAGTACCTCTCTCCTTCAGCAGGGTGTGCATACACCAGTCTTCCAATCTGTGATCTCTTACTTCTTCTCGTTTGCCACTTTTTATTAGCGGCAATCCACCTATAATGTTCTGGGAACTCTTTGTACAACCATTTTCGTGCCGCTGGATACTTCTTGTTCATCTCAAAGTACTCGGTAAGCATGGATTTGGAAGAAGTTGGGCGAGCGACAACATCTTCCAGATTTTCATAACCCTTAAATGCGACTGTGTGCATGTTTGGCAAATGAAGTTGCAGCTGTAACACAGATGGACTAACACCAAACATTTTAAACCCAAAAATCCTGTAAATAGCTTCTGGAGGAGATATATAGCGTGCATCCCTGTATTGACGAATTTCATTAATGATTCCCCCATCATTGATAATATCCTGCTCGCATGCAAATGATGCCTTATCATGCCCTTTGTAGATGTACTTGAATAAGTACTTGACTGCCTTGATGCTCGAGCATGCTTCGACATTTATGTGACAGTTGTATTTCATAAGCAGAAAGGGGTTGTAAGGGACCACCCATCTATTGTCCAAATCTGCTCCTCTGATCCTTACTCGAACCCCGTCGTCCCTCCTTCTATAGATGGGATATGAGTCTTTCCCTTGTAATGTAGCATCACAGAAATCTCGCGGGTAATGAAATCGACACTGTCCATCTATCATGCAAGGGCAACTTTTCTTGAGTGCACCACATGGGCCGTGCAACATGTGTTTGACTACCAGATCATGGAGGACATGATATTTCTTTTTGTCGGGTATCTCTGCAGATATCACCCGATCATAGTCATCTGGGGCCCTTAACTTGCTTTTTGCTTTCATGATTAGAAGTATATGCTCATGCGGGAGACCTCGCTTTTGAAACTCTGTGACATGTACATAAGCTGCGACTTCTCCGACATGCTTACCCTTAGTTAGTAAGTCCATCATATTTTGTTGCTTAGCTCTGTATACTCTTGCCACAAGGTCTGGGCGGTCTTGTGGCAGCTGTCCAGGCAACAATTCCTGCGTTATCTCCTCCCAGTAGGGATTGCATGTCATCGTGACAAAATAATCCAGTTTACCCCAACGTTGAACTATTGCCATCGCATCTAGAAATCTGCGCTGCATGTCACGGTCACCACCAGGAAATGTACGTGGAAGCACGATTCTCTTGCCAATCCGATCACCACGTGACTCGCCAGCAACGACGGTGTCAACAAGACCCTATAATAAAACAATATTTCACTCCAATTAGTATAAAGGTTCAAGCAAAGAGTGAGGCATCTATAATGTAAATTTTGTGATAAATAGAAGCACGTTACCTGGTACAGGTCAGCGCGTATAACCTTTTGATTTGCTGGCTTTGAATACCAGTCAAGCCTCATTGTCTCAATCTTGATGTACATGTCAACAGCCCACTGTTGAAAAAGACGCCCCCCGAACAAGATGATGTTAAAAAGCTTCTTCCGGACACACAACTTGAAGCAATAGTACTCTCTCGCGCTAACAAATTTCCTTGATTTTGTTGGATTCATCTCATCGTCACCAAAATCCTCATCCGGGTTATCATCGTCCTCACCTAATAATTGGTTAACAACATAAAAATTGTTATGGTAGGTAGAACCATAAGTAAGAATAATAAAAGTAGTAATGACGACCTATACCATCAAGTAAATCAGTGGGTGGGTCTTCATGCTGTGCATTATGACCAACTGGTTCTATAATCATGTTATCATCTGAAAGATGGATGACTATAAGTTTTAATTTAAAGAACAATAAAAGTAGTAATGACGACCTATACCTTTGGGTAAATCAGTGGGTTGGTCTTCATGCTGTGTGTTATGACCAACTTGTTCTCTAAGCATGTTATCATCTGAAAGATGGATGACTGCATAAGTTTTAATTTAGAGAATATTAGAAGTAGTAATGACGACCTATACCTTGAGGTAAATCAGTGGGTTGCTCTTCATGTTGTGCTTTATGACCAACTTGTTCTCCAATCACGTTATCATCTGAAAGATTGATGACTACATAAGTTTTAATTTAAATAATATGATATATACCAATTTTGGACATCATACCTGAAGGAAAACCATAGGCTGGGTTCTGTGGTGCAAATTCATCCACTGAAACTTAGTTTGTGTCATCGACTAACTCAATATATGGCATCCAACGATTCCAACCGATCTCCCCACGTGGGAAGAACAGTGGATATGACAAAGGGTCGTAGCACCCATGGTATGCTCTAATATACAGGGGACGGTCTCCTTTACCAGGGTCTCCTTTACCATATACGACAACACTCCTATCAAAGGTTTTATGTGGGTCGCTTCCTTCAACCCATATTGCTGCAACCTGAGAAGTAGTTAGCGCATTGTACCTTCGTTGATCGAGGTTGATATTTGTGTTTAGTGAGATCCTATATTCATCTAGATTCGGAACAGCACCAAGGCTCTTCAAAACCTGAGCATAAGGGTTATGTTCTAGTATTGTTAGAATCTTCCGTATGAGATCCAGCCTAAGATTCGGAGACCTCTTAACTCTGTGAAGCAAGTTTTCATCTGTATCATAAATATATAGCTGCAAATGCCGAGGGCCATTATCACCAGATGACAGATCATCAAGAGCGTGGTACAATCCCCCACAGGCACGAAATGTATATACACCTGTTCCTGCCGCAGTGCTGACTCGACGATCAAGGGTGACTCCAAGACTGGTGAATGAGAAGTGGGAGTTGAAATACCGTATATTCTCTCTGAAATATTTTGCATCCTCATCATCCTGACTTGTGAACAATCGTTTCAACTCTTCATCAATGTCTGGAGTAAATACACCAACTTTTCCCTTCCTGCAACAAAATGCAGGGCCCTCGTATTGGAACCGCAAAGCTCCACAGTGGCAGCAGTCGCTAACTTTTCTAAGTACATGGTGATTTTTGGGCAGGTTCATGTAAACTCTGTCATGATGCTCATTAGTGATAGTTCCATCACCATGATGCCGTGCCACTCGGTAGGATTCAAAATCAACATCTGGAAAAGAATGGACAGTTGCATTATTTAAAGTTTGTGCACAAACCATATAACTATCTTATGTCGTATTCATAACTCATGATAGCAATAATCTACCTGGTCTAGCAAACATCCTAGCTTCTTCATCAGGGTCAACATCACCAGTTTCTCCAAGGTTCCGGTCTCCCAAGCAGTCTAGTAAATCATGAATAGGACAGAGTTATGACACATATTATCGGGGTAGAGGAATCTTAAACTGCCATTTTGCATACCATCAAGTATTACGGTCTGGACATCGGGCTCCAGTATTCCATACGCATCTTCGCCGTGGTCGTTGCCTGATAACATTGGTTGACCCCAGTGAGTAAGTAGCAGGGATGAACTGAAGAGATGAACCAAATGCTAGTCTCAATCGAATGAAGAACAGAGTGCTCAATTAAAGGAGAAACAAACACTATTGATAATTTAGCAACTTAATTAAATCGATGAACTAACCCTGATCATGAAAAGTTACCCCTGGGGTACGTAGATTGACGACTGTATTGAGTTGGGGGTTGTCAACCCCTGCCAGTTCTGTGAGTGTCATTCTTCTTGAACTTCGTTGCATCTGGTACGCATCATTTCTGTGCAGCCAATCGGATTCATCATTGTCAGAAATATTCTCCTTGTCAGTTTGTATGAATCCATTGTATGGTCCTAAAGTTGGTAATGCACCATCTGGGCCTGTGATGTTCTGCAGCTGGGTGACCGCCTCTTGTCCAGTAGCTGGCATATGCGACAGAAGGTTACTGCCATTGAAAGCAGCAGTAATGCTCTGCAGTTGGGTGACCGCCTCTTGTCCAGTAGCTGGCATATGCGACACAAGGTTACTGACATCTGAAGCAGCAGTAATATTTCTATTTTGCTCACGGGTTTGGCGTTGTCTCTTTAATATTTCCTCTCTATTCTGTGCATAACGCTCCCTTTCCCTCCGATTCTTAGTCTCATTAGTGACTGAACAGATGAAGAAAAAATAATTACAGGCCAATTCAATTGGGGCATAGATAATGAAATTTGATCATCATTACCTTGTGATACACCTAGCTGTGCCGGTGTTCCGTTTTGTAGGCCATCTATTTCCTCAGTGGTATTTTTTTTCTTTTGTACGCTTCATGCCTTCTCTTATTAATCTCATCTTTATTTTTTGCATACCACTCTCTGTCCCTCTGCCTTTTTAGTTCCTTTGGGTCTGCAAATCATGACATAGTTCAGCAGTTGTAATACTGTATCGAACTTGAGTGACTGGGTTATGATCAATACCTGATGTTTGGTTGTTGCTTATATCCTGGAAGGGGAGGCGCGTCCTGACTGGGTTTTGATCAATACCTGATGTTTGGTTGTTGCCTATATCCCGGAAGGGGGTGCGCGTCCTGCTGGGAGTGGGAGTCCTGTTGGGAGTGGTAGGGCCCATACGAATACGAACTCCTGTAAAAACATGTGAGATCATTATATTTAATGTAGCGCAAGACCATCATTTAGAATATGAAACCAACAACCTCGAAATGTAATGCTGTACTTTATAAAAGATTCAATCGCAATTGTCGCTTTCAAGAGGCCTCATGCATAGGGTGTATTTTCTTATGGTCATATGATTTTGAGGGGACATCTTTGTAATAGATTCAATCGCGATTGTCGCTTTCGATCAAGAGGCCTCATGCATAGGGTGTATTATCTTATGGTAATATGATTTCGACGGGACATTGGCGGTAAACATGTAGCTCTGTAGTTTGTAATAATATTCATATAGATTAACAGAACATTGTGGCAAACTACAAAGATTTGTTTCAGTCATAGGTTAGGTCAGTGGTATCAAATTTTCAGTACCATGGGGATCTGCTGAGGATCTGTGGTATGATTCCACTTGCTCATGCACTTTATGATTGGTTTTCATAACATATGCTCACGGCATATGGTTCATCTCTTGCATCGATTACATGGACAATCATAGATCCTAGTACGTGGACTAACCATGGTTTCACTATTTATGTAGAACTATGCAGAACAGAAACAGGAGCAATGAACGGATGTCATTGTTAACATCTTCACATGCGTGCAAATCAGCCTGTCGAGGAGTTTGCCGCCGCCGATGCGCAGTCCGGAGACAGTCGCGTCAGTGTGGGCGACGGCGTCTGAAGGATTGAAGAGAAAGCATGCACCTATGTTGGCGAGGAGGTCGTCGTCGTGGATGTCGCGGGCGTCGTCCTGGATGTCGCGTCGTCGGCGTCGTCGGTGCGGGCGTCCTCGGCGCGGGCGTTTCGGTGGAGGGCAACTCTGAAGAGCGACAGGAGGATTGGTCGCCACTAATTTTGGAGCGGATGTGGCTGTTTCGGTGTGTTTTTTCTTTTCTTTTTGTTGGCGTTGGGTGAAGGACGGCAGAGTTTCGTCCGCCCACCTAAATTGCTTAGCGTACAACGTCAGGGGTACTTTTCTGTATTCACGGTTAGATCCCATTGAGTAGGCTTATCTTGACCCTCCAATTGATGTGTTTTCTTCTGTGTACAGTAAGCGGTGTGCGTTTAGGGGAGTTAACGTTTGCTTATTTTATAGTAGTAGAGATAACACATGGTAAAAAAAATCAAAATCCAAAAAAAAAAAAAATTGCCATGATCTAGAAACTACCCATGCTACAAAAAAATTGTGATGGTTCAAAAATTCCCATGTTTCATAAAAATGAAATTGTCATGGTCCATAGAATAAATTTACCATGGTCCATGAAATGAAATTGCATGGTCAAATTTTTTTACCATGGTCAACTAAAAAAGATGCCACCGTCTATAAAATAAATTTGATATGGCCCAAAAATCAAAATTACCATGGTAAATTACAAAAAATAATTACCATGGTAAATTACAAAGCATGCACCTATGTTGGCGAGTAGGTCGTCGTCGTGGATGTCGCGGGCGTCGTCCTGGATGTCGCGTCGTCGGCGTCGTCGGTGCGGGCGTCCTCGGCGCGGGCGTTTCGGTGGAGGGCAACTCTGAAGAGCGACAGGAGGATTGGTCGCCACTAATTTTGGAGCGGATGTGGCTGTTTCGGTGTGTTTTTTCTTTTCTTTTTGTTGGCGTTGGGTGAAGGACGGCAGAGTTTCGTCCGCCCACCTAAATTGCTTAGCGTACAACGTCAGGGGTACTTTTCTGTATTCACGGATTAGATCCCATTGAGTAGGCTTATCTTGACCCTCCAATTGATGTGTTTTCTTCTGTGTACAGTAAGCGGTGTGCGTTTAGGGGAGTTAACGTTTGCTTATTTTATAGTAGTAGAGATAACACATGGTAAAAAAAATCAAAATCCAAAAAAAAAAAAATTTGCCATGATCTAGAAACTACCCATGCTACAAAAAAATTGTGATGGTTCAAAAATTTCCATGTTTCATAAAAATGAAATTGTGATGGTCCATAGAATAAATTTACCATGGTCCATGAAATGAAATTGCATGGTCAAATTTTTTTACCATGGTCAACTAAAAAAGATGCCACCGTCTATAAAATAAATTTGATATGGCCCAAAAATCAAAATTACCATGGTAAATTACAAAAAATAATTACCATTGATCAAAAAATAAATCTGCCATGTACAATTTCTTTTGTAATATTACCCTTAAACAAAGGGAAGAAACTAGGGTTCGAACCCGGATCTCCCAAATGGAGGCTTAAGGTGTTAGCTAGTGCAGTGAACTACTGTGTTTGCACATAAGAGCGTTCCCGCCGGCTTTATGTTCTACCAAACAAGTTTTACTAGAACTGATGTGTTTCCTCTTTGCTGCTTCATGATCTGTGCGGTTATCCAACGGCATCTAGCACGTTCACGTGAGGTGAGTAAAAATCAACGTCAAAGTTTTTTTTAGCTTTTTTGAAGTTAATATCACATGTCTCTAGCACAATAATATGATTAAGACCCTCGTCCACATCTTTATCTTCGTGTCGGACCCTGCATATTTTTTGCCCCCACGCACCATACTAACTCTCTTTCCGAACCCTTTATAGGTCCACATCCTCTATTTTAACATTATTAACAAATTTGAACATATATAATGCGGTGATCTAAATTTATAAAAATAATAAAACGAGAAGATATAATATTAGCAACAAATTTAAAATAACAATAGAACAGTAATAAACAGATTAACCGGGAGTAGCAGCAGTAGCAAACAGCCCGATCGCAGTGTAAAAATGCGAAGCTCCAAAAGCCCAGCTCCACGAAATGCAGAATGAGAAGTTGCCCAATATTACCATCGAAGTGCCACCGCCAAGTGAAGCCGAGCGAATCGGTACGCTCGCCAAAACAGATCGCTGGTCGTTCCCTCGATGGAATCGGTACAGGAGCTCGTTCCCTGGATGTCTAGCCCAAACTGGTCTGCCTCCAACGGCCCAAACTAGAGCCCAACAAGGCTAGCAGCCTCCCGAGCGGGCCAAATCACCAGGAGAAGCTACCACGTGCAGAACGCTTCGCTGATCGCTAGGTGGAGTACGAAGCCAGCTTCTGAAGCAGATTTTGATTTTGAGAAGTTTTGAAAGTTTGGAGGAGATTAGAACAGGCCCTTAATGTTGATTCATGTGAGATTGAGGTCACTGTGAGCTGGTCCCTTATCAAGTATTGATAGGAGGAATCTAATTTCAGTGGTGTGTCTGGCCACTTGACTGTTTACCCTCCTGTCCAAATTCAATATGTTTGAAATGCTATTTTGTACTGTTAACGTTATGACAATACATATTACATATTGTTGCATGTATGGACAAAGGATTGATATGTTGTCGTTCAGTGTTTTGTGGTAAACCAATCGCTTACAAAATAGCTGACTACTATGGTACATGTGACCACGCATTCCAAAAAGGCGTGTTTAACCTTCGCGGTCCATGGTTGTCGGTCACGCTGCCGACATGGCACGGCCTTGTCTCGCCTAACACACATGACCCTGACTTGGCACCGACTGACCATCAACCCTTATCCAACCCCACAGTGAGCTTAGTGAACTTAAGGATAAGGATGTTAAAACTAAATCATACTACTTCCGTCCGGGTTTATTGATCCCCATTGTATTTCGTACCAAATTTTGACCATAGATTAAACTAATAAAATGTTCACGCATGTCACAAAACATTATATTTTTAAAAACTATGTTCAAATACGAATCCAATAAGATAATTTTTCTTGACATGCATTAATATTTTATTAGTTAAATCTTTAGTCAAAATTTGGCACAAACTACAAAGGGGACCTATAAACCAGAACGGAGGTAGTAACTCCCATCAATTTAAAGAGTACTTCCTCTGTAAACTAATATAAGAGTGTCTAGATAACTAAAATAGTAATCTAAACGCTCTTATATTAGTTTACGGAGGGAGTACATTACAAATCAGAAAGTTTCAATTTGAAGGGAACATCTCAATTTGCAGCTTGGCGCGTCCGAAACACCTCTTTGGCAACCCCATAATACATTATTTTACCACCAAGCCAAACAAGAAAATTCCAGCCAACAGGAGATCCACCAACCACATAAGACCCTTGCACTGTTTTCACGAGGTGCTTTGGGTGATTTGCCATCTCACTGCTTAGGGTTCCCTTCCCCTCTGGTATTTTCTCTGCTGCACTCGCTGAGTTATCACTTATCAGGCTTGGGTGGCCGGTGCACCATCATTTGCAATATTAGGAGGAACTGCAGGCTGACCTGTCGGAGGAACTTGATTTCTTTCTCCAGATGGAACTGGCTCTGTGGGCTCGTCCTTCACAGCTCCAGCTAAAGGCTTCTCTGACGGTTTCATGGATTCAGAAGAGACACCGAGATCAAGCCTCATTTTCTTGGAGAGTTCCAAAACTGTCTTTATCTCTGAAACACAAAAAGCCAATGCATGTCAAGATCCAGCATGTTAAGAAAAATAAATGTGCGTGATGAATAAAACCTGAGATACCTCTGGTGGGTAATGTCAGTTATTCTCGATACCGGAGAAAATTTTGCAAACATCTATCATGACATGTAGAAATTCCTTAACGGAATAAACGGATACAAATGAAAAAAATTGTATGAGTTGCAGTGTTGTGAAGAACATATTTTTGCATAACAGCGCGAAGCATCTAGAACGATATGGTGCATAACAGGTTCGTCAAATGAGGACCCAAGTTCTCACATGCCAATAAGTCATGAATGATGAATCTAAGAGATAAAGACAAGCTAATACTCCCTCTGTTTTAATTTACTCTGCATATTAGCTTCGTCTCAAGCCAAACTTTGATCGAGTTCATACAAAAAGTTATTAACATCCATAATACCATTAGAAGTATCACTGAATATATTTTCGTATCATATATATTTGTTATTGTGAAATTTTATATCATTTTCTATAAACTTGGTCAATCTTTATAAAGTTGGACTAAGGTCAAAACTAATATGGAGTAAACAAAAACGGAGGGAGTAGTTTGTATGCTTCAATTTGCAGGACTGTAACATAGACTGCATCAAGCTCAAAATGCAAACGCACAACATAGATGATCCACACACAAAAAGAACCAACAAACTACAGTGTTGGTATATTTTATCCTAGCTCTCGAACTAGATGATATATTTTTAGAATGCATAAAATTATATTTGCGGCCTTGCTGGTACAGTAGTAACTAACGGTTGAACACCAGCGTCAAACCAAATAGATGCCTGCCTGTCCATAGACAGATCAATAGATTATTCAGAAGCTATCTACTCCCTTCGTAAAGAAATATAAGAGCGCTTAGATTACTGAAGTAGTGATCTAAACGCTCTTATAATTCTTTACATAGGGAGTAGTAAATTGCCTCCTTTTAGTCCTTACATACTCCCCACACTCAAAGGATATTATGCGTATAGATGATAACCCATCGATTCAATCAATCCTCAGCCTGTGGACTTCTCCACCATTCTCCAGGTTAACACAGCCCTCCTCTGCTGCCGGCAGGGTGGAAAACATAACTGAGGATGCCTCTGATGAAATTATGCTATGCAAAAGGGTTCATATTCGATGACTGAAGAACCTTTTGTTTGTCTATTTTTCTTTCCTGTATCCTAGGTCGTCTAAAATAACTGATGTCTTTCTAACATGGCATATGTTCCAGAGAGAGAAAAAAATACCTCTCAGAATCTCTCGAGCAGCATCACTCTTTCGGAAATCAGTAGCTTCGTGAACCTTAAAACAGAGGTAAACAGTTCAGAGCAAATTGCGGTCTTGCAGCCAAATATAAAATTTGCCCACAACCTCAGTTTTCCGGAGGTTAGAGACCAACTAGCTAGCCATTTCCACAATGCATAGCAACTAACTAGTATTGTGAAAAATATTACAGTGTGGCATGAGGGAGTGCGGACCTGGACGAAGCGGAGGCGGAGGTCGGCAACGGCGGCCCGGATCTTGTAGTAGGCGGAGGTGTGGAACCCCGCCTCCTCCAGCTTCCGCCTTTTCGGCGCCGGCGCATCGGGCTGAGGAGGAAAAGGAGGGGGGAAATGGGAGACCTTGGCCGCGATTTCCGGGGCTGGAGGATGAGGAATTGGCCGACCGACGGTCTCGGCGGTTGCCGTCGGGGCGGCCATGTGGTAAGGACTATGAGAGACCTTTGCCGCAGGCTCCGTCGTTGTTGTTGGAGGAGGAGGTGGCGGAGCGGCGGTGTCGGCTGCTGAGGTCGGAGGGGCTGGAGCTGGCGGCGGCGGCGCGGTGGTGTCGGCGGCTGCGGTTGGAGGGGCTGGAGCAGGCGGCGGCGGGGCGGAGGTGTCGGCTGCTGCGGTCGGAGCAGCCATATCAGAAGGGGCAGGAGAGACCTTCGCCGCGGGCTCCGGGGCAACTGGAGTCAGCGGGGCGGCGGCGGTGTCGGCGGCTGCCGTCGGAGTGGCCATGTCTCGGTGCGGCTAGGGGAATGTTATTTTCGACTGCCGGCGGCGGCGTGCTTGGCCTGGCCTGGATCTCGGCTTCGGTGTGTGTCTGGTATCGATCCAAGCTAGACCCGCGGGCAGCCTTTTTCACCGGTAAAATTCTTTTTATCCAAACGATAGATTATTTTTTTGAGACAAGATAGATGATAAGTGCCACAGGCACGAAGCAAATCCGGTCCTGATATTTTTTAAACTAAAATTACAATTCGAAAAGAAAAAACAAACCTAAATGAAAACTGAAAATTGTTATCCGAAAATAAAGTAGTCATGAATAACTAACGTTATCATCCTTGCATCACTAAGTTTGTCATCAAAAGCGTTCGGAGTTGACATGTGTTCGTGCCACACGTGTGACATTAATTAGGGTCATTTTCTAAAGCTTGAAGGCCTAAAATTTATGGGAAACGCTTACCATCACTCAAAAATGACGCACGCATCAGCCTCTTTGTGGCCGTCGGATATCATTTGATCGGATGGCTTGGGTAACAACCTATTTACATATTATAGGTTTGCAACTGAGCCACTATTGCAATCTCCCCCACCAATAGTTGTTACAGGATCCGGATCTCATGTGACTAGTTGACTACCTCCTTCGTACTCGGGTGTTTTCCGTGGGGTCACTCGACGGCGGGGCAGTTGCGACATCTTTCATTCCATTCTGCAACATCATCCATGTTGCATTCAGCAGCATCATCTATGTTGCAAAAAGTGAAAAACAATATGCAACACAACCACTATTGCAAATATTTTCTGCAACATGAGCTCTTTGCAGAAAAAACCGCGACACCGTCTTCGTTGCAATGATAAGGACGTGGCTGGATCATTGGATGATGCCATATCTAGCCGCTGTCGAAGCGCGGGTCTTTTGGAAAGATCGTCGACCAACGCATAGTGATACGTCTCCGTCGTATTTACTTTTTCAAACACTTTTGCCCTTGTTTTGAACTCTAACTTGCATGATTTGAATGAAACTAACCCGAATTGACGTTGTTTTTAGCAGAACTGCCATGGTGTTATTTTTGTGCAAAAATAAAAGTTCTCGGAATGACCTGAAAATCCACGGAGCAACTTTTCAGAATTAATAAAAAATACTGGCGAAAGAATTAGCGTCAGGGGGGCCGCACCCTGTCCACGAGGGGGGCGCGCCCCTGCCTCGTGGGCCCCCTGGACGTCCACCGACCTCAACTCCAACTCCATATATTTGTTAATTCTTTCATGCTTCACTTATATTATTTTAGAGCACGGTGGTGTCTTAATTTTGAAGAAATTGCTAGTCTCTCATGCTTCACTTATATTATTTTGAGAGTCTCTTAGAACAGCATGGTATCTGCTATGATCATAAAGTTGGTCCTAGAATGATGAGCATCCAAGTTGGGTATAATAAAAACTATCATAAAAATTGAATTGGATGCTATGATCAATTTGATATTTGTTAATTGTTTTGAGATATGGAGGTAGTGATATTAAAGTCATGCTAGTTGGGTGATTATGAATTTAAAGAATGCTTTGAAGTTAGCAAGCCCCTTAGCATGCACGTATGGTTAAAATTGTGTAACAAATTTGAAACATGAAGTGTACTTGGCTTGTGCATCCTTATGAGTGACGGTCGGGGACGAGCGATGGTCTTTTCCTACCAATCTATCCCCCTAGAAGCATGCGCGTAGTACTTGGTTTTTGATGACTTCTAAATTTTTGCAATAAGTATATGAGTTCTTTTGACTAATGTTGAGTCCATAGATTATACGCATTTTTACCTTTCCACCTTTGCTAGCCTCTTCGGTACCGTGCATTGGCCTTTCTCACCTTGAGAGTTGGTGCAAACTTCACCGGTGCATACAAACCCCATGATACGATACGCTCTATCACACATAAACCTCCTTATATCTTCCTCAAAACAGCCATCATACCTACCTATTATGGCATTTCCATAGCCATTCCGAGATATATTGCCATGCAACTTTCCACCGTTCCGTTCATCATCATGACATACTTTACTTTTGTCATATTGCCATTGCATGATCATGTAGTTGACATCGTACTTGTGGCAAAGCCACCATGCATTATTTTTCATAAAATGTCACTCTTGATTCATTGCACCATCCCGGTACACCGCCGGAGGCATTCATATAGAGTTATATCTTGTTCTAGTTTCGAGTTATAATCCTTATGTTGTAATCACTAGAAGTGTGATGATCATCATTATTAGAGCATTGCCCAAAGAAAAAAAAAGAAAAAAAAAGAAAGGCCAAAAGAAGAAGAAAAAAGAAAGGCCCAAAAAAGGAAAAGAAAAAAAAGAAGAAAAAGAAAAAAGAAAAAATAATAAATAAATAAAAAGGGCAATGTTACTATCTCTTTTTCCACACTTGTGCTTCAAAGTAGCACCTTGTTCTTCATGTAGTGAGTCTCATATATTGTGCTTCAAAGTAGCACCATGTTTTTCATATAGTGAGTCTCATAAGTTGTCTTTTTCATACTAGTGGGAATTTTTCATTATAGAACTTGGCTTGTATATTTTTATGATGGGCTTCCTCAAAGGCCCTAGGTCTTCGTGAGCAAGCAAGTTGGATGCCCACCCACTAGTTTTCTTTTGTTGACCATTCATTTATAGCTCTAGTGCATCCGTTGCATGGCAATCCCTACTCCTCATGTTGACATCAATTGATGGGCATCTCCATAGCCCGTTGATTATCCTCGTCAATGTGAGACTTTCTCATTTTTTGTCTTCTCCACACAATCCCCATCATCATATTCTATTCCACTCATAGTGCTATATCCATGGCTCACGGTCATGTATTGCGTGAAGGTTGAAAAAGTTTGAGATTATTTAAGTATGAAACAATTGCTTGGCTTGTCATCGGGGGTATAGAAGTTGGGAACATCTTTGTGTGACAAAAATGAAGCATAGCCTAACTATATGATTTTGTAGGGATGAGCTTTCTTTTTCCATGTTATTTTGAGAAGACATGATTACTTTGATTAGTATGCTTGAAGTGTTACTATTCCTTTTATCAATATGAACTTTTATTTTGTATTCATTTGGATCTGAACATTCATGCCACAATAAAGAAAATTACATTATGAATTATGCTAGGTAGCATTCCACATCAAAAATTCTCTTTTTACCATTTACCTACTCGAGGACGAGCAGGAATTAAGCTTGGGGATGCTTGATACGTCTCCAACGTATCTATAATTTTTTATTGTTCCATGCTATTATATTACCCCTTTTGGATGTTTATGGGCTTTATTTTACACATTTATATCATTTTTGGGACTAACCTACTAACCGGAGGCCCAACCAATATTGTTGATTTTTGCCTATTTCAGTATTTCGAAGAAAAGGAATATCAAACGGAGTCCAAACGGAATGAAACCTTTGGGAGCGTGATTTTTTGAACGAACGTGATCCAGAGAGCTTGGAGTGCAAGTCAAGAAGCTTCCAAGGGCCCCATGAGATAGGGGGCGTGCCCCCCTGTAGGGCGCGCCCCCTGTCTCGTGGGCCCCTCGGGCGGCCACCGACGTACTTCTTCCTCCTATATATACCTACGTACCCTGAAAACATCCAGGGGCACCACGAAACACAATTTCCACCGCTGTAACCTTCTGTATCCGCGAGATCTCATCTTGGAGCCTTCGCCGGCACTCTGTCGGAGGGGGAATCGACCACGAAGGGCTTCTACATCAACATCCTTGCCCCTTCGATGAGTTGTGAGTAGTTTACCACAGACCTACGGGTCCATAGTTATTAGCTAGATGGCTTCTTCTCTCTTTTTGGATCTCAATACAATGTTCTCCCCCTCTCTTGTGGAGATCTATTCGATGTAAACTCTTTTTGCGGTGTGTTTGTCGAGATCTGATGAATTGTGGGTTTATGATCAAGTTTATCTATGAATAATATTTGAATCTTATCTGAATTCTTTTATGTATGATTGAGTTATCTTTGCTAGTCTCTTCGAATTATCAGTTTGGTTTGGCCTACTAGATTGGTCTTTCTTGCCATGGGAGAAGTGCTTAGCTTTGGGTTCAATCTTGCGGTGTCCTTACCCAGTGACAAAAAGGGTTGCAAGGCACGTATTGTATTGTTGCAATCGAGGATAACAAGATGGGGTTTATATCATATTGCATGAGTTTATCCCTCTACATCATGTCATCTTGCTTAATGCGTTGCTCTATTCTTATGAACTTAATACTCTAGATGCAGGCATGAGTCGGTCGATGTGTGGAGTAATAGTAGTAGATGCAGGCAGGAGTCGGTCTACTTGTTATGGACGTGATGCTTATATACATGATCATGCCTAGATAATCTCATAACTATGCGCTTTTCTATCAATTGCTCGACAGTAATTTGTTCACCCACCGTAATACTCATGCTATCTTGAGAGAAGCCTCTAGTGAAACCTATGGCCCCCGGGTCTATCTCTTATCATATTTGCTTTCAATCTACCTTTATTTGCATCTTTACTTTTTACATCTATATTATAAAATACCAAAAATATATTTATCTTATCTTACTATCTTTATTAGATCTCACTTTCGCAAGTGGCCGTGAAGGGATTGACAACCCCTTTATTGTGTTGGTTGCGAGTTCTCAGTTTGTTTGTGTAGGTGCGTGGGACTTTTGAGGAGCCTCCTACTGGATTGATACCTTGGTTCTCAAAACTGAGGGAAATACTTACGCTACACTTTGCTGCATCACCCTCTCCTCTTCGAGGAAAACCAACGCAAGCTCAAGACGTAGCACCCTTGTAGACAGAAAGTGTAAGCGTTAGCACAACGCGGTTGATGTAGTCGTACATCTTCACGGCCCGACCGATCAAGCAGCGAAACTACGGCACCTCTGAGTTCTTGCACACGTTCAGATCGATGACGTTCCCCGTACTCCGATCCAGCAGAATGTCGGGGAAGAGTTCCGTCAGCACGATTGCGTGGTGATGGTCTTGATTTTCTACCATCGCACGGCTTCACCTAAGCACCACTATAATATTATCGAGGAGAACTATGGTGGAGGGGGGCACCGCACATGGCTAAGAGATAAATGATCAATTGTTGTTGTGTCTAGAGGTTCCCCTGCCCCCGTATATAAAGGAGTGGAGGAAGGGGAGAGGGCCATCCCCTATGGCGCGCCCTGGAGGAATCCTACTCCCAACGGGAGTAGGATTCCTCCCCTTCCATGTAGTAGGAGTAGGAGACAAGGAAGGGGGAGAGGGAAGAGAAGGAAGGAGGGGGCGCCGCCCCTCCCCGTAGTCCAATTTAGACTAGTCATTGGGGGGGGGCGCGGCATGCCTCTCTCTCTCCCCTAAAGCCCAATAAGGCTCATATACTTCTTCCCCGTATTCCCGTAACTCCCCGGTACTCCCAAAAAAATCCGAACCACTCGGAACCTTTCCGATGTCCGAATATAGTCGTCCAATATATCGATCTTTACATCTCGACCATTTCGAGACTCCTCGTAATGTCCCCGATCTCATCCGGGACGCCGAACTCCTTCGATACATCAAAACTCATAAACTCATAATATAACTGTCATCAAAACCTTAAGCGTGCGGACCCTACGGGTTCGAGAACTATGTAGACATGACTGAGACACGTTTCCGATCAATAACCAATAGCGTAACCTGGATGCTCATATTGGCTCCTACATATTCTACGAAGATCTTTATCGGTCAAACCGCATAACAACATATGTTGTTCCCTTTGTCATCGGTATGTTACTTGTCCGAGATTCGATCGTCGGTATCTTAATACCTAGTTCAATATCGTTACCGGCAAGTCTATTTACTCGTTACGTAATGCATCATCTCGTAACTAACTCATTAGCTACATTGCTTGCAAGGCTTATAGTGATGTGCATTACCGAGAGGGCCCAGAGATACCTCTCCGACAATCGGAGCGACAAATCATAATCTCGAAATACGCCAACTCAACATGTACCTTCGGAGACACCTGTAGAGCTCCTTTATAATCACCCAGTTATGTTGTGACGTTTGGTAGCACATAAAGTGTTCCTCTGATAAACGGGAGTTGCATAATCGCATAGTCATAGGAACATGTATAAGTCATGAAGAAAGCAATAGCAACATACTAAACGATCAAATGCTAAGCTAATGGAATGGGTCAAGTCAATCACATCATTCTCTTAATGATGTGATCCCGTTAATCAAATGACAACTCTTTGTCTATGGCTAGGAAACATAACCATCTTTGATCAACGAGCTAGTCAAGTAGAGGCATACTAGTGACACTCTGTTTGTCTATGTATTCACACATGTATCATGTTTCTGTTTAATACAATTCTAGCATGAATAATAAATATTTATCATGATATAAGGAAATAAATATTAACTTTATTATTGCCTTTAGGGCATATTTCCTTCAGTCTCCCACTTGCACTAGAGTCAATAATCTAGTTCACATCGCCATGTGATTTAACACCAATATTCATATCTGTATATGATTAACACCCTTAGTTCACATCATCATGTGACCAACACCCAAAGGGTTTACTAGAGTCAATAATCTAGTTCACATCGCTATGTGATTAACACCCAAAGAGTACTAAGGTGTGATCATGTTTTGCTCGTGAGAGAAGTTTAGTCAACGGGTCTGACACATTCAGAGCCGTATGTATTTTGCAAAATATTCTATGTCTACAATGCTCTGTACGGAGCTACTCTAGCTAATTGCTCCCACTTTCAATATGTATCCAGATTGAGACTTAGAGTTATCCGAATCAGTGTTAAAACTTGCATCGACGTAACCCTTTACGACGAACCTCTTGTCACCTCCATAATCGAGAAACATATCCTTATTACACTAAGGATAATTTTGACCAATGTCCAGTGATCTACTCTTATATCACTATTGTACTCCCTTGCCAAACCAGGGCAGAGTATACAATAGGTTTGTTCCATAGCATGGCATACTTTTATAGAACCTATGACTGAGGCATAGGGAATGACTTTCATTCTCTTTCTATTTTCTGTCATGGTCGGGATTTGAGTCTTACTCAATTTCACACCTTTGCAGCACAGGCAAGACCTCTTTCTTTGACTGTTCCATTTTGAACTACTTCAAAATCTTATCAAGGTATGTACTCATTGAAAATCTTATCAAGCGTCTTGATCTATCTCAATAGATCTTGATGCTCAATATGTAAGTAGCTTTACTGAGGTCTTTCTTTTAAAGAACTCTTTTCAAACACTTCTTTATGCTTTCCAGAAAAATTCTACATCTTTTCTGATCAACAATATGTCACTCACATATACTTATCAGAAAGGCTGTAGTGCTCCCACTCACTTTATTGTAAATACAGGCTTCACTGCAAGTCTGTATAAAACTATATGCTTTGATCAACTTATCAAAGCGTATATTCCAACTCTGAGATGCTTGCACCAGTCCATAGATGGATCGCTGGAGCTTGCACATTTTGTTAGCACCTTTAGGATTGACAAAACCTTCTGGTTGCATCATATACAACTCTTCTTTAAGAAAACCATTAAGGAATACAGTTTTGACATCCATTTGCCAGATTTCATAAAATGTGGCAATTGCTAACATGATTCGGACAGACTTAAGCATCGCTACAGTTGAGAAATCTCATTGTAGTCAACACCTTGAACTTGTCGAAAACCTTTTTGTGACAAGTCGAGCTTTGTAGATAGTAACACTACTATCAACGTCCATCTTCCTCTTGAAGATCCATTTATTTTCTATGGCTTGCCGATCATCGGGCAACTCCACCAAAGTCCACACTTTGTTCTCATACATGGATCCCATCTCAGATTTCATGGCCTCAAGCCATTTCGCGGAGTCTGGCTCATCATCGCTTCCTCGTAGTTCGTAGGTTCATCATGGTCTAGTAACATGGCTTCCAGAACAGGATTACCGTACCACTCTGGTGTGGACTGTACTTTGGAAGACCTGCGAGGTTTTGTAGTAACTTAATCTGAAGTTTCATGATCATCATCATTAACTTCCTCACTAATTGGTGTAGGAATCGCTGGAACTGATTTATGTGATGAACTACTTTCCAATTCGGGAGAAGGTACAAATTACCTTATCAAGATCTACTTTCCTCCGACTCACTTCTTTCAAGAGAAACTCCTTCTCTAGAAAGGATCCATTCTTAGCAACGAATGTTTTTTGCCTTCGGATATGTGATAGAAGGTGTACCCAACAGTTTTCTTTGGGTATTCTATGAAGACGTACTTCTCCGATTTGGGTTCGAGCTTATCAGGATGAAACCTTTTTCACATAAGCATCGCAACTCCAAACTTTAAGAAACGACAGCTTAGGTTTACTGCTAAACCATAGTTCATACGGTGTCGTCTCAACAGATTTAGATGGTGCCCTATTTAAAGTGAATGCAGTTATCTCTAATGCATAACCCCAAAATAATAGTGGTAAATCGGTAAGATATATCATAGATCGCACCATATCCAATTAAGTGTGGTTACGATGTTCAGACACACCATTACGTTATGGTGTTCCATGTGGCGTGAGCTGTGAAACTATTCCACATTGTTTAAAATGAAGGCCAAACTCGTAGCTCAAATATTCATCTCTACGATTAGATCATAGAAACTTTATTTTCTTGTTACGATGATTTTTCCACTTCACTCTGAAATTCTTTGAACCTTTCAACTATTTTAGACTTATGTTTCATCAACTAGATAGACTCATATCTGCTCAAATCATCTTGTGAAGGTCAGAAAATAACGATACTTGCCACGAGCATCAACACTCATTGGATCGCATACATCGGTATGTATTATTTCCAATAAGTCAGTAGCTCGTTCCATTGTTCCGGAGAATGGAGTTTTAGTCATCTTGCCCAAAAGGCACGGTTCGCAAGCATCAAATGATTCATAACCAAGTGATTCCGAAAATCCATCTTTATGGTGTTTCTTCATGCGCTTTACACCGATATGACCCAAACGGCAGTGTCACAAATAAGTTGCACTATCATTATTAATTTTGCATCTTTTGGCATCAATATTGTGAATATGTGTATCACTACGATCGAGATCCAACAAACTATTTTCATTGGGTGTATGACCATTGAAGGTCTTATTCATGTAAACAGAATAACAATTATTCTCTAACCTTAAATGAATAACCATATCGCAATAAACACGATCAAATCATATTCATGCTCAACGCAAACGCCAAATAACATTTATTTAGGTTTAACACTAATCCCGAAAGTATAGGGAGTGTGCAAGGATGATCATATCAATCTTGGAACCACTTCCAACACACATCGTCACTTCACCCTCAACTAGTCTCTGTTTATTCTGTAACTCCTGTTTCGAGTTACTAATTTTTAGCAACCGAACAAGTATCAAATACTCAGGGGCTACTATAAACGCTAGCAAGGTACACATCAATAACCTGTATATCAAATATACCCTTGTTCACTTTACCATCCTTCTTATCCACCAAATATTCAGGGCATTTCCGCTTCCAGTGACCATTTCCTTTGCAGTGTAAGCACTCAGTTTCAGGCTTTGGTCCAGCTTTGGGCTTCTTCGCAGGAGTGACAACTTGCTTGCCATTCTACTTAAAGTTCCCTTTCTTTCCCTTTGCCCTTTTCTTGAAACTAGTGGTCTTGTCAATCATCAACACTTGATGCTCTTTCTTGATTTCTACCTTCGTCGATTTCATCACGAAGAGCTCGAGAATCATTTTTCGTCATTCCTTGCATATTATAGTTCATCACGAAGTTCTAGTAACTTGATGGTGGTGACTAGAGAATTATGTTAATCACTATCTTATCTGGAAGATTAACTCCCACTTGATTCAAGTGATTGTAGTACCCAGACAATGTGAGCACATGCTCACTAGTTTGAGCGATTCTCCTCCATCTTTTAGACATAGAACTTGTTGGAGACTTCATGTCTCTCAACTCGGGTATTTGCTTGAAATATTAACTTCAATTCCTGGAACATCTCATATGGTCCATGACGTTCAAAACGTCTTTGAAGTCTCGATTCTAAGCCGTTAAGCATGGTGCACTAAACTATCAAGTAGCATCATATTGAGCTAGCTAAACATTCATAACGTCTGCATCTGCTCCTGCAATAGGTCTGTCACCTAGCGGTGCATCAAGGACATAATTCCTCTGTGCAGCAATGAGGATAAACCTCAGATCACGGATCCAATCCGCATCATTGCTACTAACATTTTTCAACACAATTTTCTCTAGGAACATATCAAAATAAACATATGAAAGCAACAACGCTCGCTATTGATCTACAACATAATTTGCAAAATACTACCAGGACTAAGTTCATGATAAATTTAAGTTCAATTAATAATATTACTTAAGAACTCCCACTTAGACAGACATCTCTCTAGTCATCTAAGTGATCACGTGATCCAAATCAACTAAACCATGTCCGATCATCACGTGAGATGGAGTAGTTTTCAATGGTGAACATCGTTATGTTGATCATATCTACTATATGATTCACGCTCGACCTTTCGGTCTCCGTGTTCCGAGGCCATATCTGTATATGCTAGGCTCATCAAGTTTAACCTGAGTATTCCGTGTGTGCAACTGTTTTGCACCCGTTGTATTTGAACGTAGAGCCTATCACACCCGATCATCACGTGATGTCTCAGCACGAAGAACTTTCGCAATGGTGCATACTCAGGGAGAACACTTCTTGATAATTAGTGAGAGATCATCTTAAAATGCTACCATCAATCAAAGCAAAATAAGATGCATAAAGGATAAACATCACATGCAATCAATATAAGTGATATGATATGGCCATCATCATCTTGTTCTTGTGATCTCCATCTCCGAAGCACCATCGTGATCACCATCATCACCGGCGCGACACCTTGATCCCCATCATAGCATCGTTGTTGTTTCGCCATCTATTGCTTCTACGACTATCGCTACCGCTTAGTGATAAAGTAAAGCAATTACAGGGCACTTGCATTTCATATAATAAAGCGACAACCATATGGCTCCTACCAGTTGCCGATAACTCGGCTACAAAACATGATCATCTCATACAATAAAATATAGCATCACGTCTTGACCATATCACATCACAACATGCCCTGCAAAAACAAGTTAGACGTTCTCTACTTTGTTGTTGCAAATTTTACGTGGTTGCTATGGGCTGAGCAAGAACCGTTCTTACCTACGCATCAAAACCACAACGATAGTTCATCAAGTTAGTGTTGTTTTAACCTTCGCAAGGACCGGGCGTAGCCACACTCGGTTCAACTAAAGTTGGAGAAACTGACACCTGACAGCCACCTGTGTGCAAAGCACGTCGGTAGAACCAGTCTCGCGTAAGCGTACGCGTAATGTCGGTCCGGGCCGCTTCATCCAACAATACCGCCGAACCAAAGTATGACATGCTAGTAAGCAGTATGACTTGTATCGCCCACAACTCACTTGTGTTCTACTCGTGCATATAACATCTACGCATAAAACCTAGCTCGGATGCCACTGTTGGGGAACGTAGTAATTTCAAAAAAAATCCTACGCACACGCAAGATCATGGTGATGCATAGCAACGAGAGGGGAGAGTGTGTCCACGTACCCTCGTAGACCGAAAGTGGAAGCGTTAGCACAACGCGGTTGACATAGTCGTACGTCTTCACGGCCCGACCGATCAAGCACCGAAACTACGGCACCTCCGAGTTCTTGCACACGTTCAGCTCGATGACGTTCCCCGTACTCCGATCCAGCAGAATGCCGGGAAAGAGTTCCGTCAACACGATGGAGTGGTGACGGTCTTGATGTTCTACCGTCGTGGGGCTTCACTTAAGCACCGCTACAATATTATCGACGAGAACTATGGTGGAGGGGGGCACCGCACACGGCTAACATATCAATGATCAATTGTTGTTGTGTCTAGAGGTGCCCCCCTGCCCCCGTATATAAAGGAGTGGAGGAGGGGGAGAGGGCCGACCCCTATGGCGCGCCCTGGAGGAGTCCTACTCCCACCGGGAGTAGGATTCCTCCCCTTCCATGTAGTAGGAGTAGGAGACAAGGAAGGGGGAGAGGGAAGAGAAGGAAGGAGGGGGCGCCGCCCCTCCCCCTAGTCCAATTCGGACTAGTCATTGGGGGGGCGCGCGGCCTGCCTCTCTCTCTCTCTCCCTAAAGCCCAATAAGGCTCATATACTTCTTCCCCGTATTCCCGTAACTCCCCGGTACTCCAAAAAATATCTGAACCACTCGGAACCTTTACGATGTCCGAATATAGTCGTCCAATATATCGATCTTTACGTCTCGACCATTTCGAGACTCCTCGTCATGTCCCCGATCTCATCCGGGACTCCGAACTCCTTCGATACATCAAAACTCATAAACTCATAATATAACTATCATCAAAACCTTAAGCGTGCGGACCCTACGGGTTCGAGAACTATGTAGACATGACTGAGACACGTTTCCGATCAATAACCAATAGCGTAACCTGGATGCTCATATTGGCTCCTACATATTCTACGAAGATCTTTATCGGTCAAACCGCATAACAACATATGTTGTTCCCTTTGTCATCGGTATGTTACTTGTCCGAGATTCGATCGTCGGTATCTTAATACCTAGTTCAATATCGTTACCGGCAAGTCTATTTACTCGTTACGTAATGCATCATCCCGTAACTAACTCATTAGCTACATTGCTTGCAAGGCTTATAGTGATGTGCATTACCGAGAGGGCCCAGAGATACCTCTCCGACAATCGGAGCGACAAATCATAATCTCGAAATACGCCAACTCAACATGTACCTTCGGAGACACCTGTAGAGCTCCTTTATAATCACCCAGTTATGTTGTGACGTTTGGTAGCACATAAAGTGTTCCTCTGATAAACGGGAGTTGCATAATCGCATAGTCATAGGAACATGTATAAGTCATGAAGAAAGCAATAGCAACATACTAAACGATCAAATGCTAAGCTAACGGAATGGGTCAAGTCAATCACATCATTCTCTTAATGATGTGATCCCGTTAATCAAATGACAACTCTTTGTCTATGGCTAGGAAACATAACCATCTTTGATCAACGAGCTAGTCAAGTAGAGGCATACTAGTGACACTCTATTTGTCTATGTATTCACACATGTATCATGTTTCCGGTTAATACAATTCTAGCATGACTAATAAACATTTATCATGATATAAGGAAATAAATAATAACTTTATTATTGCCTCTAGGGCATATTTCCTTCAAATATACCACCTATTGAAGAAACACATTGTCTTGATAACCCGACATAGGTAGTAAAGTAAATTCTCTCTATCGATATGATAAAGTTGAAATCCCGTCTACTAAGTTTCCTAGCCAATGTTTGGATGAATTTGATGACTTTATGGCTAGAAAAGAAAATTTCAATGCTTATGTTGGTAGAGAATTAAAGAGTAATGCTTACATGATTGGACGCTTGAGTGATTATATGGCTAGAGTTAAAGGTAAAATTAAACTCATTAGCAAATATGCTTCTATGGTTACCACTCAAGCAAAACAAGTACTTAAAGCTCAAAGTGATTTGCTCGATGAATTAAATAATAAACATGATTTTGCTGTTAGAGTGGCTACTAGAGCTGGTAAAATGACTCAGGAACCTTTGTATCCTAAAGGTCACCCTAAGAGAATTGAGCAAGATTCTCAGAGAAATAATGTAGATGCACCTAGTCCTTCTAAAAAGAAGAAAAAGAAAAATGATAGGACTTTGCATGCTTCTAGTGAACCTGTTGTAGACACACCTGAGAATCCCAATGATATTTCTATTACTGATGCTGAAACACAATCTGGTGATGAACATGAACCTAGTGATAAAGTTAATGGTAATTTTCATGTTGATGCTCAACCTAGCAATAATAATGATATAGAGATTGAACCTGATGTTGATCTTGATAACCCACAATCAAAGAATCAACGTTATGATAAGAAAGACTTTGTTGCTAGGAAGCACGGTAAAGAAAGAGAACCATGGGTTCAGAAACCCATGCCTTTTCCTCATATGCCATCCAAGAAAAAGGATGATGAGGATTTTGAGCACTTTGCTGAAATGATTAGACCTATCTTCTTACGTATGTGCTTAACTGATATGCTTAAAGTGAATCATTATGCTAAATACATGAAGGATATTATTACAAATAAAAGAAAGATAACGGAAGCTGAAATTTCCACCATGCTTGCTAATTATACTTTTAAAGGTGGAATACCAAAGAAACTTGGAGATCCAGGAGTACCAACTATACCATGCTCCATTAAAAAAATTATGTTAAAACTGCTTTATGTGATCTTGGAGCCGGTGTTAGTGTTATGCCTCTCTCTTTATATCGTAGACTTGAATTGAATAAGTTGACACCTACTGAAATATCTTTGCAAATGGCTGCTACGTCTTGAGTTTGCATTGGTTTTCCTTGAAGAGGAAAGGATGATGCAGCAATAGTAGCGTAAGTATTTCCCTCAGTTTTTGAGAACCAAGGTATCAATCCAGTAGGAGGCTCCTCAAAAGTCCCACGCACCTACACAAACAAACAAAGAGCTCGCAACCAATGCAATAAAGGGGTTGTCAATCCCTTCATGGCCACTTGCGAAAGTGAGATCTAATAGAGATAGTATGATAAGATAAATATATTTTTGGTATTTTACAATATAGATGCAAAAAGGTAAAGATGCAAATAAAAGTAAATTGGAAGCAAATATGATAAGAGATAGACCCGGGGGCCATAGGTTTCACTAGTGGCTTCTCTCAAGATAGCATAAGTGTTACGGTGGGTGAACAAATTACTGTCGAGCAATTGATAGAAAAGCGCATAGTTATGAGATTATCTAGGCATGATCATGTATATAGGCATCACGTCCATAACAAGTAGACTGACTCCTGCCTGCATCTACTACTATTATTCCACACATCGACCGACTCATGCCTGCATCTAGAGTATTAAGTTCATAAGAATAGAGCAATGCATTAAGCAAGATGATGTAGAGGGATAAACTCATGCAATATGATATAAACCCCATCTTGTTATCCTCGATGGCAACAATACAATACATCCATTGCAACCCTTTTTGTCACTGGGTAAGGACACCGCAAGATTGAACCCAAAGCTAAGCACTTCTCCCATGGCAAGAAAGACCAATCTAGTAGGCCAAACCAAACTGATAATTCGAAGAGACTAGCAAAGATAACTCAATCATACATAAAAGAATTCAGAGAAGATTCAAATATTATTCATAGATAAACTTGATCATAAACCCACAATTCATCAGATCTTGACAAACACACTACAAAAAGAGTTTACATCGAATAGATCTCCACAAGAGGGGGAGAACATTGTATTGAGATCCAAAAAGAGAGAAGAAGCCATCTAGCTAATAACTATGGACCCGTAGGTCTGTGGTAAACTACTCACAACTCATTGGAGGGGCAAGGATGTTGATGTAGAAGCCCTCCGTGGTCGATTCCCCCTCCGGCAGAGTGCCGACAAAGGCTCCAAGATGAGATCTCGCGGATACAAAAGGTTATGGTGGTGGAAATTGTGTTTCGTGGTGCCCATGGATGTTTTCAGGGTACGTAGGTATATGTAGGAGGAAGAAGTACGTCGGTGGCCGCTCGAGGGGCCCACGAGACAGGGGGCGCGCCCTATAGGGGGGCGCGGCCCCCTATCTCATGGGGCCCTCGGAAGCTTCTTGACTTGCACTCCAAGCTCTCCGGATCACGTTCGTTCAAAAAATCACGCTCCCAAAGGTTTCATTCCGTTTGGACTCCGTTTGATATTCCTTTTCTTCGAAATACTGAAATAGGCAAAAAAACAGCAATACGGGTTGGGCCTCCGGTTAGTAGGTTAGTCCCAAAAATGATATAAATGTGTAAAATAAAGCCCATAAACATCCAAAAGGGGTAATATAATAGCATGGAACAATCAAAAATTATAGATACGTTGGAGACGTATCAAGCATCCCCAAGCTTAATTCCTGCTCGTCCTCGAGTAGGTAAATGATAAAAAAAATTGATGTGAAATGCTACCTAGCATAATTCTCAATGTAATTTTCTTTATTGTGGCATGAATGTTCGTATCCAAATGATACAAAATAAAAGTTCATATTAACATGAAAATGGTGATACTTCAAGCATACTAATCAAAGTAATCATGTCTTCTCAAAATAACATGGGCAAAGAAAGTTATCCCTACAAAATCATATAGTCTGGCTGTTGCTCTATCTTCATCACACAAAGTATTTAATCATGCACAACCCCGATGACAAGCCAAGCAATTGTTTCATACTTTGATAATCTCAAACTCTTTCAACTTTCACGCAATACATGATGCACTAGATGTGGAATATAATGGTGGTTGTGGAGAAGACAAAAAAGGAGAAGATAGTCTCACATCAACTAGGCGTATCAACGGGCTATGGAGATGCCCATTAATAGATATCAATGTGAGTGAGTAGGGATTGCCATGCAACGGATGCACTAGAGCTATAAATATATGAAAGCTCAACAAAAGAAACTAAGTGGGTGTGCATCCAACTGCTTGCTCAGGAAGACCTAGGGCATTTTGAGGAAGCCCATCATTGGAATATACAAGCCAAGTTCTATAATGAAAAATTCCCACTAGTATATGAAAGTGACAACATGTGAGACTCTCTATCATGAAGATCATGGTGCTATTTTGAAGCACAAGTGTGGAAAAGGAGATAGTAGCATTGTCCCTTCTCTCTTTTTCTCTCATTTTATTTTTTTCTTTTTCTTTTTTTTTCTCTTCTTCTTTTTTCTTTGGCCTTCTTTTTTTGTCCTTTTTTTCTTCTTCTTTTTTCTTTTTGTAAAGTCCGAAGTCTCATCCCGACTTGTGGGGGAATCATAGTCTTCATCATCCTTTCCTCACTAGGACAATGCTCTAATAATGAAGATCATCACACTTTTATGGATTTACAACTAAAGAATTACAACTCAAAGCTTGAACAAGATACGACTCTATATGAATGCCTCCAGCAGTGTACCGGGATATGCAATGAATCAAGAGCAACATGTATGAAAATTATGAAGGTGGCCTTGCCACAAATACAATGTCAACTACATGATCATGCAAAAGGCAATATGACAAAAGTAATGTGTGTCATATGAACGGAACAGTGGAAAGTTGCATGGCAATATATCTCGGAATGGCTATGGAAATGCCATGATAGGTAGGTGTGGTGGATGTTTTGAGAAAGGTATATGGTAGGTGTATGGTACCGGCGAAAGTTGCACGGCACAAGAGAGGCTAGCAATGGTGGAAGGGTGAGGTGCGTATAATCCATGGACTCAACATTAGTCAAAAGAACTCATGTACTTGTTGCAAAAATATAGAAGTCATCAAAAACCAAAGCACTACGCGTATGCTCCTAGGGGGATAGATTGATAGGAAAAGACCATCGCTCGTCCCCGATCGCCACTCATAAGGAAGACAATCAATAAATAAAATTGTGCTCCAACTTCATCACAAAGCGGTTCACCATACGTGCATGCTACGGGAATCACAACCCTCAACACAAGTACTTTTCATAATCACCTCAACTAGCATGACTCTAATATCACTACCTCCATATCTCAAAACAATTATCAATCATCATATTGATCATAGCATCCAATTCTTTTCTATGATAGTTTTTATTATACCCAACTTGGATGCTCATCATTCTAGGACCAACTTTGTAACCATAGAAAATACCATGCTATTCTAAAAGACTCTCAAAAAGATATAAGATAAGCATGAGAGGCTAGCAATTTCTTCAAAATTAAGTCACCACCGTGCTCTAAAAAATATAAGTGAAGCACTAGAGCAAAAACTATCAAGCTCAAAAGATATAAGTGAAGCACATAGAGTATTCTAGCAAATCCTAATCAAGTAGGCTTCTCCCAAAAGGTGTGTAAAGCAAGGATGATTGCGGTAAACTAAAAATCAAAGACAAATATAATACATGACGCTCCAAGCAAAACACATATCATGTGGCGAATAAAAATATAGCTCCAAGTAAAGTTACCAATGAACGAAGACGAAAGAGGGGATGCCTTCCCGGGGCATCCCCAAGCTTAGGCTTTTGGATATCCTTGAATATCTTGGGGTGCCATGGGCATCCCCAAGCTTAGGCTCTTGCCACTCCTTATTCCATAGTCCATAAAAGCTTTACCCAAAACTTGAAAACTTCACAACACAAAACTCAACAGGAAATCTTATAAGCTCCATTAGTGAGAAAAAAACACCACATAAGGTACTATAATGAACTCATTCTTTATTTATTTTGGTGTTAAACCTACTGTATTCCAACTTCTCTATGGTTTATAAACTATTTTACTAGCCATAGATGCATCAAAATAAGCAAACAATACACGAAAAACAGAATCTGTCAAAAACAGAACAGTCTGTAGAAATCTGTAACTAATGGAAACTTATGTAACTCTAAATATCCTACCAAAATAGGAAATCCTGGACAATTTGTCTATGGATCAGCATAAAAAAGAATCAATGCAAAAGCACGTTTTTGTGATTTAACAAAACTAAATTCGTGCGCGCAAAGTTTCTATTTTTCAGCAGAATCACATCAACTATCATCATAGGTTATCCTATAGGTTCTACTTGGCACAAACACTAATTAAAAGATAAAAAAACATCTAAACAGGAGGTAGATGCAAGATTTATTACTAAAAAGGAATTAAAACAAAAAACACAAAGAAAATTGGGTTGCCTCCCAACTAGCGCTATCGTTTAACGCCCCTAGCTAGGCATAAAAGCGAAGATAGATCTAAGTAGTGTCGTCCTTGACACTCAATTCATAAGTAGATCGCATGATAGATTCATAAGGTAATTTTACTTTCTTTCTTGGAAAGTGCTCCATGCCTTTCTTTAAAGGAAATTGGAATCTAATGTTCCCTTCCTTCATATCAATAATGGCACCAATCGTTCTAAGGAAAGGTCTACCAAGAATAATAGGGCAAGAAAGATTGCAATATATATCAAAAACGATAAAATCTATGGGCACCAAATTTATATTTGCAACTATAAGTACATCATTGATCCTTCCCATAGGCTTTTTAATGGTGGAATCCGCAAGGTGCAAATTTAAAGAGCAATCATCAAGATCATGGAAACCTAGAATATCACATAAAGTTTTCGGAATCGTGGAAACACTAGCACCCAAATCACACAAAGCAAAACACTCATAATCTTTAATTCTAATCTTTATAGTAGGTTCCCACTCATCATTAAGTTTTCTAGGTATAGAAACTTCCAAATTAAGTTTTTCATCATAAGATTGCATCAAGGCATCAACGATATGTTTGGTAAAAGCTTTATTTTGACTATAAGCATGAGGAGAATTAACAACAGATTGCAACAAGGAAATACAACCTTCTAAAGAACAATTATCATAATCAAATTCCTTGAAATAAGAGATAGTGGGTTCAATGCTATTTAAAGTCATGACCTCTCCAATCCTACTTTTACCAAATTTAGCATCAAGATCTAAAGACTCCGAATTCTATGGACGCCTTCTAGGCAAAGTTGACTCATCATCAGTCCCATAATTATCAAGATTCATATTGCAAAACAAAGATCTAATAGGAGACGCATCAATAACTTTAAGATCTTCATCATTATTTTCATGGAAACTAGAAGAACACGCTTTTATAAAGCAATATTTCTTTGCACGCAATCTAGCGGTTCTTTCCTTGCACTCATCAATGGAAATTCTCATTGCTTTGAGATACTCATTGATATCATGCTTAGGATAAGAAGATCTAAGTTTAAGAGAATCAACATCAAGCGAAAGTCTATCAACGTTCCTAGCCAAATCATCAACTTTGAGCAATTTTTTTTCAAGCAAAACATTAAAATTCTTTTGAGAAATCATAAATTCTTTCACACTATTCTCAAAATCAGAGGGCATCTTATTAAAATTACCATAATAATTATTGTAGGAATTCCCATAGTTATTAGAGGAATTACTAGGAAACGGTCTAGCATTAAAGTTTCCTCTATAAGCATTGTTTCCAAAACTATTCCTACCAACAAAATTCACATCCATAGATTCATTATTATTCTCAATCAAAGTAGACAAAGGCATATCATTGGGATCAAGAGTAGTATTTTTAGTAGCAAACAATTTCATAAGTTCATCCATCTTTTCACTCAAAACATTGATTTCTTCTATAGCATGCACTTTTTTACTAGTAGACCTTTTGGTGTGCCATTAAGAATAATTAGCCATAATATTATCAAGGAGTTTTGTAGCATCTCCTAACGTGGTTTCCATAAACGTGCCTCCCGCGGCCGAATCTAAGAGCTTTCTAGAAGCAAAGTTCAAACTGGCATAAATTTTTTGTATGATCATCCATAAATTCAAACCATGAGTAGGGCAATTGCGAATCATCAATTTCATTCTTTCCCAAGATTGGGCAACATGCTCATGATCAAGTTGTTTAAAATTCATAATATCATTCCTAAGAGTGATAATCTTAGCGGGAGGAAAATACTTAGAGATAAAAGCATCTTTGCACTTGTTCCAAGAATCAATGCTATTTTTAGGCAAAGACGAAAACCAAACTTTAGCACGATCTCTAAGTGAAAACGGAAATAACTTCAATTTGACAATATCATTATCTATATCTTTCTTCTTTTGCATATCACACAAATCAACAAAGTTGTTTAGATGAGTAGCGGCATCTTCACTAGTAAGGCCGGCGAATTGATCTTTCATAACAAGATTCAGCAAAGCAGTATTGATTTCACAAGACTCAACATCGTTAAGAGGAGCAATCGGAGTACTAAGGAAATCATTATTATTGGAATTTGAGAAATCACACAATTCGGTATTATCTTGCGCCATGGCAACAAGTAATCCAACACACAAGCAAACAGAAAAAGGCAAGCGAAAAGAGAGGAGGAGATTAGGAAAGAGAGGGCGAATAAAACGACAAGGGTGAAGTGGGGGAGAGGAAAACGAGATGCAAATGGCAAATAATGTAAATGCGAGGAAGATGGGTTTGTGATGGGTACTTGGTATGTCTTGACTTGAGCGAAGACCTCCCCGGCAACGGCGCCAGAAATCCTTCTTGCTACGTCTTGAGCTTGCGTTGGTTTTCCTTGAAGAGGAAAGGGTGATGCAACAATAGTAGCGTAAGTATTTCCCTTAGTTTTTGAGAACCAAGGTATCAATCCAATAGGAGGCTCCTCAAAAGTCCCACGCACCTACACAAACAAACAAAGAACTCGCAACCAACGCAATAAAGGGGTTGTCAATCCCTTCATGGCCACTTGCAAAAGTGAGATCTAATAGAGATAGTATGACAAGATAAATATATTTTTGGTATTTTATAATATAGATGAAAAAAGTAAAGATGCAAATAAAAGTAAATTGGAAGCAAATTTGATAAGAGATACACCCGGGGGCCATAGGTTTCACTAGTGGCTTCTCTCAAGATAGCATAAGTGTTACGGTGGGTGAACAAATTACTGTCGAGCAATTGATAGAATAGCGAATAATTATGAGATTATCTAGGCATGATCATGTATATAGGCATCACGTCCGCAACAAGTAGACCGACTCCTGCCTGCATCTACTACTATTACTCCACACATCGACCGACTCATGCCTGCATCTAGAGTATTAAGTTCATAAGAACAGAGTAAGCCTTAAGCAAGATGACATGATGTAGAGGGATAAACTCATGCAATATGATATAAACCCCATCTTTTTATCCTCGATGGCAACAATACAATACGTGCCTTGCAACCCCTGCTGTCACTGGGTAAGGACACCGCAAGATTGAACCCAAAGCTAAGCACTTCTCCCATGGCAAGAAAGATCAATCTAGTAGGCCAAACCAAACTGATAATTCAAAGAGACTTGCAAAGATAACTCAATCATACATAAAAGAATTCAGAGGAGATTCAAATATTTCTCATAGATAAACTTGATCATAAACCCACAATTCATCGGATCTCGACAAACACACCGCAAAAAGAGTTTACATCGAATAGATCTCCACAAGAGAGGGGGAGAGCATTGTATTGAGATCCAAAAAGAGAGAAGAAGCCATCTAGCTAATAATTATGGACCCAAAGGTTTGTGGTAAACTACTCACAACTCATCGGAGGGGCAAGGATGTTGATGTAGAAGCCCTCCATGGTCGATTCCCCCTCCGGCAGAATGCCGGCGAAGGCTCCAAGATGGGATCTCGCGGATACAGAAGGTTACGGTGGTGGAAATTGTGTTTCGTTGGCTCCGCGGATGTTTTCGGGGTACGTAGGCTTATATAGGAGGAAGAAGTACATCGGTGGCCGCCCGAGGGGCCCACGAGACAGGGGGCGCCCTCCTATCTCGTGGAGGCCTCGGCTGCTTCTTGACTTGCACTACAAGTCCTCTGGATCACGTTCGTTCCAAAAATCACGCTCCCGAAACTTTCATTCCGTTTGAACTCCGTTTGATATTCCTTTTCTTCGAAATACTGAAATAGGCAAAAAAGAACATCAATACGGGCTGGGCCTCCGGTTAGTAGGTAAGTCCCAAAAATGATATACATGTGTAAAATAAAGCCCATAAACATCCAAAAGGGGTAATATAATAGCATGGAACAATCAAAAAATATAGATACGTTGGAGACGTATCAATGGCCGATAAATCAACTGCTATACCCGTCGGTATTTGTGAGGATGTGCCTGTTGTGGTTGCAAATGTCACTATCTTAACGGACTTTGTTATTCTTGATATTACCGAGGATGATAGTATGTCGATTATCCTTGGTAGACCCTTTTTGAATACTGCAGGGGCTGTTATTGATTGCAACAAAGGCAATGTCACTTTTCATGTTAATGGTAATGAGCATATGGTACACTTTTTGAGGAAACAACCTCAAGTTCATAGCATCAATTCTATTGGAAAAATTCCAACTATCATTATTGGAGGTTTTGAATTTCCTCTTCCTACTGTCAAGAAAAAATATGATATTCTTATTATTGGGGATGTGCATATCCCCGTTGAGGTAACCTAGTGTTATCTGAAATTTCTCTGGTTCCATGTTATTCGGAATGAGTTTGTTAATAAGACTTGATCAACCTTGTTAGTGGATTCCTTTTGATGATCATGAGATGGATGAAGTTAGAAGGCACAACCTTCAATACCCTCCTTTTATTTTCTGTTATTTAGATTAAATAAAGTAAAAATAGCATTTTCTGTCTGTTTTTTGAATTATCCATGCAATGAAAAATATCCCGAAAATAGAAGTTCTCCAAATGCCCTGCAAATTTAGTAAGATTTTTTCTGGAATATTTGATAATATCTAGCACTGAGAACACAGTAGGGGGAGCTGGCACCTGGCCACGAGGGTCCAGGGCGCGCCCCCTGCCTCGTGGGCCCATGGTGGCCCCCCTCCACTTATTCCTGCACCCACACACTTCATCTTCCTCCCAAAAAATCACCATCCAGCTCAAGCACGAGTTCTAGCTCACTTTGCTGCCATTTTTTATCTCCTAGCTCAAAGCTCCATTCACAAAACTGCTTTGAGAGATTGTTCCTTGGTATGTGACTTCTCCAATGGTCCAATTAGTTTTTGTTCTAGTGCTTTATTCATTGCAATTTTTTGCTGCCTAGGTGACCCTATTCTTGAGCTTGCATGTCAAATTTATGAGGCCCCAAGTAATTCTAATGCATGATATAGGCTCTAGACACTTGTGGGAGTAGTTGCTATCATTTTTATTGAGTTTGATTCACTTTTATTTTGAGTTACTAAAAAATTCAGAAATTTTCAGAAAAAGATTAAGAGATTGTTCTTGAGGGGCTCTTCTAGCCAAGGCTCTAAGGATAAACAAGTTAAGGAGAAAGAAAAGGTCAAGTATAATCTCCCCCGTGTGGCGGAAATAAGGTCGTGTGAATGGCCTTGTGATGATTTCTTGAGAGCAGCTGAGATTTATGATGACTTTTATTCTTTGGCTGATAATGCTGGCCTCACTGACTTCCTCCACGACCAGATCGAATAGTATCTCTTACTCACCACTACTTTTGTGCAAAACTTCTACTATTATCCTAAGAAATCACCTCCTTGAGTAGCTTTTCATTTATATGATGTGGCTAGGGAAATGTCATTACGTGATTTTTGCGCGGTTTGCAAAATACCCTTCGAGGGCAGCTTAGAGGAACCGCATCGTAAATATGTGGATGGTTTTATTGATACTATTACTGAAGGGGAATCGAGGAAGGTTTCTGATGCAAGAATTACTAGCATACATTTTCCTGTTTTACGCTACTTTGCAATATTTGCTAGTCGATGCTTAATTGGTCGCAGAAACTGTGGAAAGCTTAGTGCTCCTGATATTATTATTTTGTTCCATGCCTTATTTTGTGATAACTCTGTTAGTATAGGTGCCATTATTGCTAAATGATTAAGCCTGAACCGTACAAAGGGCCCCATCTTTGGAGGTATGTATGCTTCATGCCTTGCTAGACACTTCGAGATACCTATTAGGCATTTTGAGAAAGAGGAAAAACTGCTACCCCCTATTTTTCTAGACTATAAGAGCATGGTAGAACATGAGTTTATTGTTAACAATGATGGTAGGATGCTTTTGTATAATTTGAGATTTCATAAGAAACACAATGAGATTATTATCCTGCATGCGCCCTTTTTGTTTGATTTCACTGCAGGTCATTACCTCGTCTTGCCGGAGGCCGTCTATGCGCTCCATGGACCGACATCGGCTCCAGAGCCCGAGCCGGAACCACCACTTGACCCATATCGACCATCATCTTATCAGTGGGATCCGGAGGAGATCGCCAGTTAGTGGCAGTACAATGACGCTCCTCAGTACACCGGGGAGAGTAGCCGCGATCCATGGGCATAGACCAACTTAGGCCAAAAGCCTAAGCTTGGAGGATTACGTATTTCTCACCAATGTTACATTCATGTTCACACACTTATTCTAGTTGTCGGTGCTCATACTTTTTTCATTGTACTATCCATGCTAGTTTAATTTCTTTTCCTAGCTTTCTTCTTGTGTGTTTGATAAACCTTAAGAAAAACCCAAAAAAATAGTTAGTTTACTTTCCATTCTTGTAGTAGTAATTAAAATAAAACCCAAAAAGATTTATCGGTATTCTTTTTCTTGTTGGGATCTTTCCCATGTAAATAGTTTTATTTCTTTTCTTTCCTTTGGGGGTTGAGAGGAGAAGACCATAATGAAAATGTTTAGTGGCTCTCATATGCATGACTGTTGATTTAACTTAGAGCCTATATTGCCTTGTCTTCTCCCTTGAATTGAATGCTTGCAGGTTCTAGCTTAGTCCAATGCACGTGCACTATTATTATTGTACACACCGTTCGGTCATGCAAGTGAAAGGCAATAATGACGATATATGATGGACTAATTGAGATAAGAGAAGCTGGTATGAACTCGACCTCTTTTGTTTTGTAAATACGATTAGTTCATCATTCCTGATTCAGCCTATTATGAATAAACATGTTTGCAATGACAATTAGAGATTATAGTTGCTTATGCCATGCTTAATTACTAGGAGCTTATAATGGTTTACCTTGCGTGCCAACATGCTATTAAAATGGTTGTGTTGTGGTATGATAGGGTGGTATCCTCCTTTGAATGATACGAGTGACTTGACTTGGCACATGTTCACGCATGTAGTTGAAACAAAATCAACATAGCCTTCACGAAATTTATGTTCATGGTGGATTATATCCTACTCATGCTTGCACTTGGTGTTGATTAATTTTAATGCATGTTCATGACTGTTGTCGCTCTCTCAGTTGGTCGCTTCCCAGTCTCTTTCTAGCCTTCACCTGTACTAAGCGAGAATACTGCTTGTGCATCCAAACTCCATAAACCCCAAACGTATTCCATATGAGTCCACCATACCTTCCTATATGCGGTATTTACCTGCCGTTCCAAGTAAATTTGTATGTGCCAAACTCCAAACCTTCAAATGAAATTCTGTTTTGTATACTCTAGCAGCTCATGTATCAACTAGGGTTATCTGTATCTTCCATGCTAGGTGGGTTATTCTCAAGAGGAGTGGACTTCGCTCCCCATTCACGAGAAAATGGCTGGTAACTGGTATGCCCAGTCCCATGCTCAAAATCAAATCAAAATAATTAAACAAAACTCCCCAAGGATTGTTGCTAGTTGGAGGCACCAGTTGTTTCGGGCAAGCCATGGATTGATGCTTGTTGTTGGTGGGGGAGTATAAACTTTACCATTCTGTTTGGGAACCGCCTATAATGTGTAGCATGGAAGATATCAAGTTCTCATATTTGTTACGTTGACAGTGAAAGTATACCGCTCAAAATGTTATTCATCTCTATTTTAAAATCGAGCTCTTGCACCTCTACAAATCCATGCTTCCCTCTGCGAAGGGCCTATCTATTTATTTTTATGTTGAGTCATCACCCTCTTATTAAAAAACACTCGCTAGAGAGCACCGCTGTCATTTGCATGCATTACTATTAATTTATATTGGATATGACTTGACTGGATCTCTTTTACCATGAATTACAATGTTTAGTCAGTCCTTGATCTTTAAAGGTGCTTTGCATTTATGTTTTGCGGTCTCAGAAAGGGCTAGCGAGATACCATCTTATTATATCATATTATGATTGTTTTGAGAAAGTGTTGTCATCCGAGTTTTATTATTATTGCTTGCTAGTTGATTATGCCATTGATATGAGTAAACATGAGACCTAAGTGTTATTGTGAATATGGTTAGTTCATAATCTTTGTTGAAAACTTGAATGTTGGCTTTACATATTTGCAACAACAAGAGCAAATATAGTTTGTAAAAGTTTTTCTTTATCACTTTCAGTTTGTCAACTGAATTGTTTGAGGACAAGCAAAGGTTTAAGCTTGGGGGAGTTGATACGTCTCCGTCGTATCTACTTTTCCAAACACTTTTGCCCTTGTTTTGGACTCTAACTTGCATGATTTGAATGGAACTAATCCGGATTGACGCTGTTTTCAGCAGAACTGCCATGGTGTTATTTTTGTGCAGAAATAAAAGTTCTCAGAATGACCTAAAATCCACAGAGCAATTTTTCAGAATTAATAAAAAATACTGGCAAAAGAATTAGCGTCAGGGGGCCCACACCCTGTCCACGAGGGTCGGGGGCGCGCCCCCTCCCCCTGGACGTCCACCGACCTCAACTCCAACTCCATATATTTGCTTTCGCGGAGAAAAAAAATCAGAGAGAAAGTTTCATCGCGTTTTACGATACAGAGCCGCGGCCAAGCCCTAATCTCTCTCGGAAGGGCTGATGTGGAGTCCGTTCGGGGCTCTGGAGAGGGGGATTCGTTGCCGTCATCATCATCAACCATCCTCCATCACCAATTTCATGATGCTCACCGCCGTGCGTGAGTAATTCCATCGTAGGCTTGCTGGACGGTGATGGGTTGGATGAGATTTACCATGTAATCAAGTTAATTTTGTTAGGGTTTGATCCCTAGTATCCACTATGTTCTGTGATTGATGTTGCTATGACTTTGCTATGCTTAATGCTTGTCACTAGGGCCCGAGTGCCATGATTTCAGATCTGAACCTATTATGTTTTCATGAATATATGTGAGTCTTGATCCTATCTTGCAAGTCTATAGTCACCTACTATGTGTTATGATCCGGCACCCCCGAAGTGACAATAATCGGGACCACTCCCGGTGATGACCGTAGTTTGAGGAGTTCATGTATTCACTAAGTGTTAATGCTCTGGTCCGGTACTCTATTAAAAGGAGGCCTTAATATCCCTTAGTTTCCATTAGGACCCCGCTACCACGGGAGGGTAGGACAAAAGATGTCATGCAAGTTCTTTTCCATAAGCACGTATGACTATATTCGGAATACATGCGTACATTACATTGATGAACTGGAGCTAGTTCTGTGTCACCCTATGTTATAACTATTACATGAGAAATCGCATCCGACATAATTATCCATCACTGATCCAATGCCTACGAGATTTTCACATATTGTGCTTTGCTTATTTACTTTACCATTCCTACTGTTACAGTTACTACAAAACTGCTACTATTACCTTTGCCACTGTTACCGTTACTTCCATACTACTTTGCTACTAAATACTTTGCTGCCGATACTAAGTTATCCAGGTGTGGTTGAATTGACAACTCAACTGCTAATACTTGAGAATATTCTTTGGCTCCCCTTGTGTCGAATCAATAAATTTGGGTTGAATACTCTACCCTCGAAAACTGTTGTGATACCCTATACTTGTGGGTTATCACATAGCAGGGCCCAAAATTTATGCGGTATGATGCATTTTTTATGTTAGTGCATAATCCTAGGTTAAAATTCATACAATGGACTGTTATGCAATCTGGCTCTGCTGGATCGCCTGCTGCCATTAATACATGAAAGTTTCCTCCTACTGGATGCGTGGATTAATGTGGACGGTGGACGGTGGTGTTTCTTGGATGGGATCTACTTGTGTTGTTGTGGACTTTTGTCATGATGACCATCGATTATTTGAGCGTCGACGCTAGTTATTCCGGGTGTAAAAGTCCTGCAACTTTCGAAGGCTCTTGCTTGTCGGGAGGGGCTGGATTTGGCGATGGAGTTTTATCTCTAGAACTGATTGCTTGAACGTCGCCAATGACGTCGCTGCAAATACGAAAGGGAAATATGAGTCATCAAGGAGTGTAATACTTGTATGTCATCATTTACCTCTTCTAACTTTGCTCATGAATAAAGAGGCTATGCCCACAATCTAGTTGGGTTTGCTTCTTCTTTATATCCCGATGATTATTAATCAATAAAACCTAGTGAGTTGTGTTAAAAGAAACTAGGGTCATGGCTCCTCTCAGCGCGAGTGGCCGGCGTTGAGAAATTTTCCCCTGTCGCTCAATTCTACGCACAATCTCAGATTCGAACCAATCAGGAGGATCCTCACATCCCTTTCCAGTCTTGGCGTGTGTTGTCGTCGTACCGTGGGTTGGCTCTAGGGTTCATGAGCCCGAGGTAGATCATTTCTTCAAGCAAGTGAAACAGATATGAGTACAGAGGCGTCGACGGCAGGGATGACCATGGATGACGTCTAGGAGACGATGGGGGTTGAAGGAGGATGACGACATAGTGTGTGAAGTGGAAGAGGCACCGACAGATACTGTAGTGAGTTGGATGGCCATAGCTCGAGTCTACGCGAAGAAAACATATGGTCAATACTTGCATGTGATCTCGCCCAATATGTCAACATTTGCCCACTGGAAAACAATCTATATACTTTACAATTTTCTTGTCTCGGTTACTGGGAACGGGTGATAGAAGGAGGACCATGGACTTCTAGAGGGAATTCATAAATACTTGCTCCTCGTGATGGGTTCTCCAAACCATCATCTATTAGTCTTGACAAGACCAGTATATGGATCCAAATCCATGACCTACCTGATGGTTTTGCTGCTATGGTGAAATCACTTGCTGCCAAGCTGGGACAGTTTGTTATCGTGGAGACTTATTACCATGACTTGTCTACAACTTCTTCAGGGCCATGGTAAAGATCAATGTTAACAAGCCTCTCAATAACATTGTTTCCATGGTCAAGGGCGGCAAGAAACATATTTTTCGGGTTAAGTATGAACATTTGCATGATTGGCGTGATATTTGTGGTCATCTTAACCATATGTTGAAGGAGCATAGGTCTGGTATTCGCCCTCCAAAGGTGTTGTCTTTTAAGAACCTTCATGCAACATGGTTCATGAGGGCCGGGTCTAGGCAATGTCGAAGGCCGTCAGATTGGTAGAGGAAGAGATAGCATGTCAGGGAGAGGAAGAGGAGTAGCTGGTGACTTCAAGTCAGAGGACTTGACATGGACATGGATGCTGTTGATCTGACAAGAAAGAGAGGGGCCGATTTGATTGTTGGCGGTACACCTCATGGAACTGTTGCCCTTTCCGCTGGCCGCGGAAGGGGCTCTCTTGCGTTGCCAGTGGCACCAGCTGTACAAGCAATTCCGCCATGCTCTAACCACATGTGCATTGGAAGAGTCCTTAGAAAACTTTGTATTCATCTTGGGACTTTAACTTAGCACTTTAGCTATAAGTAGGTTGCCCCAAGAATGAATTTGGGTCAGTCGATTTGAGCCATTGATTTCTGCTTTAAGATTCATGTTTTTCTTTTCATGTTGTGTCTCTTGTCATGTTTTGAGCTAAAAATATTGACTGACCACGGTTTTAGGTCAGTCGATTTCTTATTGAGCTAAATCTCATTTTGTATTTCCTGTTGGCTGTTTATGGGCTGACATGCTTCTTCTCTTTCTTCTGTTTGTATGCCTTTTTGCTTCTTCTTTTCTTAGTCGGTTTTTATGGGTATTTTTTGGGATGTTGGTTGAGTGTAAAATATATACACACGCAAGTACTATATGACATGTGTATAAATTATACAAGAGTGTAAAAATTACATTATTACATGTTCATTTCTTATATATTAAAAAGCGCAAAGTCGCGTGCAAGTTTTTCTTTTTATTGTTTCTTCTTGAAGGATAATACCAATACCACTAATTTATTATACCTTAAAAAAAGTTCATTAGTTTGATTATGTTTTTAGTTATTATTTCAATATCTTTCTTTTTAAGGTTGATACCAACACCATTATTTCATTACTTATTAGGATTTTTTTCCTGAATTTTCACTATTACATGCTTATTCTTGCATATTATGAAAAAAGCACAAATTTTGTGTAAATTTTGTGCAAATTTTGTACTTATTTGCTTTAGCTGCTTTTCATTTTCTTTCTTCTTAAAGTGTAGTAGTAATGCCACCAATTCATTATTTCTTTGGAAATTTCATTTTTTTGTTTCATTTATGTTCCTTTAAGGATAATACCAATGCCAGTATTCATTCCTACTTAGAAAACTCCATTCTTTCGAAATTCCACTATTATAGGCTTATTCTTGCATCTTATAAAAAGCACAATTTCTTTGTAAATTTTGACATTATTTTTTTTCTTCTTCTTAAAAGGTAATATCAATGCCATTAATTCATTCATTCTTTTCATTTTTTATTTCATTTTCCCCTTTAACGGTAATACCAATGCCATTAATTCGTTCCTATCAGGAAACTTAATTTTTTGTGCACATTCCAGTATTATATGCTTGTTCTTACATATTGTATAAAAAGCGCAAATTCTGTGCAAATTTTGTCATTGATTGCTTTAGATTTTTTTAATTTCTTTTGTAATAACGATGCCCCTAATTAATTATTTCTTAGAAGAATTTTCATTATTTTTGTTTTAGTTTATATTTCTTATTTCTTCTGAAAGGTGAATTTCAAAGCCACTAATTCATTCTTGCTTAGAAAAAAATTTATTCTTTTGATTTTGTTTTAGTTTATATATCTTTTGATTTGTTTTTCTTTAATGGTGCCAAAGCCACTAATTCAATATTTTTAGGAAACTTCATTCTTGTCAGACTTCCAATGTTATATGTGTTTTTCTTGCATATTGTAAAAAGGCGCAATTTTTATGTAAATTGTGTGCAAATTTTGTCAATGTTTGTTTATATTTATTATTTTGAAGGTAATATGAATGCTACTAATTCATTCTTCCTTAGAAAACGTCATTATTTTGATTATTTTTAATTTTTACTTTAATTTTACTTTTCTCTAAGGATAATTTCAATGCCACTATTTCTTCTTGGGAATTTTTTTCAAAATATATTATTATATGCTTATACTTTTTTGAAACACAGTACAGACGCAAGCGCTCATACATACGCGCATAGACTCACCCCTATAAACACACACACACTCTACCTCTATGAACACTTTTGAGAGACTGAGCCAGCATATCATCTTGAGATTTACAAAGTCACTATAGGCGCCTCGTCGTCGACGGGAACACATCTCCTTCCACTGAAAACGTATCGCCAAAAATTCTGAAAAATATTCAGGAATAATGCGAGTACCAGGACTTATCCTGATGGGTTGAGAATATCACTGTCCCTCTAACCATCCAACCGCTTATACTTGCATATTATAAAAAGACTGTAATTTTGATGTAAATTGTCATGCGTGCTTCTCGGGCGACGGAAAGAGACAAAGGCCGATATTGAGAGAGAATGGGTCTATGGAGGGATCATGATTCTGGGCTGTTACTATTGGACTGATAACACGTTAAGGGCTCATTCGGTTTGGAGGAAACTAAAATGTAGGAGTTATGATTAGTATAGGATTTGACAGGATGGCACTTGCCATCCTAAGGAATTGACTTGCCTCGTTCCTACGCGTAAAATAGGCTTTGAGTGGATGTCTAGTTTCCTCCAAAAACAGAGAAAATGAGTAGTATTTCTACGATATTCCTATACGCCTCTCCTACAAACCGAATGCATCTATAAGAAATTTTCCTCTGGAATTCTTGTTCCTATATTTTTCCTATGAAAATCCTCCAAACCGAATGAGGCCTAACTGAATCAAAATGGACGAGTTGGGTTGTGTGATGGAAATCGACTGACTAAAAATTTCGATCAGTCGATCATAATTGAATGACAGATATCTAAAATGATTTTGTCACCTTAGAGCAACTCTAGCAGACCCCGTATATGCCGTGAACCCGCAAAATTCCGGCGAGTATACGGGCTCGGTCCAATTTTCTGGCCTGAACAGCGCCCGTATACTCGCCCGGCTCGTAAATATTTTTACCGTGGCCCGCAAACCGCCCCTCCCTCCTGAAGCAGTATATCTACGGGTCCGCGGGGCAGATACGGGTCGAAACCTTATCCCGCCGCCGCCGTGTCTCGCGGCAATTCCCCACTCCCCCCTCACATTTCTCGCCGCCAGTGAGCCCCCTTCCACCTCCAGCCGCCATATGGGACCGCATGTGGAGCTCCGGCCACAGCTCCGGTGGAAGCTCCAGCGGGGGCGGCGACCCCGAGCGCGAGCGGCGTGTCCGCTCGGACGACACGAGGAAGTGGACGAACAAGGGCCTCGAGCCGCCGCCGAGGCTCCTCCTTCGCGAGACGGAGGAGTACGACCGTTGGCACGGGCGTACGCCCTCCTCGGCCGTGGGCTCGTCCTCCGCCGTGAGATCTTCCCACTCCGCGAGCTCTTCCTATTCTGGCGCGGGGGCTTCTCCCTGTGAAGAGGGAGTGGTCGAAGGAGCTGGAGGAGATCGAGCTCGTCGCCGCCAAGCAGGAGCCGGAGGAGATCGAGCGCCGAGGAGTCGTCGGACCCGAAGATTTCATGACCGATTTCGACGCGGACGCGGTCGCCATTGCCGAACGGAGTTTGCGCGAGGAGGCGGAGCGACGGCGCCACGACGAGGAGCTTGAAGATCTCATCCTCAAGCAGGCGGTTGCGGCCAACCTTGCCGCGAAGGACAAGGACGACGAGTGGCGGCGCATCCGCGAGGAGCAGAGGAAGAAGTTCATCGATCTCGTCAGCTCCGATGAGGACTGAGCTCCTCCACCGCGCCGTCCTCGGCCGCGAGCTCGTCCATTTTGGTATATCGACCTCGGCCTCGCCGCCGCAAGACCCGGGTACTAGTAGTGGTAGAATGTAGTATGTATGATAATGTAGTATGTGATGATGAACTATGAATGATCATGTAGTATGTGATGAACTAGTGTGGTTACAATTTCTCCCGTGGAAGTTTTTTTCAATTTATACAGTTTCATATACTGGTTCTACTCTGCCGCGCATGATTTCGATCCGCAAAACAGTTCTTTGTCGAATTGTAAACGTTTTATGCGGGCCGCGGTTTTATGGGTCTGCTAGAGGTGCTCTTACCATAGTTGAATCCTTAAATTAGTGCGTTTCTTCTAATTAATGCGTCCAATGGAACTCCCGTACTACTTAATTTCCATTAACATATCTATCTTGGAGAGTTACACGCACATATATGTTGGCCTCGCGCGTTTGTGTTCTCTTGGCCCCTTTCCCATGGAGACGACGACGCACGGAGTCCTGGAACTTCTGCTGGTCAGCGCCGTGGGCCTGAAGCATGCGCACCATCACCTAGGTCCGTGGCTACCATCCCGCATCACAAGCTGTAATTTCGTGGCATACCCATCAGATCACTGTGCTCACCATTGAGTTCCGCGTGCAGGACCCCAAAGATACTACGTGATCATCCAGTGCGGCGACCAGTTCCGCACCAGTAAGATCACACATGGTAAGCAGTCCACTCCAATGCAAATTACTCCTACATTGTAGAACGCCTACAGCGGTATCGAAGCATGTAAGGATGCCTGTAAGTTTCATGCCCAGGTAAGCACCGGAGGATCTGGTGGAACGAAAAGTTCAGGTTCCCGCTGTCGCCCGGCGAGTGCAGGGAGCTGGCCAAGGTCACGCTCAAGGTCATGGAGAGGGACAAGTTCGCCGAGGACACTCTGGTCGGCGAAATTAGGTACGTCGTACGTGCATGAAACTCCATCCACCGTGCCCGGTTCGACGACCTTGTGCAACTGCATTGCAGGGTGCATGTGGGCGAGATCATCAGGGAGGGCAGCGAGAGGGAGTTCCTGCAGATGAAGCCCGCCCCGTACAACATCGTGCTCCGGGACGGCACCTACAAGGGGGAGCTCAAGCTGGGTCTCAAGTTCCTCTCCGGCGTGAGCTCGGAGCAGCGGCCGGGAGAGCGCCGACAGTGCGCGGCCGCGCCGTCGAGGCGGCCGTACGCGGTGTACACGCCCTTTCTGAACATCACGCTGCCGTGCGTCCCGTGGAGGAGGTTCTTCTTCTTCTGCACCCGCTCCAACAGATGGACAGCGAGAGAATGATCGGTGAAAACGACCATCTCTGCGTTTCTTTTCCTTCTTTGGATTTGGAGGAGATCTCGTCAGAGTTTCTCGCCGTTTCTGTCAAAATGTGTCGAACTCTTTGAGCTGTGGGCTGTGGCCGTGACAGATGTTTTTTTCTCGGATACGCACGAGGGTGCCTATCATTCTTGGCCGTGACAGATGTAACTGTACCAGTGCATTCTCACCGATCTGCATACGATGGTATAGGTAGTTTGGAGGGTACTATAAGAAAAGCTTTTGTTTGGATTAATTAAAATATCTGGCAGTAACATTCAGGTTATATAATTACGAAAAACAAGTACAAAGGAAATGCCGACATGGAGCAATTGTCCCGCTTTTATAAACGAGTTTCGGCTCCTTTTTCTCGTTGCTGCTTTGCGGCGTGCGACGTAGAGTCGTGTCATATGCTGAATTTGCTTTTATGATATACTCCCTCCGTTCAGAAATACCCGTCATCAAAATAAATAAAAGGGGATGTATCTAGATATATTTTAATTTTAGATACATCTTTTTTTTTTCCATTTTGATGACAAGTATTTTCGGACGGAGGGAGTACTCATTTCATTCTAGTAAAATATAAGGTGTACTAGTTTTTTTAAGTTGGAAGTGTATTAGCTTTTTTTTTAAATTAAACATGTACACGTTTGATCGGAGTTTTAGGAAAAAAATCAATACTGCTGTACCATTTACTATTACATCCATCACAAAAATTATTTTCATATATTTATTTTATTTGTATTGTAGATGTCGATATTTTATTCTATAATCTTGGTCAAACATACACAAATTTGACTTGTATGAAAATTGATACACTTTATATTTAAAAACAGAGCGAGTACCTATGTAAATGTTACCCTCTCCATCACATAATATAATGTTGTAATTTCGGACGCGGATTTGGTGAACATGGTTCTACGCGCACCTCTTATGAATAGTAAATTTTAAAAAATTACTAGAAGAAATCAAAATAATCTGAATATTTTTTGTAACATACTCTGGGCAAAAATGACAAAATCAAAGCTATATTAAAAAGCACTGTTTAATGAATAGTAATGTCCCAATTGTATTTTCTTCGCTAGAATACCACGGGTGTAAGTACTTCATAAAACTTTACACATGAGTAGACTGGTCGACCAAGTTTGTACCCCAAAATTTTAGACCTTTTTTTCATTTTTCTCAGTATTTTTTTAATTTACTATTTTCATCTAATATCATCTTATATTACGGTAGAAACAAAGAACGTTTTTGCTTGCTAAAAAACACATGTGTACAGTTCCAGCAAGCGCTCCAGAATTGCCATGCATTTGTATAAGGATTTGTCAAAGTAAAAATTGCCATGTTGTATACTTCCTCTGTTTCTAAATATAAGTCTTTATAAAGATTTCACTATGAACCACATACGGATGTATATAGATGCATTTTAAGTGTAGGTTCATTCATTTTATTCCGTATGTAGTCCATCTAGTGAAATCTCTACAAAGACTTATATTTAGGAACGGAGGGAGTAGAAGATTGTCAAATTTTTGGCATACTGCATTAGAATAATTGCCATGCGTTTTTAGAAATTTGTCATGATTGCAACAACGAGAACTACCTGCCTAAAAGAAATGATGAAAATTGTCATACTTAGGATTTTGCCATGCTAGCCAAAGGAAATTGCCATGCGACATAAAGGAAAAAAGCTGGAAAATGTCATTCTCCCAAAAAATCAGAATTGTCACTCAAATGTGTTCGCCCAGATTATCATCTCGAGTGAAACGATTTTAGTACATACAAAGATTATGACATGAGCAAACCTTGGAAGCAAATGATCAACAAAAATTATGACAATTGATTGGCATATAAAACTGAAATACGGAGTACATGCATAATTATTCAACATCATATTGAAGGATGGTATCGTCAGATAATAGAATTAGTAGCGCATACTTCTTTCATTCATTTATATAAGTTGTATTTGTTCTTTCAAAAGTCAAACGAGTGCAGATAAAGTTTTAGAAGGATATATCAATATCTTCAATACAAAATTTATATAACATGAAAAGTACTTTCATAGTTTATCTATTAGGCATTGTAGATATTGTTATTTTATTCTATAATCTTGGTCAAACATTCAAATGGTTGACTTACACAGAAATCAATACACCTTATATTCTGAAATGGGATGGAGTGGGAGGAGCGGTCGAGCATACACATCAAGGGACCGAAAGGATGGATACCCCTCGCTCTGGCGATCATGGCGATCCTGGCGCATGCGTCGCAGCGCTCCCGCCGCCGGTGGCGTCCTCCGCCCCTGCCCCAGCCGCCCCCTCCGGCGTGGGCCTCACTCAGGCGGCTGCGACGCCTCCCGCCTTGCCGGACGCTCCTGCTGCCTCTCCCCCCGCGCCTCGGTTCCGCTGGGCCGACTGCGCTGACGACGCCCCATTCCCCCTCCCCGCAACCCCTGCCTCCTCGCCCGCCTCTGCTCCCCGTCGCGCCGCGCTGCCACGCCGGACTGGCAACTCAGCCCCCACGTGAGGGGTTCTGCTGCCGGCTCACGGGCGCCATAGTCGCCGCCGACGACTCCCTCGAGCTCGGCTCGGGTGGAGGTGTGCCAAGGTGCGGCCTTGGCTGGTAGGGCTGCTCGCCGCCGGCGCGGGCGCTCCTGGGGCGTGGCTGGCCGCTCCAACCGGGGTGCCGCCCGCTCCTCCTGGCGCCGCCCGGCGGCGGAGGTCCCCCCCTCCCTCGGCGTCGCTCTCCTCGCATTCTCCCCCGATCCCGGTCGTTCGCTCCTCCCCCTTTAGCCCATTCATCGCGACCTTCGGGTCCTCGGGCCTCCGGTTCCACTCGGCCGGCGAGATCCCCCGGCCCTGGCTGCTCGCGCCGGTGCCGCGCCGCCGGCGGCGGCGGCGACCGCCCCTGGAAGGGAAACCCTTCGGGCTCCCGTGCCTCCCCGTCGCCTGGACCGGGCCGCTGGAGCGTCTGGGCTGTTGGGCCCCGGCCCGCCTAGGCCGCTGGGCCGCTGTGCGGCCGGGACGGCTGGCCTCTCCTCCTCCCTGGCCAGCCCAATCGTGTCGGGCCGCTGGGATGCCCTAGGCCCAGGTCGATGCCCTCCTCCATCTGGCTGCCATGCGGCCTTCCACACCCCCCTCTCCCTAGCACCGCCGCTATGTCTCGTCCCCATCTCCCCCTCGTCGCGCCCCCGACTGCCTCGACTCTGGCCTCCTCCCTCCCTGTTCGACCGGCCTGCCCCCGCCTCCCCCGCCTCCCCCTTCCCCGCCGTGGCCCCCCATGCCGCGTGACTGGGAAGATGGGGCGGCCCACTCCAAGCGCAAGGCCGATGACCTCCATCGCGGCAGCTCCCGCCCATCTCCGGACGCCCTCCGGCGCGAGGAGGAGCTCCGGTGGGAGCTCCGAGAGCTCAGGGAAAGCCGCCACTCGCTCGAGCGCCGGGAGGGTAGGGGCCGTTCTGGGTCGCCTCGACCGGCCGCCTCGGTGGACTGGCGGTCGCGCCGGAGATCCCCCTCCCCGTCCCCTTGCCGTGGGCGCTCGCCCTTTCCTCCCCGGTCTTCGCGACCCGTCTCCTCCCGCGCCCGGGATGGGCTCTTCCCGACCCCTGCTCCCCGACGCTACGTGCCTCCCCATGCCGCCGCCCCCACGGCCTCGGCTTCGGCTCCTGGCTCGAGCGGTGGCGCTGCTCGCGGCCGCGCGGGGCTGGCCAAGAAGAAGAAACGTCGGGGTGCTCGCGGCGCTCCGCCCGTGGCCCCCTCGACGGCCCCGGGATCTTCTGCCACGCCCGGGCCCGTCTCTAGTCTCCCTCGCCCCCCTCCCTATTTCAACTGCGGGGTGGGGGCCATTCGCAAGTTAACTGTGTCAATCCCCAGTGCTGCTACCTCTGCAAGGATCCGGGCCACCCCGCTCTCCTTAGCCCGGATCGACCGGTGGTGTCGGAGCTCATGATGTACGGGCACGGTATCGAGGGGTTGGGCTTCTTCCACCTCGAGGTCCCCGACATCCCACCACCCTCTCCCACCCTCCAGGCGGTCGTCACGGTCATCGACGGGGTGGCATCCCCGGAGATGATTGAGGCCTAGCTCAACCACCTCTACCGCCGCCAGTGGGACTGGGTGGTCACCCCCGCCGCCGGCCACATCTTCACCATCGTCTTCCCCGACTCCGTCAGCTACGGCTACGTGACACGCAGTGGCCGGATCACCCTCGCTCTCAACCACCTCGTTGTCGACATTTCCGAGCCGATCCTCGACGCTCAGGCCGTGGCCGTCCTTGACACCACTTGGATCCTTGTCTCCGGCCTCCCTGACATTGCGTGGTCCGAGCTCGTCATCCGACAGATGTCCCGCCTCTTGGGCAAGGTGGTGGTGGTCGATGAGCTCTCTCTGCGCAAGGAGGAGGAGGTCCGGGTCAAGGTCAAGTGCCTTGACTCCTCCAAGCTTCACACCTCCATTCGCTTCTTCTTCAACGACCAGGGCTTCGACCTCAGGATCGCCCCTCGAGCCCCCCAACCACGTCAGTCGCCCCTGCTCCTTCGACGGCGGCCTCCCCGGCGACAACCCGGGGGCCGATGGGGACTACCACGGACGTCACCGTGCGCGCTCCCACCACTCGGATGAGGATGGGGGCTCGGAGGACTCCCGCTCCCCATCCCCTTCGTCCCCTCTCCTGCCGCGGGGGGCAAGGGCCGTCAGGCCGCGCCCAGCCTGCTCCTCGGTGGTCCCTCGGACTCTGTGGCGATGCCCTCTGAGGCGAGCGACATCTCCAGTGTTGGCCTGGTCGTCTGCCCGGCATCTTCCCCGCGCTCTCCCTCCTCGTCTGCTCCCGTCGCGCTGGACTCGGCGGCTCTGGCTCCCGATCTGCTCCCGGCAGCTTCGGTGGCGCCTTCTGTGGGGGATGCGCCCCCAGTGGCGGACCCCCCCCTCTTGCTTCGCCTCCCGCGGTAGCTTCCCGCATCCCGCCCGAGGCGCCGCCTCCCCCGCCGCTTCCACGGGCGGCCTCTGCCGCAGGCTGTGCGGTCCCCCCTCCACCGATGCTGCTCTCATCCGCGTCTCTGTCACCGGCTCCGCTCCTCCTCGGCTGCTCTGGGCCTGCACCTCTGGCTTCACCCGCGGCGGCCCTGACCATGGATGGGGAGGCTAGGGTATCCACCCGCATGGCTGCCCACCCCCCCTCCTCGGTTCCGTTGCCTACTCTCGACGTGGCTGGTCGACCTCCTCCCCGGTGATTGCATCCCGTCGGAGTGCTCGGCTGGATGCTGCTCACCCCGAGGGCAGTCCGGCTCTGCCCATCCCCGAGCGGGCGGAGCTCCGCGCTGCTGCTCGGAACCTGGAGCCAGGTGTTGGAAATATGACCTAGAGGCAATAATAAAAGGATTATTATTATATTTCTTTGTTCATGATAATTGTCTTTTATTCATGCTATAATTGTATTATCCGGAAATCATAATACACGTGTGAATACATAGACCACAATACGTCCCTAGTAAGCCTCTAGTTGACTAGCTCGTTGGTTAATAGATAGTCATGGTTTCCTGACTATGGACATTAGATGTCATTGACAACGGGATCACATCATTAGGAGAATGATGTGATGGACAAGACCCAATCCTAAGCATAGCACAAGATCGTGTAGTTCGTTTTGCTAGAGCTTTTTCCAATGTCAAGTATCTTTTCCTTAGACCATGAGATCGTATAACTCCCGAATACCGTAGGAGTGCTTTGGGTGTACCAAACGTCACAACATAACTGGGTGACTATAAAGGTGCACTACAGGTATCTCCGAAAGTGTCTGTTGGGTTGACACGGATCGAGACTAGGATTTGTCACTCCGTATAACGGAGAGGTATCACTGGGCCCACTCGGTAGTGCATCATCATAATGAGCTCATAGTGACCAAGTGTCTAGTCACGAGATCATGCATTACGGTACGAGTAAAGTGACTTGCCGGCAACGAGATTGAACGAGGTATTGGGATACCGACGATTGAGTCTCGGGCAAGTAACATACTGTCCGACAAAGGGAATAGTATACGGGGTTGCTTGAATCCTCGACATCGTGGTTCATCCGATGAGATCATCGAGGAGTATGTGGTAGCCAACACGGGTATCCAGATCCCCCTGTTGGTTATTGACCGGAGAGCCGTCTCGGTCATGTCTGCATGTCTCCCGAACCCATAGGGTCTACACACTTAAGGTTCGGTGACGCTAGGGTTGTATGAATATGAGTATGCAGCAAACCAAATGTTGTTCAGAGTCCGAGATGGGATCCCGGACGTCACGAGGAGTTCCGGAATGGTCCGGAGGTAAAGAATTATATATAGGAAGTGCTGTTTCGGCCATCGGGAAAGTTTCGGGGTCACCCGGTATTGTACCGGGACCACCGGAAGGGTCCCGGGGATCCACCGGGTGGGGCCACCTATCCCGGAGGGTCCTGTGGGCTGAAGTGGGAGGGGAACCAGCCCCTAGTGGGCTGGTGCACCCCTCTTGCCCCCCCTATGCCTAGGGTTGGAAACCCTAGGTGGGGGGCGCGCCCCATATGCCATGGGGGGCACTCCACCCCCCTGGCCGCCGCCCCCCTTGGGAGATTGGATCTCCCAGGGCCGGCGCCCCCCTGGGGGCCTATATAAAGAGGGGGGAGGGAGGGCAGCCGCACCCTGTGTCTTGGTGCCTCCCTCCCCCTGCTACACCTCTTCCTCCTCCCGCAATAGCTTGGCGAAGCCCTGCCGGAGTTCTGCTGCATCCACCACCACGCCGTCGTGCTGCTGGATCTTCATCAACCTCTCCTTCTCCCTTGCTGGATCAAGACGGAGGAGACGTCACGCTGACCATACGTGTGTTAAACGCGGAGGTGCCGTTCGTTCGGCGCTAGGATCTCCGGTGATAGGATCACGACGAGAACGACTACCTTAACCCCGTTCCCTTGAACGCTTCCGCACGCGATCTACAAAGTGGTATGTAGATGCATCTCTCTCCTATCACTCGTTGCTTAGATGAACTCATAGATGGATCTTGGTGAAACTGTAGGAAATTTTTTATTTTCTGCAACGTTCCCCAACAGTGGCATCATGAGCTAGGTCTATGCGTAGTTCTCTATTGCACGAGTAGAACACAAATCTGTTGTGGGCGTAGATCTTGTCAACTTGCTTGCCACTACTAGTCTTTTCTTGCTTCAGCGGTATTGTGGGATGAAGCGGCTCAGACCGACCTTACACGTACGCTTACGTGAGACAGGTTCCACTGACTGACATGCACTAGTTGCATAAGGTGGCTAGCGGGTGTCTGTCTCTCCAACTTTAGTTGGAGCGGATTCGATGAAAAGGGTCCTTATGAAGGGTAAATAGAAGTTGACAAAATCATGTTGTGGTTATTCGTAGGTAAGAAAACATTCTTGCTAGAACCCAGTTGCAGCCACGTAAAAGATGCAACAACAATTAGAGGATGTCTAACTTGTTTTTGCAGCAATTATCATGTGATGTGATATGGCCAGAAGTTGTGATAAATGATGAATGATATATTATGATGTATGAGATCATGTTCTTGTAATAGGAATCACGACTTGCATGTCGATGAGTATGACAACCGGCAGGAGCCATAGGAGTTGTCTTAATTATTGTACGACCTGCGTGTCAATGATTTAACGCCATGTAATTACTTTACTTATTGCTAAACCGTTAGCTATAGTAGTAGAAGTAATAGTTGGCGAGCAACTTCATGGAGGCACGATGATGGAGATCATGATGATGGAGATCATGGTGTCATGCCAGTGACGATGATGATCATGGAGCCCCGAAGATGGAGATCGAAGGAGCTATATGATATTGGCCATATTATGTCACTACTTTATATAATTACATGTGATGTTTATTATGTTTTATGCATCTTGTTTACTTAGAATGGCGGTAGTAAATAAGATGATCCCTTATAATAATTTCAAGAAAGTGTTCCCCCTAACTGTGCACCGTTGCTAAAGTTCGTCGTTTCGAAGCACCACGTGATGATCGGGTGTGATAGATCCTTACGTTCACATACAACGGGTGTAAGACAGTTTTACACATGCATAAACACTTAGGGTTAACTTGACGAGCCTAGCATGTACAGACATGGCCTCGGAACACAAGAGACCGAAAGGTCGAACATGAGTCATATGGAAGATATGATCAACATGGAGATGTTCACCGATGATGACTAGTTCGTCTCACGTGATGATCGGACACGGCCTAGTCGACTCGGATCGTGTAACACTTAGATGACTAGAGGGATGTCAATCTGAGTGGGAGTTCATTAAATAATTTGATTAGATGAACTTAATTATCATGAACTTAGTCTAAAACCTTTGCAAAATATGTCTTGTAGATCAAATGGCCAACGCTCATGTCAACATGAACTTCAACGCGTTCCTAGAGAAAACCAAGCTGAAAGATGATGGCAGCAACTATTCGGACTGGGTCCGGAACCTGAGGATCATCCTCATAGTAGCCAAGAAAGCATATGTCCTAGAAGAACCTCTAGGTGAAGCACCCATCCCAGAGAACCAAGACGTTATGAACGCTTGGCAGTCACGTGCAGATGATTACTCCCTCGTTCAGTGCGGCATGCTTTACAGCTTAGAACCGGGGCTCCAAAAGTGTTTTGAGCAACACGGAGCATATGAGATGTTCGAGGAGCTGAAAATGGTTTTTCAAGCTCATGCCCGGGTCGAGAGATATGAAGTCTCCGACAAGTTCTTTAGTTGTAAGATGGAGGAAAACAGTTCTGTCAGTGAGCACATACTCAAAATTTCTGGGTTGCACAACCGCCTGTCCTAGCTGGAGATCAACCTCCCGGACGAGGCGGTCATTGACAGAATCCTTCAGTCGCTCCCACCAAGCTACAAGAGCTTTGTGATGAACTACAATATGCAGGGGATGGTAAAGACCATTCCTGAAGTATTTTCAATGCTGAAGTCAGCAGAGGTTGAAATCAAGAAAGAACATCAAGTGTTGATGGTCAATAAGACCACTAAGTTCAAGAAGGGCAAGGGTAAGAAGAACTTCAAGAAGGACGGCAAAGATGTTGCCGCGCCTGGTAAGCCAGTTACCGGGAAGAAGTCAAAGAATGGACCCAAGCCTGAGAGTGAGTGCTTTTATTGCAAAGGGAAGGGTCACTGGAAGCGGAACTGCCCCAAATACTTAGCGGACAAGAAGGCCGGCAACACTAAAGGTATATGTGATATACATGTAATTGATGTGTACCTTACCAGTACTCGTAGTAACTCCTGGGTATTTGATACCGGTGTCGTTGCTCATATTTGTAACTCACAGCAGGAGCTGCGGAATAAGCGGAGACTGGCGAAGGACGAGGTGACGATGCGCGTCGGGAATGGTTTCAAGGTCGATGTGATCGCTGTCCGCACGCTACCTCTACATTTACCCACGGGATTAGTTTTAAACCTTAATAATTGTTATTTAGTGCCAAGTTTGATCATGAACATTGTATCTGGATCTCGTTTAATACGAGATGGCTACTCATTTAAATCCGAGAATAATGGTTGTTCTATTTATATGAGAGATATGTTTTATGGTCATGCCCCGATGGTCAATGGTTTATTCTTAATGAATCTCGAAGGTAATGTTACACATATTCATAGTGTGAATACCAAAAGATGTAAAGTTGATAACGATAGTCCCACATACTTGTGGCACTGCCGCCTTGGTCACATTGGTGTCAAGCGCATGAAGAAGCTCCATGCTGATGGACTTTTAGAGTCTCTCAATTATGAATCATTTGACACATGCGAACCATGCCTCATGGGCAAAATGACCAAGACTCCGTTCTACGGAACTATAGAGCGAGCAACCAACTTATTGGAAATCATACATACTGATGTGTGTGGTCCAATGAGCGTTGAGGCTCGCGGAGGATATCGTTATGTTCTCACTCTCACTAATGACTTAAGTAGATATGGGTATGTCTACTTGATGAAACACAAGTCTGAGACCTTTGAAAAGTTCAAGGAATTTCAGAATGAAGTAGAGAATCAACGTGACCGAAAGATAAAATTCTTACGATCAGATCATGGAGGAGAATATTTAAGTCACGAATTTGGTACGCACTTAAGGAAATGTGGAATCGTTTCACAACTCACGCCGCCTGGAACACCTTAGCGTAACGATGTGTCCGAACGTCGTAATCGCACTCTATTGGATATGGTGCGATCTATGATGTCTCTTACCGATTTACCGCTATCATTTTGGGGATACGCTCTAGAGACAGCTACATTCACTTTAAATAGGGCACCGTCTAAATCCGTTGAGACGACACTGTATGAATTATGGTTTGGGAAGAAACCTAAGCTGTCGTTTCTAAAAGTTTGGGGATGCAATGCTTATGTCAAGAAACTTCAACCTAAAAAGCTCGAACCCAAGTCGAAAAAATGCGTCTTCATAGGATACCCTAAGGAAACCATTGGGTATACCTTCTACCTTAGATCCGAAGGCAAGATCTTTGTTGCCAAGAACAGATCCTTTCTGGAAAAAGAGTTTCTCTTGAAAGGAATAAGTGGGAGAAAAGTAGAACTCGATGAAGTACTACCTCTTGAACCGGAAAGTAGTGCAGCTCAGGTAAATGTTCCTGTGGTGCCTACACCGACTGGAGAGGAAATTAATGATGATGATCAAGGTACTTCGGATCAAGTTGCTACTAAACTTGGTAGGTCCACGAGGACACGTTCCACACCAGAGTGGTATGGCAACCCTGTCCTGGAAATCATGTTGTTAGACAATGGTGAACCTTCAAACTCTAAAGAAGCGATGGCGGGCCCAGATTCCAACAAATGGCTAGAAGCCATGCAATCCTACATAGAATCCATGTATGAAAACAAAGTATGGACTTTGACTGACTTGCCCGATGATCGGCGAGCGATAGAAAACAAATGGATCTTTAAGAAGAAGACGGACGCGGATGGTAATGTCACCATCTATAAAGCTCGACTTGTCGCTAAGGGTTATCGGCAAGTTCAAGGGATTGACTACGATGAGACTTTCTCTCCCGTAGCGAAGCTTAAGTCCGTCTGAATCATGTTAGCAATTGCCGCATACTATGGTTATGAGATATGGCAGATGGACGTCAAAACGGCATTCCTTAATGGCTATCTTAAGGAAGAGCTGTATATGATGCAGTCAGAAGGTTTTATCGATGCTAAGAATGCTAACAAAGTATGTAATCTCAAGTGATCCATTTATGGGCTGGTGCAAGCATCTCGGAGTTGGAACATTCGCTTTGATGAGATGATCAAAGCGTTTGGGTTTATGCAGACTTATGGAGAAGCCTGCGTTTACAAGAAAGTGAGTGGGAGCTCTGTAGCATTTCTCATATTATATGTAGATGACATACTTTTGATGGGAATGTTGGAAATATGCCCTAGAGGCAATAATAAAAGTATTATTATATTTCCTTGTTCATGATAATTGTCTTTTATTCATGCTATAACTGTATTATCCGGAAATCGTAATACACGTGTGAATACATAGACCACAATATGTCCCTAGTGAGCCTCTAGTTGACTAGCTCGTTGTGATCAACAGATAGTCATGATTTCCTGGCTATGGACATTGGATGTCGTTGATAACGGGATCAGATCATTAGGAGAATGATGTGATGGACAAGACCCAATCCTAAGCCTAGCACAAAGATCGTGTAGTTCGTATGCTAAAGCTTTTCTAATGTCAAGTATTTTTTTCCTTAGACCATAAGATTTTGCAACTCCCGGATACCGTAGGAATGCTTTGGGTGTACCAAACGTCACAACGTAACTGGGTGGCTATAAAGGTGCATTACAGGTATCTCCGAAAGTATCTGTTGGGTTGGCACGAATCGAGACTGGGATTTGTCACTCTGTGTAAACGGAGAGGTATCTCTGGGCCCCCTCGGTAGGACATCATCATAATGTGCACAATGTGACCAAAGGGTTGATCACGAGATGATGTGTTATGGAACGAGTAAAGAGACTTGCCGGTAACGAGATTGAACAAGGTATCGGTATACCGACGATCGAATCTCGGGCAAGTATAATACCGCTAGGCAAAGGGAATTGTATACGGGATTGATTAAGTCCTTGACATCGTGGTTCATCCGATGAGATCATCGTGGAACATGTGGGAGCCAACATGGGTATCCAGATCCCGCTGTTGGTTATTGACCGGAGAACATCTCAGTCATGACTACATGTCTCCCGAACCCGTAGGGTCTACACACTTAAGGTTCGATGACGCTAGGGTTATAAAGGAAGTTTGTATGTGGTTACCGAATGTTGTTCGGAGTCCCGGATGAGATCCCGGACGTCACGAGGAGTTCCGGAATGGTCCGAAGGTAAAGATTTATATATGGAAAGTTGTTGTTCGGGTTCCGGAAAAAGTTCGGGTTTTTTCGGTATTGTACCGGGAAGCTTCCAGAAGGTTCCGGAGGATTCCGGAGGGGTCCGGAGGTCCGGAAATTGTTCCACCACGTCCAACACAGTAGCATGGGCTGTAAGGGGGCGCCCTAGCCTTAATGGGCCAGGGGAACCAGCCCCCCCAAGGCCCATGCGCATGGGAAGGGTAAAACCCTAGAGGGGAGGCCTCCACTTGACTTGGGAGGCACTCCTCCCCCCTTGGCCGCACCCCTTGGGGTGGGAAACCCTAAAGGGGGCGCAGCCCCCGTCCCCCCTATATATAGTTGAGGTTTGGGGCTGCTAAACACATGAGAACTTCTCCTCTTGGTGCAGCCCTACCTCTCTCCCTTCTCCTCATATCTCGCGGTGCTTGGCGAAGCCCTGCAGGACTACCACGCTCCTCCATCACCACCACGCCGTTGTGCTGCTGTTGGATGGAGTCTTCCTCAACCTCTCCCTCTCTCCTTGCTGGATCAAGGCGTGGGAGACGTCACCGGGCTGTACGTGTGTTGAACGCGGAGGTGCCGTCCGTTCGGCACTAGGATCTCCGGTGATTTCAATCACGACGAGTACGACTCCTTCAACCCCGTTCTCTTGAACGCTTCCGCTTAACGATCTACAAGGGTATGTAGATGCACTCTCCTTCCCCTCGTTGCTGGTTTCTCCATAGATAGATCTTGGTGACACGTAGGAAAATTTTGAATTTCTGCTACGTTCCCCAACAGTGGCATCATGAGCTAGGTCTATTGCGTAGATTCTTTGCACGAGTAGAACACAAAGTAGTTGTGGGCGTTGATTTTGTTCAATATGCTTACCGTTACTAGTCCAATCTTGTTTCGACGGTATTGTGGGATGAAGCGGCCCGGACCGACCTTACACGTACTCTTACGTGAGACAGGTTCCACCGACTGACATGCACTTGGTGCATAAGGTGGCTAGCGGGTGCCAGTCTCTCCCACTTTAGTCGGAACGGATTCGATGAAAAGGGTCCTTATGAAGGGTAAATAGCAATTGGCATATCACGTTGTGGTTTCGCGTAGGTAAGAAACGTTCTTGCTAGAAACCCATAGCAGCCACGTAAAACATGCAAACAACAATTAGAGGACGTCTAACTTGTTTTTGCAGGGTATGCTATGTGATGTGATATGGCCAAGAAGAATGTGATGAATGATATGTGATGTATGAGATTGATCATGTTCTTGTAATAGGAATCACGACTTGCATGTCGATGAGTATGACAACTGGCAGGAGCCATAGGAGTTGTCTTTATTTATTGTATGACCTGCGTGTCATTGAAGAACGCCATGTAAACTACTTTACTTTATTGCTAAACGCGTTAGCCATAGAAGTAGAAGTAGTCGTTGGCGTGACAACTTCATGAAGACACGATGATGGAGATCATGATGATGGAGATCATGGTGTCAAGCCGGTGACAAGATGATCATGGAGCCCCGAAGATGGAGATCAATGGAGCTATATGATATTGGCCATATCATGTCACAACTATATAATTGCATGTGATGTTTATTATGATTATGCATCTTGTTTACTTAGGACGACGGTAGTAAATAAGATGATCCCTTACAAAATTTCAAGAAGTGTTCTCCCCTAACTGTGCACCGTTGCTACAGTTCGTCGCTTCTAAGCACCACGTTATGATCGGGTGTGATGGATTCTTACGTTCACATACAACGGGTGTAAGACAGTTTTACACAGCGAAAACACTTAGGGTTAACTTGACGAGCCTAGCATGTACAGACATGGCCTCGGAACACGGAGACCGAAAGGTCGAGCATGAGTCGTATAGTAGATACGATCAACATGAAGATGTTCACCGATGATGACTAGTCCGTCTCACGTGATGATCGGACACGGCCTAGTTGACTCGGATCATGTAATCACTTAGATGACCAGAGGGATGTCTATCTGAGTGGGAGTTCATAAGATGAACTTAATTATGCTGAACATAGTCAAAAAGACCTTTTGCAAATTATGTCGTGAGCTCGTGCTTTAGTTCCACTATTTAGATATGTTCCTAGAGAAAATATAGTTGAAAGTTGATAGTAGCGATTATGCGATCAGTAGAAAGCTTATGTCCTTAATGCACCACTTAGTGTGCTGAACCCCAAACGTCGTTTGTGGATGTTGCGAACATCGGACATACACGTTTTGATAACTACGTGATAGTTCAGTTAAACGGTTTAGAGTTGAGGCACCAAAGACGTTTTCGAAATGTCGCGGAACATATGAGATGTTTCGAGGGCTGAAATTGGGATTTCAGGCTCGTGCCCACGTCAAGAGGTATGAGACCTCCGACGATTTTCTTAACCTACAAACTAAGGGAGAAAACCTCAATCGTTGAGCTTGTGCTCGGATTGTCTGAGTGCAACAATCACTTGAATCGAGTGGGAGTTGATCTTCCAATAAGATGGTGATGTTTCTCCAAAGTCATTGCCACCAAGCTGCTAGAGCTTCATGATGAACTATAACATATCAGGGATAGATATGATGATCCTTGAAATATTCGCGATGTTTGACACCGCGAAAGTAGAAATCAAGAAGGAGCATCAATTGTTGATGGTTGGTGAAACCACTAGTTTCAAGAAGGGCAAGGGAACAAAGGGATACTTCATGAAACGGCAATTCAGCTGCTGCTCTAGTGAAGAAACCCAAGGTTGAACCCAAACCCGAGACTAAGTGCTTCTGTAATAAAGGGAACAGCCACTGGAGCAGAATTACCCTAGATACTTGGTAGATGAGAAGGTTGGCAAGGTCGATAGAAGTATATTGGATATACATTGTGTTGATGTGTACTTTACTAGTACTCCTAGTAGCACCAGGGTATTAGATACCGGTTCGGTTGCTAAGTGTTAGTAACTCGAAATAAAAGCTATGGAATAAACGGAGACTAGCTAAAGGTGAGCTGATGATACGTGTTGGAAGTGTTTCCAAGTTTGATGTGATCAAACATCGCACGCTCCCTCTACCATCAAGATTAGTATTAAACCTGAATAATTATCATTTGGTGTTTGCGTTGAGCATAGACATGATTGGATTATGTCTATCGCAATACGGTTATTCATTTAAGGAGAATAATGGTTACTCTATTTATTTGAATAATACCTTCAATGGTCTTGCACCTAAAGGAATGGTTTATTGAATCTCGATCGTAGTGATACACATTTTCATGCCAAAATTATAAGATAGTAATGATAGTACCACCTACTTGTGGCACTGCCATGTAAGTCATATTGGTATAAAACGTATGAAGAAGCTCCATGTTGATGGATCTTTGGACTCACTCATTTTTTGAAAAGTTTGAGACATGCGAACCATGTCTATTGGTGCATACGCATGAAGAAACTCCATGCATATGGATCGTTTAGACTCACTTGATTTTGAATCACTTGAGATATGCAAATCATACCACATGGACAAGATGACTGAAAAGCCTCGGTTTCAGTAAGATGGAACTAGATAGCAACTTGTTGGAAGTAACACATTTTGATGTGTGCAGTCCAGTGAGTGTTGAGGCATGCAGTGAGTATCGTTATGTTCTTACTTCACAGATGATTCGAGTAGATGTTGAGTATATTTACTTGATGAAACACAAGTCTGAATTATTGAATAGTTCAAGTAATTTCAGAGTGAAGTTTAAAGATCTTCGAGACAAGAGGATAGAATGTCTATGATATGATCATAGAGATGAATATCTGAGCTACGAGTTTTGGCACACAATTAAGACATTGTGGAAATTGTTTCACAATTAATACCGCCTGGAACACCATAGTGTGATGGTGTGTCCGAACATCATAGTTGCACCCTATTGGATATGATGCGTACCATGATTTCTCTTATCGAATTACCACTATTGTTCATGGGTTAGGCATTAGAGACAACCACATTCACTTTAAATAGGGCACCACGTAATTCCGTTGAGATGACACCGTATGAATTATGGTTTAGAGAAACCTAAGTTGTCGTTTCTTAAAGGTTTGGGGCTGCGACGCTTATGTGAAAAAGTTTCAGGATTGATAAGCTCGAACCCAAAGCGGATAAAATGCATCTTCATAGGACACCCAACACAGTTGGGTATACCTCCTAATTCAGATTCGAAAGCAATATGGATTGTTTCTTGAATCGGGTCCTTTCTCGAGGAAAAGTTTGTCTCGGAAAGTTGAGTGGGAGGATGGTGGAGACTTGATGAGGTTATTGAACCGTCACTTCAACTAGTATGTAGCAGGGCACAGGAAGTTGTTCCTATGGCACCTACACCAAATGAAGTAGAATCTTATGATAGTGATCATGAAACTTTGGATCAAGTCACTACCGTACCTCGTAGGGTGACAAGGATGCGTACTACTTCAGAGTGGTACGGTGATCCTGTCTTGAAGGTCATGTTGCTAGACAACATTGAACCTACGAGCTATGGGGAAGCGATGGTGGGCCCAAATTCTGACAAATGGTTAAGAAACCATGAATTCCGAGATAGGATCCATGTATCAGAACAAAGCATGGACTTTGGTAGACTTGCCCGATGATCGGCAAGCCATTGAGATAAATGGATCTTTAAGAAGAAGACGGACGTGGATGGTAATGTCACCATCTATGAAGCTCGACTTGTGGCGAAGAGTTTTTCACAAGTTCAAGGAGTTGACTACGATGAGATTTTCTCATCCGTAGTGATGCTTAAGTCCGCCGGAATCATGTTAGCATTAGCTGCATTTATGAAATCTGGCAGACGGATGTCAAAACGAGTTTCCTTACCAGTTTTCGTAAGGAAAGGTTGTATGTGATACAATCAGAAGGTTTTGTCAATTCTAAGGATGCTAAAAGGTATGCTAGCTCCAGCGATCCTTCTAAGGACTGGAGTAAGCATCTCGGAGTTGGAATGTACACTTTGATGAGATGATCAAAAGATTTTGGGTTTATACAAAGTTTATGAGAAACTTGTATTTCCAAAGAAGTGAGTGGGAGCACTATAGAATTTCTGATGAGTATATGTTGTTGACATATTGTTGATCAGAAATGATGTAGAATTTCTGGAAAGCATATAGGGTTATTTGAAAGGTGTTTTTCAATAGAAAACCTGGATTAAGCTACTTGAACATTGAGCATCAAGATCTATAAGGATAGATCGAAATGCTTAATAATACTTTCAAATGAGCACATACCTTGACATGATCTTGAAGGTGTTCAAGATGGATCAGTCAAAGAAGAAGTTCTTGCCTGAGTTGTAAGGTACGAAGTTAAGACTTAAAGCTCGACCTCGGCAGAAAAGAGAGAAAGGACGAAGGTCGTCCCCTATGCTTAAGACATAGGCTCTTCAGTATGCTATGCTGTGTACCGCACCTGAAGTGTGCCTTGCCATGAGTCAGTCAAGGGGTACAAGAGTGATCCATGAATGGATCACAGGACAGCGGTCAAAGTTATCCTTAGTAACTAGTGGACTAAGGAATTTTCCCGATTATGGAGGTGGTAAAAGAGTTCGTCGTAAAGGGTTACGTCGATGCAAGCTTAACACCTATCCGGATAGCTCTGAGTAGAGATACCAGATACGTATAATGGAGCAACAATTTAGAATAGCTCCAAGTAGAACAGTTATTTGGAATAGCTCCAAATAGAGCGTGGTAGCTGCATCTAGGAGATGACATAGAGATTTGTAAAGCACATACGGATCTGATTGTTGCAGACCCGTTGACTAAAACCTCTCTCACAAGCAAAACATGATCAAACCCCAGAACTCATTGAGTCTTAATCACATGATGATGTGAACTAGTTTAATGACACTAGTAAACTCTTTGGATGTTGATCACATGGCGATGTGACCTGTCAGTGTTAATCACATGGCGATGTGAACTAGATTATTGACTCTAGTGCAAGTGGGAGACTGTTGGAAATATGCCCTAGAGGCAATAATAAAAGTATTATTATATTTCCTTGTTCATGATAATTGTATTTTATTCATGATATAACTGTATTATCCGGAAATCGTAATACACGTGTGAATACATAGACCACAATATGTCCCTAGTGAGCCTCTAGTTGACTAGCTCGTTGTGATCAATAGATAGTCATGATTTCCTGGCTATGGACATTGGATGTCGTTGATAACGGGATCACATCATTAGGAGAATGATGTGATGGACAAGACCCAATCCTAAGCCTAGCACAAAGATCATGTAGTTCGTATGCTAAAGCTTTTCTAATGTCAAGTATTTTTTCCTTAGACCATGAGATTGTGCAACTCCCGGATACCGTAGGAATGCTTTGGGTGTACCAAACGTCACAACGTAACTGGGTGGCTATAAAGGTGCATTACAGGTATCTCCGAAAGTATCTGTTGGGTTGGCACGAATCGAGACTGGGATTTGTCACTCTGTGTAAACGGAGAGGTATCTGTGGGCCCACTCGGTAGGAAATCATCATAATGTGCACAATGTGACCAAAGGGTTGATCACGGGATGATGTGTTACGGAACGAGTAAAGAGACTTGCCGGTAACGAGATTGAACAAGGTATCGGTATACCGACGATCGAATCTCGGGCAAGTATAATACCGCTAGGCAAAGGGAATTGTATACGGGATTGATTAAGTCCTTGACATCGTGGTTCATCCGATGAGATCATCGTGGAACATGTGGGAGCCAACATGGGTATCCAGATCCCGCTGTTGGTTATTGACCGGAGAACATCTCAGTCATGACTACATGTCTCCCGAACCCGTAGGGTCTACACACTTAAGGTTCGATGACGCTAGGCTTACAAAGGAAGTTTGTATGTGGTTACCGAATGTTGTTCGGAGTCCCGGATGAGATCCCGGACGTCACGAGGAGTTCCGGAATGGTCCGGAGGTAAAGATTTATATATGGAAAGTTGTTGTTCGGGTTCCGGAAAAAGTTCGGGTTTTTTCGGTATTGTACCGGGAAGCTTCCAGAAGGTTCCGGAGGATTCCGGAGGGGTCCGGAGGTCTGGAAATTGTTCCACCACGTCCAATACAGTAGCATGGGCTGTAAGGGGGCGCCCTAGCCTTAATGGGCCAGGGGAACCAGCCCCCCCAAGGCCCATGCGCATGGGAAGGGTAAAACCCTAGAGGGGAGGCCTCCACTTGACTTGGGAGGCACTCCTCCCCCCTTGGCCGCACCCCTTGGGGTGGGAAACCCTAAAGGGGGCACAGCCCCCTTCCCCCTATATATAGTTGAGGTTTGGGGCTGCTAAACACATGAGAACTTCTCCTCTTGGTGCAGCCCTACCTCTCTCCCTTCTCCTCATATCTCGCGGTGCTTGGCGAAGCCCTGCAGGACTACCACGCTCCTCCATCACCACCACGCCGTTGTGCTGCTGTTGGATGGAGTCTTCCTCAATCTCTCCCTCTCTCCTTGCTGGATCAAGGCGTGGGAGACGTCACCGGGCTGTACGTGTGTTGAACGCGGAGGTGCCGTCCGTTCGGCACTAGGATCTCAAGTGATTTGAATCACGACGAGTACGACTCCTTCAACCCCGTTCTCTTGAACGCTTCCGCTTAACGATCTACAAGGGTATGTAGATGCACTCTCCTTCCCCTCGTTGCTGGTTTCTCCATAGATAGATCTTGGTGACACGTAGGAAAATTTTGAATTTCTGCTACGTTCCCCAACAGGGAAATGATATAGAATTCTTGGACAGCATTAAGGCCTACTTGAATAACTGTTTTTCAATGAAGGACCTTGGAGAAGCTGCTTACATATTAGGCATCAAAATCTATAGGGATAGATCGAGACGCCTCATAGGTCTTTCACAAAGCACATACCTTGATAAGATTTTGAAGAAGTTCAAAATGGATCAGTCCAAGAAAGGGTTCTTGCCTGTATTGCAAGGTGTGAGATTGAGCTCGGCTCAATGCCCGACCACGGCAAAAGATAAAGAAGAGATGAGTGTCATCCCCTATGCCTCAGCCATAGGATCTATTATGTATGCCATGCTGTGTACCAGACCTGATGTAAACCTTGCCGTAAGTTTGGTAGGAAGTTACCAAAGTAATCCCGGCAAGGAACATTGGACAGCGGTCAAGAATATCCTAAAGTACCTGAAAAGGACAAAGGACATGTTTCTCGTTTATGGAGGTGATGAAGAGCTCGTCGTAAAGGGTTACGTCGACGCTAGCTTTGACACAGATCTGGATGACTCTAAGTCACAAACCGGATACGTGTATATGTTGAATGGTGGGGTAGTAAGCTGGTGCAGCTGCAAGCAGAGCGTCGTGGCAGGATCTACATGTGAAGCGGAATACATGGCAGCCTCGGAGGCAGCGCATGAAGCAATTTGGGTGAAGGAGTTCATCACCGACCTAGGAGTCATACCCAATGCGTCGGGGCCGATCAAACTCTTCTGTGACAACACTGGAGCTATTGCCCTTGCCAAGGAGCCCAGGTTTCACAAGAAGACCAGGCACATCAAGCGTCATTTCAACTCCATCCGTGAAAATGTTCAAGATGGAGACATAGATATTTGCAAAGTACATACAGATCTGAATGTCGCAGATCCGTTGACTAAACCTCTTCCGCGAGCAAAACATGATCAACACCAGAACTCTATGGGTGTTCGATTCATCACAATGTAACTAGATTATTGACTCTAGTGTAAGTGGGAGACTGCTGAAAATATGCCCTAGAGGCAATAATAAAAGGATTATTATTATATTTCTTTCTTCATGATAATTGTCTTTTATTCATGCTATAACTGTATTATCCGGAAATCGTAATACACGTGTGAATACATAGACCACAATACGTCCCTAGTAAGCCTCTAGTTGACTAGCTCGTTGGTCAACAGATAGTCATGGTTTCCTTACTATGGACATTAGATGTCGTTGACAACGGGATCACATCATTAGGAGAATGATGTGATGGACAAGACCCAATCCTAAGCATAGCACAAGATCGTGTAGTTCGTTTTGCTAGAGCTTTTTCCAATGTCAAGTATCTTTTCCTTAGACCATGAGATCGTGTAACTCCCGGATACCGTAGGAGTGCTTTGGGTGTACCAAACGTCACAACGTAACTGGGTGACTATAAAGGTGCACTACAGGTATCTCCGAAAGTGTCTGTTGGGTTGACACGGATCAAGACTGGGATTTGTCACTCCGTATAACGGAGAGGTATCACTGGGCCCACTCGGTAGTGCATCATCATAATGAGCTCATAGTGACCAAGTGTCTGGTCACGGGATCATTCATTACGGTACGAGTAAAGTGACTTGCCGGCAACGAGATTGAACGAGGTATTGGGATACCGACGATCGAATCTCGGGCAAGTAACATACCGTCCGACAAAGGGAATAGTATACGGGGTTGCTTGAATCCTCGACATTGTGGTTCATCCGATGAGATCATCGAGGAGTATATGGGAGCCAACATGGGTATCCAGATCCCGCTGTTGGTTATTGACCGGAGAGCCGTCTCGGTCATGTCTGCATGTCTCCCGAACCCGTAGGGTCTACACACTTAAGGTTCGGTGACGCTAGGGTTGTATGAATATGAGTATGCAGCAAAACGAATGTTGTTCGGAGTCCAGGATGAGATCCCGGACGTCACGAGGAGTTCCGGAATGGTCCGGAGGTAAATAATTATATATAGGAAGTGCTGTTTCGGCCATCGGGAAAGTTTCGGGGTCACCCGGTATTGTACCGGGACCACCGGAAGGGTCCCGGGGGTCCACCGGGTGGGGCCACCTATCCTGGAGGGCCCCGTGGGCTGAAGTGGGAGGGGAACCAGCCCCTAGTGGGCTGGTGCGCCCCCCCTTGGCCCCCCCTGCGCCTAAGGTTGGAAACCCTAGGTGGGGGGCGCGCCCCCACATGCCTTGGGGGGCACTCCACCCCCCTGGCCGCTGCCCCCCTTGGGAGATTGGATCTCCCAAGGCCGGCACCCCCCCGGGGGCCTATATAAAGGAGGGGGAGGGAGGGCAGCCTCACCCCGTGTCTTGGCGCCTCCCTCCCCCTGCTACACCTCTTCCTCCTCCCGCAATAGCTTGGCGAAGCCCTGCCGGAGTTCTGTTGCATCCACCACCACGCCGTCGTGCTGTGGATCTTCATCAACCTCTCCTTCCCCCTTGCTGGATCAAGACGGAGGAGACGTCACGCTGACTATACGTGTGTTGAACGGAGGTGCCGTCCGTTCGGCGCTAGGATCTCCGGTGATAGGATCATGACAAGAACGACTACCTCAACCCCGTTCCCTTGAACGCTTCCGCACGCGATCTACAAAGTGGTATGTAGATGCATCTCTCTCCTATCACTCGTTGCTTAGATGAACTCATAGATGGATCTTGGTGAAACCGTAGGAAATTTTTTATTTTCTGCAACGTTCCCCAACACCAGGTACGCCTGCCTTCCCCCCTTCGGCTTTGTCTTGCTCCTTTCTGCGCTTGAGTCCATTCCTCTAGGCAACCTCGCTAAGGTTGCCTCTGACTCTGCAGTCATTTTTAGGGGGGAAGCTGGCCCCACTTTAGTCCAGATCGCGGCAATTAGAGCTCGCGAGATCCTTAACGGGAGGCTAGCGGAGGCACGCGCGGCCTTCCTTCTGCCACTCGTCCCACCTGCGGCTGGTGAGACCCCTCCCCCGACCATGCTGCGTCTGGCAGCTCC